>NC_141540.1:36125000-36465000 GCF_021556685.1 Rattus norvegicus | reverse complement strand
AATACGCCATAAAGACAAAGCTTCATGTGCTTAATAAAACCAACGTAGAGTTGAAAATTTTTGAACGGATTTTGTCTTATATCATTTGAGACATAGATTTCACGTCACTATAACCTTGGTAGGTGGTTCTATTTACTGATACTATTACCAATATTTTTCTATTCTATGTTTGATGAATTATGTATCAGCAAACACCTTACCCATACCTCCTATGTATTGTAGGACTGTTAAACTCTAGCTTCTACCTAATATGTCTGTGTGTTTCCACTCCTAGCTCAGAGCCTGACACATGAAAATGCTCAATAGGTAGTTATCAAAATGGGCCAGAGAAAGCTCTTTGATGATGTTTGTCATTTAGTTAAGCAATCCATGTGTAAGTCCTATTTTAGATAATGGCCTACCCCAATGAGTATATCCGGTAGCTAAAATTCTAAGCAGCTAAATGTAGCCAATATCGTTGGTTATTAGAGAAAATAAAGGCTGGTATTTATGGAGTTGGCATGGTTCGTTTTATAAGCCGATTCTGGGTTTAGTCAAGTCAGGGAAGAAAAATACAGTCATTGGTTCTAAGAGAGGCCACATACTCACACATTAGGGAAACAAATTTTCTGACATTTGTTTCTTTCCAGTTGAGCAAACTTTACTCACCTACTTGGACAGCCACTTGACTTCTGTTTGAGTTTTTACTAATGAATAGGGATTGATAATAATAATAATAATAATAATAATAATAATAATAATAATATCTAGCATATAAGCTATTATCAAACATTTTTATGATGATAAGACATATGCCACCATTTGCACACACACACACACACACACACACACACACACACACACACACACACACACACACCTTATGTAACTCAGGACAGCTCCAGACTCATTGTGTACTCCAAGCTGGTCTTGAACTTGTAATCTCTAAGTCTCTTGTATCTAAGCACTCTGTACTTAATTTGAATTACTTAGGACAGTGCCTGGTGTCTTTAATACTATATGTGTATTCGCTGTGATTATTAGGTATGACCTGGTTCTCTTTCAAGGTTTAGCACTTTAGCCAGACCCTCTTCTTGTCTCATTTGACTGATTTAGTGGGGCCCAGAGAAACTAAGTACCTGCCTAATAAGTGAATAAGCTCATAGCAAACAAATTATTAAGTATCTTTCAATTTTTGAAAATTAATTTGCAGCTGGGGTCTGCCTGTAATCCCAACACATTTAGAAGGATGAAGCTGGGGAATCAATGCCTTAAGGCTTTGTTGGTCTCAAAGGCATTACTGTCCAAGTTCTTCCTCCTCTTTCTCCTCCTCCTCCTCCTCCTCCTCCTCCTCCTCCTCCTCCTCCTCCTCCTCCTCCTCCTCCTCCTCTCCCTCCTCCTCCTCCTCCTCCTCCCCCTCCTCTCCTCCTTCATCATCATCCCATAAAGTAACCATGACCTATCCTGTGTTAAAGGTCCTTGCTGGGCATTGTGATCCCCCAGTTACTTGGAAGGCTGAGGCAGGAGGATCACTGAAGTCAGGCTTGGGTAACATAAAGAGAGGCCATCTCAAATTATTTTGAGGGGGATTATGAGAAATCCATGTGCATGTGAAAACAGTACAAATGGCTGATGGCTGAGCAGCTAAGAGGTTATATACCAGGTATAGGAAATTGATCTCAAAACAACCTCCAAACATCTGAGAACACTTTTTTTTTGTTTTTTTTGTTTTTTTTTTTTGCTACAACTTTCTATATGTGTCTTACAGGGTTGATTTGGATCGAAATTTGAAGTACTATGGTTTTTCATTTTAAAATGCATTTCGCACGCTCATCTCTAATCGAGAAGTTATTCATATTTTCTGAGAAAAAGAGACCGGTAAAGTTGTTGGCAGTGGACCCCAGTCATCCTGGCCTCAGATGCTCCTGAGAAGAAGTTTGTAAAACATAAGGGCGTTGCTCCTCAACCCCAACTAGTTAAGAGAATGGGTTTGGTGTGCTCTCTTCTCAGGTTAGTTCCAGAATGTCTTTTAAACTATTCTTCCCAACCCTCCTCTCTGGAGTCTGTAGCCAGGAGTGCAGACAGCTAAACAAACCCACCACCATCTGGTGGAAAGGGGCTGAAGTGCAAGTCCAAGATCCCGGGCAGAAAAACTTTTTGAACAATGGCCATTTTGAACAGGCTTCAGAGACTTAAGAGCCAAGCAGGGACAGAGCATGCGACTGCATTTTACTGCCTGAAGAGTATCTGAGATGCCGTTAAGCCCACGCAGTGGATTTGGAGATGTTTTTTGGCCATTACTTTTATTTGTTTTGGCTCAGGATCTCGCCACATAGAGAGCAGAGTTAGTTAGAGCAAGCAGCTTCACGTCTGTTTCAAACCGGAGGTCATTTTCAGCAGAATCCAAACTTTCTCTTTTCCTTGCCTTGTGCCTGCCCTGCCGGTGTGGACCGTCTTCAAAAGCTCCCAGACCACAGCTGATGGACAGAACACTGTCTTTTGTGAACAACTAACCGGCAGGAAGGTTAGTGAGTTTCCCTTGGCGGAACGCGCGGGTTCGGCTTTCTTAGCACCGCACTACACGCCTGCCTTTTGGCACTAATCAAGCAGTTCTACATCCTTGATTTTCTCACCCCAGGATGAGGTTCCTGACTGTTAGAATTCCATTTGCTGTTTCTTTCCCATTGCCGTCCCCTCCCTTCTTCCTCTTCGAGTGTGCCACTTTCTAATTCACATGCTGGAAATTCTTCCTTCCTCTCCTTTTTCTCTCTTGATTGGTTTCCTCCGGTGTTATTTTGTTTAGCGCCTTTCTGTAGGAATCCAAAGGCAAAGCCAACAGCCCGTTGACTCCTTGGAGAAGTGCCATTAACCTAAATTCCTCCAAGGGCCAGGTGAGTGCTGAACCCTATTAATCAATCAGATAGGGACAGGGCTAGACAGAGTATAATAATGTGTTCAACTGGATGCTGCCTTTTTACAAACTGGCCTAAGGTCTCCAGAGGTCAGTAACTCAAAGTCTTTAAATGAAACATCACGGTTTTAAATTTTTCCATCATTTTCGGCTGGCTTTCTGTGGCTGACACAAAATGCCTGAGGTAATCAACTTCCAAATAGCAAAAGTTGATTTGGGTTCACAGTTTGGGAGGTTGTAGTTTGCATTCAGTTGGACCCATTGCTTAGGGCTTGTATAAAATAGCTCCCCATTCTGTAAAGGGGAAACTCCTCACCGGGAAGCAAAAGATGCACAAGTAAAGATCCAACATCTCACAGTCCCTTCCTAGGGCAGGTCTCAGTAACATAAAGATCTCCCATCATGCCTCACTTTTCAAAGGTCCCAGGATCTCCTGATAACTATCCTTAGTATCAAGTCAATATTTCCTTCATGGGACCATTCAAGAACTATTCAGAAAATCCTTGCCTATGCTAATTAGAACAGGGGATAAAGACAGCCCACAGTTCTTTTATCTAATCTTGAAGCAGTGGTTTCCTACCCAGTCTTCTCCCCTCTCTGCCTCAAGAGGTTGGTTCTGTCTGTTGTTTGCATGTCAGTCATCTAGGACCACCGAGACCAAGACATGTGCAGGACCTCCTAGATCAACCAGGTTAGTCAGGACGTTCACATAATTGAGTGGCATGGAGGTTGGGTGTGTCCACTCTTCTGGGTTTCAGGGACATTGAAAAGGCGCCACCTCTCCCTACCAAGCTCTCACTCATTTCTTCCCACAGTCAGAGGAAAGAGTTAGCTGCCCGGAAATAGGAAACCAGGAACAGGCACATAGCTGTGTGCTGTACCTTCTCTCTCTGAAGTAGGAGGTTCCCATTTTATTCTTCTGCTGATGTAGCAGGTCAGAAGCCTACTGTGGCTGACTCATGTGTGATGATGGATTTATAGTTATGACACAGTGAGCATGAGAGATTATCAACACTGATTGACAGCAACTAATCAGAATCTTTCAAAATATCTAGTGAGGAGGGTTGGGAGTGTTACCACCACAAAGAGGAGGTATGGCTGAGTTGGCCGAAATGCAGGTTCCTTGATCTGATCCATGCATTAGCTTGTGTGCACTGAAATGGCATACTCCACCCTATAAGTGGGAATAGCAATACAATGACTTGAAATATATATATTTTTAAAAGAGAAAAACCCTGCCAAACTGCAGCAGTCTTAAAGAATAACCTTTAGATATTTTCAAATTACATACTTCCTACTTCGAGCCCACCCTCGAGTCATTTGTTCTTCTGTGCTCCCTGGACATAACACGTAGGCTCTGGTCCTGTATTTCATCCGTGTTCCAAAAACGGGTGACACAGTAATATGCTGGATGAGGTGGTGCTGGAGAAGGCTGTCTGTTGCCTTTGAAATTTGCAGTCAATATTTTATTTCATTGCACTTTTTATTTTTATCTAAGTTGCTGTTCTGCGGTTGTGAAGAGACACTGTGATCAGGCCAACTCTTATAAAAGAAACATTTAACTGGGAGGCTTGCTCACAGTTTTGCATGGTTAGTGTGTATTCATCTTTGTGGGAAGCAAATAGGTGCTGGAGCAGTAGCTTAAAACCACAACCCACCACCGGGGACCTACTGCCTCCAACAAAGCCAAACCTACTCTACAGGGCACACCTAAATCCTTCCCCAAAAGTTCCACTGGAGAACAAAATAACTTTATGGGAGGTCGTTCTCATTCAAACTGCTATAATATTAAAATTAGTCAATTAATTAAGTGGGGAGTGGGTAAGTCAGAGAACAACTTCTTCTGGGATTTGGGTATTTTCTTCCACCATGTGGGGCTTGGTGATCAACTTAGATCCTTAGATGGGTGTCATGAATCATTATCTGTTGAGCCATGCTCCATGTGCCCAAAATTCTAGCAGTTTAGATTTTTAATTTAAAAAGTCAACAGTTTATATTTTAATGAAAAGTGTGTGTGCGTGTGTGTGTGTGTGTGTGTGTGTTGGGAGGAAAGAAGTCACAGTGGCACAGTGCAACTGTAGGTGTCAGAAAACAAATTGAGGGAGTAGGTTCTCTCCTTCTTATATATATGTGTGTATGTGTGTTCGTGTGTGTATGTATGTGCATATATGTATATGTTTATATATACACATATACACATATGTATACATACATGTAATATATGCATATATACACATACAACAATATATATTATATACATTATATATACACACTATACATGCACGCATGTATGTATGTATGTATGTATGTATTGAATTGTGATCAGTCTTGGTAGCCAGATACCTTCCTATTTAAGCCATCTAACCTGACCCAATATTTCCATAGAACTGGGAATATACATAAGTGAAATAGTACATGCTTACATGTGTGAGGACCTGGGCTCAATATCCAGCACTCAAAATGTGGCCTTCTGAGAACCTTCTCTTCTAGGCATCAAACCTGGACTTGTATCCAGCGATTGAGCCTCTTGTTATTTTCTTCCTTCCATTGAATTCATGGGTTCCGATTATATTTATCTTTTCTAAGATTAGTCCAGGACGCAGAGCCAATACATTTTCTACTCTCATCAAATATCACCACATATCATCAAATGTTTGTTTCAGGAGCATTTGTTTTCTTCTAGATCTTCTAGTCACATTTATATTAGAAGGAGGAAACTGAGGCCCATATATACTGGACATGAGAGGTTCTTTATATTAATCAAAGTCAAGTTCTTCACAATTGGATTTATTAGGAACTGTTGATCCCTAGAGCTTTAGCAGTAGAGAAGAAACCAAAATTTAGGGTTTTGTGAAGAGGACCACAAGCTTGGAACTGTTGACAAAAGCGTACTCTTTAGTAATCGCTGTGACTTATTGAAGCTTGGCATGTAACGTTCACATCTGCCCACAGCACATATGTTAAGTCTCAGGATAGAAGATTTGACTAGTGGATGTATAATTCTGATCCTCCTCTAGAAGGAGATCTTTCCAAGCATGTGGGAGAGGTATCATGACATGGGAACTGCCATTCTCCTTCCAATGCACTCTTACAGACACATGCATACACACACGCACATGCACTCACACTCGCACCCCGCCCCCCACACACACACACTTTCCTCTCTATCGATTTTTTTACTCTGTTTTCCATAAAATGTGTCTTTTCTGTGGGGATGTTTTCTTAGATTCTGCTTCCTTGTAAGTTAGCCCTCCGTTCACCTCATTGTGAAATGGTTTAGGTCAGGGAACAATTAGTCAATCCCCTTTACTCCCTAGTATCTCCATGTCTTTCTTTCTCCACAATCACTTGGCAAAATAGAATCCAGACTTCTGCCAATAGAATTAGTCTCTTAGAAAATAAACACCCGGAACACACTGGTCCACTATCTGTGTTTCTTCTTTATTCTGTTTTCCCATCTATACCCTCTTAAGAGTAACATCTATACAACTAGCGTCTAACATCCTGAAATTGAGTGCTTTCAACTCTGATGATGTTTCTATGGTGCCACAAGCCCCTAATGATCTCACTCTATTTTTTGCAAGTTTCCAGTCACACTCTTTCTATTTCTCATTTTAATCATCCTAATAGTTTCTCATTCTCTCATACCCTGGCTTCTTCACCACCTTTAACACTACAGCCAGGCTTCCAACTTGTAAAACATTTTCCTGCCTGATGTCCTCAAGTCCTCCTCCTCTTGTGGCCCTTTAGTTCTCTGCCAGTCTACTCTTCTTTCTCCTCACCCCTGTTAACCCAATGCAAGATATCAGTTGATATTTTGTGCAGGATAGTGAAGCTTTCACTGTTTTCTTCCTCTTTTGCTTTCTGTTGCTCATCTTTCCCATGATAACCTTGTTCATATGAATGACTTTCGGGATCACATTGGTGCATGTTATTCCATAATTCTCATTATAGATTCTTGTCTATTCTGTCCCCCAAATCTTCATTTCCAATTACCTTGCCAATATCACCCTATCAGAGTTCTTTCAAAGCCAGCCTGTCCTCTCCATTTCCTTTGGTGTGGTAACAGGACTACCACTCCTACAATCACGCAAGAAGAACATGGTCTTATCACTTCTCAGGTTAATCTTCCACAGTTTTCTATCTCTGCCATATTCCCACGTCTCCATGATTGTTCAACCCCATTACCTCTCCAATATCATCATGGTCTCCTGAATGGTGTCAGTTGGATATATATCCTAATTAATCTTTTGAACAAAATCTTCGGTTTAAATTGTTTTAATACCTCCCTGCTTTATGCCAAATATAATTCAAACACATTGCAAAAGCACCCCATACTTGGTCACCCATTATTTTAGATTCTTCTAGAATCCCATTGCATCAGTTTCATATGTGTGAGAAATCTACAAGGAGAGAAGCTTTTTGCATTTCCACTATTTTCCATATTGAAAATCATCTTACTCTTTTCTTGCCCTGGAAGTGTGATTCCCCATGGTTTATTATAGAAGGAATCTACTCTATTAATTCTATCTGATTCTATCAATTGTCTTCTTGTCATGAATACCAATAGTGTTTTACTTCAGTCTCTTAATCATTAGTCTGCCTCACATCAGAGTCACCCAGATTTCTGTGCCCCCAGGACCTCAAAGAGTCAGAAAGAAGCAGAGGAATTTCCACAGACTTCAAAACCAATTTAGTGCTTAGTGTAAGCGGTTGCCATCTTTAGTCATTTATTCAAATCACTAAGTTTCAATGACTTAAGTCTTTTTCTGGAAACTTGAAACAATAATTCCTTGTTTATGCTAAGGATTAAGTGAAAGTACAAGCCAAAAATCTACCATAAATTTTGCTAGACAGTAGCCTCAAACAAGGAAATTATTGCTAGAGCCTAAAGGAAATCTCCCTTTATTTAGTTTATATGTCTGTCTTCATACCATGCATGGAACACCTTGGTTGACAGATGTAACAGCTGGTGTTGGTAGAATCCATAACTGAGCAAGTGGATGAATTACCGACCAAACAGCACTGTGCCGAAATTGTTTTATTTATTAATAGAAATTACTGTATTCAAGTATGAACACACACATAAATTCAGTACTGTTGACTTCTTGATGAAAGAAGTTTTCTTACAACAAACTCCCGCAAACAGCTTGGCCAATAGAAACTTGTTGTCTGGAAGTTCTAGGTGGTAAACATCTCAATTCAGGGTCAGCAAGATGGCTCAGTCAACAAAGGACCCGGTCACTAAGCCTGATGGCCTAAGTTCAGTCTTCCTCATGGTGGAAGAACTAATTCCCACAAGGTGTTCTCTGACTTGTACATGCATGCCATAGCACACACACACACACACACACACACACACACACACACACACACAGACACACACACATACAGACACACACACACACGTACACTCAACATATACACTACACACACACACGGGGGGGGAGAGAGAGAGAGAGAGAGAGAGAGAGAGAGAGAGAGGTTGGGGGGAGATAAATAAACATAAACTTTTTAATTATAAAAAAGAAGTGTGAGTTCAAGTTATTGGCAGGGTAGTTGCATCTGAAGGCTATGTAAGCCAACAGTTCTTTAGTTTCCAACCTGTGGGGCAAGACCCGATTGAAGGTCACGTGTCAGATGTTCTGCATATCAGATATTTAGAATATGACGTATACCAGTTGTGAATAACAAGGACATAATTTATGGTTGGGGACATGACAACACGAGGAGATTTTTTTAAAGGGTTGCAGCATGAGGAAGGTTGAGAACTTGTGACCTAAGCTAATATACTCCAGGCTTCATGCCCAGCTCTTGGGTTTGCTGATGAACTTTAAAATTCCCTGGCCTTCCCCTCACATATGTAGCCAATGTGTAGCTTGGTCTTCATGTGGTTCCTGAACACCTGGAGCAGGAGCTACCCCAAAGGCTGTTTCCTATACATGGGATGTGTTCTTCTAGCTGGGCTGCCTTATCTAGCCTCAGTGGGAGAGGATGCACCTAGCCCCACACGGACTTGATGCACCAGGGGGATCCCACCCTCTCAGAAGAGAAGGGAAGTGGGGAAGAAGAAGGTTTATTGGAGGGGGTGACTGAGAGGAGGGCATGAATGGGATGTAATGTGAATAAGTAAAAAATAAAGTAAGAAGAAATATAAATTAAGAACTATAAAAATAGGATGAAAAGAATAAAAAAGAAATGAATTCCTCAGCTTACAGAAGCACCACTTTGCCCTCATGTTTCATGATGGTCTCTATGTTTCCCTCTCATCTTCTGCATCTCTTTATATGTGTTTCTTATGTCTTATGCTGTCAATTTCTTTTAAAGACACAGTTGTATTAGGCTAGAGCTCACCTTAGCAATCTTATTCTATCTTGACCCTGTCACCTGCAAAGATCCTCTTTTCAAACAAAACCATGATCACATTCTGTTGGAGTGGTAGTTAATCTTAACAGTCAGTGCAACAGGGTGTAGAGTCACCTAGGAGACAAACCCCTGGTATATCAGTGTTTCTAGGGCAGGGTAATTATGCTGGGAGGATGCAGCATCCTATAGGCTGAGTCCCAAGGCTACATAGAAAGGAGAAAGTTGGTGAAGCACAGAGGCACTGGTCTTCCCCTGAGTTCTGAGTGCAGATGCAATGTGACCTGTCACCTCACATTTCTGCCACCATGCATTCCCTGCCATGCTTGACTGCATCCTTTAAACTGTGAACCAAAATAAACCTTTCTTTCCTTCGGTTGCTTTTGTCCCGTACTTTTTGTCTCGGCGATGAGAGCAGTGACTAGCTTCAACATGCTTGTAGGAAACACATCCTAGCTTATATCAGCTTCTAATTTATAGGAGCCATAATCTCTAAGAGGATGAAAGACCAATATAAAAGTAATTGCTGGACCAACTATATAAAAGAGTATATATTTAATTACTACAATGAATGACATAATCCCTTAGCTGTGCTTACACTTAATAAAGATAGTGGCTTGCAGGGCTGATGAAAACCTGGTGGAGCAAGAGTGCCTTGGAAGGTGGGCTGTTTCCTTAAATAAATGTTATTCCTCAATAAGTATTTTTTAATATATTGCTACTGCTTAACATTTTGAGACAGCTTCAGATTACTGGAGCTAATGAGACAGCTCAAACAATAGGATCAGGCTGCACACAATAAATGTGTGTTGAGAGAAAGAAGTTTCCAGGGAACCAGAATTGCTATGGTAACCTGATATATCATTAAAAATGTAATGAATAAATATCATCAGGGTCTCAGATTCATCACACAGGAAAACTTCAAGACTGAGATAACTAAGTCATTCTCACATTGACTGCTTGGTAGTTTGTAAGCTAAATCAGGGTGATAGTCCATTAGGAAAAAACTAGTAATACTCAAATAATCCAGACTCCGTAAGGCACATAAAACCCCCTTGGTGTTGCCTTTTCATTGAAATCACTGCCATTTTCCTCAAAATATTAATTTGAGCTGTAAAGTAACAGTCATAATAATAGACCTGATTATATGCTTTTCAGAGGAAATAGTATTTTGCCAACTCCTAAGAGCACAGCCGACACTAGTGTTTGGTGCGTGGCATGGCATTAGGGAAGAGAACCAGTTCCTGCTGCTAAGGGATCTCCTCCTCACACCCCACCTTCTCCTCTTCTCACTCCCATCTCAGCAGCTCACAGACACCCTCAGCTATGATTAGCACTTGTTCACGTCTTGAATCCCAATCCCATTTGCTCACTACATGCATAAATGAGGCAGCTCCCTTAGCATGCCCAAGGTTAACTGAAACTGAGCTTCGGGGGCCTTCCGATCTGGAACGTCCAGCCTGGGAAGGGGTGATAGAGAGGACACAAATCCCTGCTCCCATCCTGTCTCACCATCTCCTCCTGCACTGTCCTCCTACCCCATGCCCATTTAATGAGCAGAGTGTGGTAATCTTCCCATGTCTTTGTTAGATGTCCCTCCTGACTCTGGGCCTTTGTGTGGGGGCATCCCTCTCTTTGGAACGCCTTTTTCCCACTTTGCCCGGGTAATTATCCGCTTGTCCTGGAAGTTCCAGCTCTAGTTCTCCTTTCTCAGGCAAGTCTTCCCTGGGCTGGCCCCATTTGCTTCCCACAAGCTCTCATAGTCCTTAGTACTTCCATTCATAGTACCCGTCATGGTGGCATTTTGTATGAATGTTCAATCAACGGAGGTTTCCTTCTAGTGATCCAGTCTATCTTGTTCGTCACCGAGTTTCTGACTTCAGCACATAGCACCGTCTCCATAAATGCCTACCAAGTAACCGAATGGATATCTATGCTTCTCAGATTACACTTAAGAATTTCCGACAAAGGGCACTTACATCTGGTATATAGATTGGTCTCTGTTTGTGCTGGCCCAGAGTGTTGGCAGTTAGAGTGACTTGTTCGCCCAGTCTATAACTGGGCCGCTAATGGCTGGTGAGAAATGGAAACTTGTCTCCTCTGTTTTCCGGAAGTGTGTTTTGCAAGTCCAGTTACACAGTTAGAGCATTGTTATTCTTCCTGTTGTGTGTTATTCATACCATGGAGCTCATGGTGATGGATGCAGTGTGGATAGGTACTCCCTGTGGAGAAGGATGCCACACCTTAATGGTTTGATGTATGACTGCGTGAGCACTACTGTAAAGGAAGCTGAAGGAAGTGACAATAAATATGCAGTAAGTCTTTGGTGGGTGCAGTCACTTTTCTAGAAGTCCGGAAATGTTAGTAAGGTCAGAAGTAAGGTTTGTGCCATGGGTTCCATGTGGGTAAGAGATTAGAGTATTGTATCTTTGCTTTAATTGGTATAGTATTTTGCAAAGTTGGGGGAAAATTATGGGAGCAATTCCCTGTGCACAAAGAAGCTCATAATCTGGGTAGAAGTAGTCTACAGAAACAGAAAGTCTAGATATATAACAATGAAATTGCACACACACACGCACGCACGCACACTCACACGCACACATTAGTGCATTCAGCACTAACGCCAGGTTCCTTTTTACTCTGTAGTTTTGCTAACTTTTCTCCCCAGTATATAATTCCTATGAGATTTTGCCGTTCCCCACTGCTGTATCTCCAGTGCACAGTATAGCACTGACCATGTAGTAGGAGTCCATGTGTCAGTATTAACTGGATTGCCGAGGTGAGACCAGCCACTGTTCCTATTGCTCCCCTGAGTGCCCTGAGGGATGCTATATAGCCTGCCCTTAATAGATAAGTAACAGACAGTGGTATCTGATGATGTTCCTGCTTGAGTGAGGTGACAAACACCATAACCTCAGTATTCAGGAGGCTAAGGCAGGAGGATTACCAATTGGAGGACAGCTTTGGTTACAGTGTGAGATCCTGTCTCACAAACAAGATAACAGAAGAGTAAAGAAAGGCTTTCTAGAGACCCACAGACTGACTATCCATCCCATGATGCTATGTCTGGCATTAGAACACAGAAGGAGAGGGTCTGCTCCACATAGAGAGACATGAGAAGGTCAGAATAGGACAGTCAGACAGGCAGTCTGAGGTAGCCACCACCTGCCACACATTGAGAGAAGCTTTCATTTTCCTGCATATCCACATGTTGATAACTGGGGAAAACAAGACACAATGTTTGGACTTAGTGAAATATCATCTTGTGGGATGCTAGAAATGTCCCTGGTTTGCCTCTTGATGATATCTTGGCAAACACATATGCTAGTTATGCGTCTGTGTACTTTGAGTATACTAACTCAATTCCATCCATTTTTGCTTGCCATGTGAGAGTTGTATTTCATTTTTAAAAAGGGGGAACACATTTATGTTTGTGTATGTGTGCTCATGAAGGAAGCTCTCTTGACAATGACAAGGTCATGAGAGCTGTAGAAGCATTTAAGAAGGGAGAGATTTGACAGAGATATTTGTCAACCATAAGAGGTACAGAGAACTGGGGCTCCAGGAAGCAGAAGGCTCTGGGTTCTCCTAAAAGTGCTGAGAAGGTGGAAAAAGAGTATGTGTGGAGCCAAGCAGGGATGGGGAGGCTTAAGGACTTTCTTGGAACCATTCAGTGTCGAATCTTCATACAGCAAACTGTTAAAAGACTTTAAGTAAAGGAGCTCTGTCTAAAGATAAAGGAACAAAAGACAGAGTAGCGAATTCCAGAACTTTCTGTTGCCCAGGCATGGGGTAAGCTCTCATCCTTGGGGAAACTGGAGATCAGCTGAGCACCACATGTGTACATGTGAGGAAGCTCTAGAAATTCCAGATTCCAAATGTAACATCGCTAGAACCAAGCATCTGTGAGGACGCTTTGCTGAGCATGTGGGGCTGGTTTTATTGCACAAAGGTTAGAAGGGCATATCGGAAGAGGATCTCAGAAGCCTGTTCTGGTAGTTTTGGAAAGTCACAGTGTGGTTTCCTCCCTCTCTCCCTCTCTCCTTACGCTTCCCTCCTTGTCCATCTGTCCAACTGTCTCTTCTACTTCCTCCCTTATCCCTTTCTCTTCTCCATTCTCCCTCCCTCTTTCCTTTCCTTCCTCTTCCCTCCTGCTCCCCTTTCTCCTCTCTCCCTTCTTAGGAAAGCTTCAGCGACCCCTTGAATAATGGGACCAGTGATTACTTTTTAGGTATTATGAAAAGTATTTCATTATACTGTAGTCAATAAATTGTTTCCAGAATCAAATTGTTTTAATGTATTTAAATGTATTCTGAGTCTTTTATCTAATTGAAACCGTGAAGCAAAGTAGATTACTTATTTTTCTGCACAGGCACTTGCTTTCAAATCTGTAATAAGATTGTTTTAGGGTCAATAGCACCTTCACAGAAGGAAGGCAGAATCATTGACATTATAATCTCAGGTAAGCTGTGCAAACAAATACAACAGCACGCCTTAATTTCTTTAATTCACATGAAGTTGTTAGGGAAATTACTTATGTTCACAGTATGTATTCCTACTTCTGGGTCTTTAAGACTAAAACAGAAAGAAACAACATGAAAATATTGAGGGAAAAGTCAACAGCTAAAACCTCCAAACTTAACCTAGCCATCATCAATTAAGCAATCAAGGAGGGGAGTCTGTTTTGAGAGAGATTTCAGAAAATCCTTAATTAAAGGAGAGAATTCATTTTCATCCCTTACAGATATCGAAGGTGTAATTGAAATTCTAAATTCTATTTTTAAACTAGACACTAGGATTAAAATTTAATAGACTGTTGTATGCTACCTGAGGATTTACAGGGCTTCTTTTATTTTAAATATCAATTGGAAATAAAAGTTATTTTCACCTTTAAGTAAAATCGACTTTGGTAGGTTAATTTAAAAAAAAAAGTAAGACACATTTCTGTCTGTAAATGCAGATGGAGAAAAAAAAATCAGAAAATACAGTCTTTCCTGACCTCTAAAAAAAGGAATGAAAAGAAACAGGGGAAAGTAGAGATGTGTGTTCTCTTTGATCCAATCTCTGATCATAAAGGAAACTGGGGTTATGGAAATTGGTGGCTCTTTGATGCAGGTTTTGATCAGAATATTTATAAGCACTGGCGGAGTTCTTGCAGGGAAGTAGAGAAGGAGAAGCCTCCTACCCCAGACCTCCTTTGGCTCCAGTGTACCTGGCACAATTACAGAGAATGCCAAGGAGCTCAACTTTTGTTGAGGGGTTAAATCAGATTGCAAACCAGTATTTATCTGAGGTCCACAGGGCGCATAACTTTGAACAGCACTCCAGGTGCAAACAGCCACCTCTCTATGCTCGGCTCGGTGGGTACCAGACTTAAGTATGGTTAAGAGCTTCCCACTGGCAAACGTTGCCGTGGTTATTTTTAATCCAGGAACTGGCATTAGATCTGATCCAGAGCTCTTGCTGCTGTGGTAGAATTCAAAAGGTTGGTGTGGAAACTCATTTGTGTCCTGGGAAGACCACATCTGTGCTGTGTCTTAGTCTTGGTGTAAGCACAGTATTATCCTTTCTGAGTTCTTCATTCCCAACATCAAGTGGAAATTTCATTCTATTAATGATCCTGGTTATGCCCTTAGAAAACCAGTGTGGGCTGTGTTTCTGTACCCAGTAGATTTCTAATTGGATTTGGGTTCTTCTCCTTTTGCTTCTGTTGTACAGTTCTATTGCCATTGCGCTCAGAAGGCTTTCGCAGCTCCCTTGTATTCAGCCCATACTGAGGCCATACTGTGCAGTCAGCCATCTTTCTTTTTTTTTTTTTTATTAACTTGAGTATTTCTTATATACATTTCGAGTGTTATTCCCTTTCCCGGTTTCCGGGCAAACATCCCCCTCCCCCCTCCCCTTCCTTATGGGTGTTCCCCTCCCCACCCTCCCCCCATTGCCGCCCTCCCCCCAACAGTCTAGTTCACTGGGGGTTCAGTCTTAGCAGGACCCAGGGCTTCCCCTTCCACTGGTGCTCTTACTAGGATATTCATTGCTACCTATGAGGTCAGAGTCCAGGGTCAGTCCATGTATAGTCTTTAGGTAGTGGCTTAGTCCCTGGAAGCTCTGGTTGCTTGGCATTGTTGTACATATGGGGTCTCGAGCCCCTTCAAGCTCTTCCAGTTCTTTCTCTGATTCCTTCAACGGGGGTCCGATTCTCAGTTCAGTGGTTTGCTGTCAGCCATCTTTCTGAACCTGTTTCCTTACTCTCAGTCAGGTTCTAGGCTGCTTCATTTAAGAACCCTGTTCTTTCCTCTTTTCCATCCTGTGAAAATACAATCAAAAGTCAGTGGGATGGAGTTAGAGGTGCCAGTACCTCAAAGATGATCTTGGTTTTGAGGGCTTTTTTTTTAACAATAAAAAATCTCTTCCTTGATTCATTTCTGGAATTTTTTACTTTAGTGAGTTCAAGATGAATTCTGCTGATGAGATTGTTTGACTCTAAAGGTGACTAGGAAGTATTAGGGAAAATCCAAAAGACCAGGCGTGGTTATTCAAGCCTGTAGTCCTGGCACTATGAAGGCTAAGACAGGAAGTCAGTCAGTGGGTTCAAGACAAACCTGGAGTATATAGTAAGTTTCTGTCTCAGAAACCTAAAGAAAAGTATCAAGCTCTCCCCACCCTGTATCCGTGTGTCTGTATGTCTCTGTGTATGTTGGGCAGTGTCTGGGTTTGTAATAGGTATGTAGTATGTAACTGTGTGTAACATACACATTTGTCCATGGAAATGAGGACATTTTAATTTGACCCCGGCCGTATTGCTGTGCGAGTTGTGAATTAACGAAGTTCCACACACCGAGTGGCTTCAACAATACTTTATTTTGTCACAACTCTGGATGGCAGAGATCTGTTCTCTGTGAAGGTTAGGGGAAGGATCATTCTAGGTCTGTTTCTTAGCCTTTGGTTACTTCATGGTTGTGGCAGAACAATGCAAACCTCCCATATGGTTCTTCTAGCCAGTGTCTCTTTTGGTAGAGGTGCCCCTTTTATAAGGGCTCTAATCATATGTGATCCACCCTAATTACATCACTGCATTTTAATCTGCTCTCGAAATAGAGCTTAACACAGCTTAAGATGTGTACAAGTTAGCAGTGAGTTTCCTATCATGAGCCAAGCCCAGGTGTAGCCTCTAATAGCAATTACACTGGGTGTGGTGTTGTATCTGTAATCCCAGCCCTCTTGGAGATGGAGGCAAGAAGATTGAAAATCAAGCTCGTTCTCTTCTACATAGCAAGTCCAAGGTGAGCCTGGTGAAGAAATCCTATCCCAAAATAGGAAGAAAGTTACATGCTGTGCTACTGACCAGGATTACAATCTACAAATGTGGTGGTAGGCATAATTCAACCAAGCACGTCCCCAGTGAGCTGACAAAAAGAAACAGATGTGGGAGCCCCTAGTTTCCCCCCATGTCTCATCTTCATGCTTCTCTCAAATTTGATCAGAATCTCTGGAGAAATGGCCTCTATGATTTCTACGCTCTGCCCTTGAGGTCGGCCAGCCAGGCTGATTATGCTGAGCATCGTTCCCGAAACACAAATCCTGCCTCCTGCTGACTTTTACTTCCTGACCATAAGTGAACACTGGACCAAGACAAATCTCTTCGATGGACTACTGGCAAAGTTTATTTCCACTAAAAATCCAACCCACCATCATTTCTTTCTAATGGCTCAGATGATGCCTGATCAAGGTCTACAAATCCAGCGAGCCCACAGTCCTCATCACTTTGGGAGACTAAAATGTCAGATATCTTCTTTACTAGGCACTCTGTCATGCTCCCCTGGGGCTCGCTTTATGATCACCTTGTCTTCGAGGCGTGGTCTGTGCATAATCTGAAACAGTTGGCTACCAGCTGAACAATCCTGATTTAAAGAAAAATGTTGTGGATCCCTGGACTCTCCCTTGCGAGTCATCTGCTTAGAGAAAGGGGGTGAGATGAAGCTCAGAGTGAGAAATGGCTTGGGTCTCAGCACATTCATATTCATGGAACTCAAGGGGACATAGAAAAGGTTGCTGCCATGTAGAAGAAACTTCTATCAGGAGAGGATTTCACTGAGCAGTTTCACAGTTACTCTGAGTAGCTCAAAC
Source organism: Rattus norvegicus (assembly GCF_021556685.1). Lineage (NCBI taxonomy): Eukaryota > Metazoa > Chordata > Mammalia > Rodentia > Muridae > Rattus > Rattus norvegicus. The sequence continues at coordinate 36,447,620 of NC_141540.1, read as the reverse complement.
AGGAGAATAGAAAAGTATATTTGTACAGAACTTGTGAAGGACATCTGATTTCCTACCCTTATGTTCAAGGTGTTAAGGATTTGTAGGAATGGATACAAATGAAAAAGAGGGAGACGCTTCCTGTAGGATCTTTCAAACTTCGCAAATAATATGGAGTTGATTTTGTAGACATGACCACTAGCTATCAGAGTCGGGGAGTGCGGTCCTGTGTAGATGGAGCATGAAGGTGTCCTAATATAGATTAATGTGTATAAATCAAATAGAGGCTAGCAAAGGTATTCCAGACTGTTTGACCATGACTTGCGGCTGATTATCTTACATTTGGATGTAGATCATTGCACTCACAAATCTATGAATCTGAAGCTAGCTTTTAAAGCCATGTCCTAGTATAACGTGAAACCTTCCCCTCAGCTATCTTTCTTCCCTTTCCATCAGTTGAATTTCCTTCCTATCCCTTCTCTGCTCTATTTCCTTCCCCCTTGCTTCTGTTCCTTCACTCTCTTCTCTTCCACTACGCACTTCCCATATTCTGTCTCCCCCTCTGCTCCTGTCTTAGCTCCTTCCCTGCTGCTCTGATAAAAATACCCTGACAGAGCCATTTATACTGGAGGAAGGATTTAATTTAGTCCACAGTTCTGGGATCCTGGCCATTACAGCAGGGAAGTCAAGGATTTTGAAGCAATGGGTCACATCACACCTATAGGCAGAGAGAGGAGTAAATGAAAGTTTGTCCTCTCCACTTGATGCAGCCCAGACCCCCACTGGTCGCCACCACCCAGTGAATGGTTTGGCCCTGATTAAGATGGGTCTTCCCATATCCATCAATGTAATCAAGGAAGCCTGTCCCAGACACTCCACAGGGATAGCCTTTAATCTAGGTTATCTGACTGTCCCTTAGTTGGACTTAACAGTACTAACCATCACATCTCTCTGTCCCTGTATCTTTTATCTCTAGGCTCCACTCTTTTCTCCCCAACTCCCTCTCTTGCTGCACCCTAGTCCCTTGTGCCTCATCCTACTCTCTTCTCTTTGTCTTCAGTCTTTTTGTTTCTTCCCATGATGCCTTACATTACTGCATTGATTTTTCACAACCCACCTGCTGCATCCCACTATGGTTCTCAAAGCTATAGCTCTTGAGTAAAAGGAAAGTGGAAAATTGGAAAATGGGGTGAATGTTTCTGAGCATGCAATGACTGGGATTTAGTTCCTTTCATCTTTAATAAGTGGTAAGAATATTCATACACCAGTGAGTTGTTTTAGACTTCATGATTTACCATCAATAAATGGCCTATCTCCCTATGTCATACAGCTCCATACTTAGGGTTGTGTAAAAATTCTTGTGTAAAAGGTGGGAGGACACAAGCAGAAATGCTTAAGAACTCCCGTTAGGGAGCACACCAGGCAGGGGACTTGGCCCAAGTTCTGTGGCTGCATCAGGAACGCAAGATGTGTCTGACACTTGTCATCTGGTTGCATACTGAGGCTTCGTCATAGCCACACTTTTGAGAACACTGCACTGCACATGTCTGTGCAGGGCCAGCAAATGCTGTTCGAGACAATTGGCTTGGATTTGAAACCATGTAAGGAATGCAGCCTTTTGAATACATAAATAAAGCTTTCAACTATTATAGAAACATAGTATTTTAACTATGCAAAACATTTTTAATAATCTAATTTGTGTATAAGGGTTTTTCTTTTCTTTTTTTTTTCTTTTTTTGCCTGCACGTATGTCTGTGCACACATGCAAGTCTAGTACCTGAGGAGGCCAGAGGAGGGCATGATGCCCTCTAGGACTGGAGTTAAACAGTTGTGAGTCATCATAGGGATTCTGGGAATCAAAATCAGGTCCTCTGTATGAGCCACTAGTGCTCTTAACCTCTGAGCCATCGTTTCAGGCTCAGAGAATAAAATGCCTCAACGGATTTGATGCAAATGTTTCTAAGCACGAAAGCCTCAAATTCACATGTCTTTGGATGGTGTTGTGTTAAAATATTTGTCTTTAAAAATTGTTATTTGGCAATTTGGTGTTTCTCAGAAAACTGGAAATAATTCTACCTCAAAACCCAGCTATACCACTATACCCAAAAGATGTTCCGCCATCCTTCCCGGACACTTGGTCAACTATGTTCATAGCAGCTTTATTCGTAATAGCCTGAAACTGTAAACAGACTAGATATCCCTCAACTGAAGAGTGGATAAAGAAAATGTGGTTCATTTACTCCATGGGATACTAATCACCTATCAAAAACAAAAACTTCATGATTTTTGCAGGCAAATGGAACTAGAAAATATAATCCTGAGTGAGGTAAGCCAGACCCAAAACAACATGTGTGACAGGAACCTAGGATAACTGTTCTCTGAGAGGCTCCATGTAGTATCCAATAGAAAGAGATCCAGAGACCCACAGCTAAGCAGTAGATGGAGCTCAGGGAGTCTTATAGAAGAGTTGGGGGAAGGATTGAAGGACCCGAAGAGGCTAGGGACAGCACAGGAAGACCAACAGAGTCACCTAACGTGAATACCTAGGGGTTCCTAGAGACTGAGCCACCACTTAAAGAGCGAGCTCAAGACGGACCTAGGCCCCTGCACATATGTAACAGATGAGTAGTTTGGTCTTCATGTGTGTTCCCCAATAACAGAAGGGACTGTCCCTAAATCTGTTGCCTGCTGGCCTATGGATCCTGTTCCCCTAACTGGGCTGCCTTGTCGGGCCTCAATGGGAGAGGATGGGCCTTGTCCAGTAGTGATTCTATGTGCCTGGGTGGGGGTAGATATCTAGGCAGTGCCTCCCCTTTCTCAAAGGAGGAGAGAGGAATGGGGAAAGGGTCTGTGTGAGGGGGTACTGGGAGGAGAGGGGGTACCACTTTGGGTATGAAAGTGGATAAATAAATACATTTAATAAAAATTTAAAAAATCTTCCCATTTGGGTAGCAGAGCTGAGTTTCACTGAAACAGCAGCATGAATGAACCTTGGCTTGAGAACAGAACTTTCACCAGTTTCTGAAATGGCCCTAAACATACTTCTGCATTTTGTCTGAATATTTATAGAGAGCAGCATTTTCAGCATTGACAATTATAAAACCAAAATACCATGCCAGTCTGAAAAAAACTACTAAGGTGCTCTAGGTCCTGCAGCATCAAATATTCAGCCAAGATTTAATTCTTTATGCAAAATAAGCAAGCATCTTACTAGTCTGATATATTTCATCTTTAATAAATTGGTAAAAATATTTGTTTTGAATTTCATTGTGATTCACTATCGATAAATGTTTTATTTGAATGCCTATTTCCTAAAGTTTATACTGAGGGTTGTGTAAAATATTCATGGCAAAAGAGGGTCGGGAATGGAAAGATTTTAAGAAAGTCTCCTCAAGAGAAGAGCAAGTGGATCTCCAGAGCTATTTAGGGTGCATCACAGTTGGGAGGGTCTGCAGGGGCCAGATTTTATTGCAAAACAACGTATAATATAAACAGCACCCCTGCCATGCCAAGAACAGCTCTGCCTCAAGCAGTAATTCTCATATTACTGCTGTTGCTGCTATGGAAGCTGCTGGCAGCTACTGCAAGAGTTTGGGGTGCCAGGGTCCCCAGTGGAGAAGTTAGGGGAAGGACTGAAGGAGCTGAAGGGGTTAGTAACTCCATAAGAAGAACAACAATATTAACCAACCAGACTCCCCTCCTCACACCCCCAGAGCTCACAGGGACTAAACCACCCACCAAAGAGTATGTATAGGAGGACCCATGGCTTCAGCCGCATATGTAGCAGGAAGAGGCTCTTGGTCCTGTGAAGGCTAAATGCCCCAGTGTAGGGAAATGCCAGGGCTGCGAGACAGGAGTGGGTAGGTGGGTTGGGGAGCACCCTCACAGAGGGTGCCAGGAGGAGGGGGATGGGATAGAGGGTTTGTGGAGGGGAAACTGGGAAAGGGGATAACATTTGAAATGTAAATAAATAAAATATCCAATTTAACAACAACAACGAAAAAGTATTGTGTGCCTAGCTTCCAAATAAGTCTTGTTAATGATTTCAGTCTAAGGTCCACAACCCTGTAGAAAGGTTCTTAACTCATTCCAGAAGCCAAGAGTAGTGTAGAGCAATTGAGCCCCAGGGTCATCCCTGATATCTTCCTATAAGTCAGGGCAGAGCAGGCTTGTGTTTGTAGGGTGATCAGCATTCTGGTGACATACATGGGGTCTTCTCTGATCTTAGCCCTGAAAGTCCTGTCGTCTGAGGACTACTTCAGCACTTGGCAAGCCGGGACACTTAGTCACTCCATCAAATACAGGAAGAACAAGTCTGCTGATACCAAGGAAGGGTGCTCGAAAGGCACTGCTTTCTGACTCGTAAATCTGATCGCCAAGGGGTGTGGAGGGCTTGGAGTAAACTGCCAAGGAAGGCATCTTTTTTTTGTTTTAAATGTTATTAAAGGTTTGGGGAACAGTCTTGTGAGGAAAGGCTGAAGACCTACGTTTTTCTCCCCAGGATGTGAACCCTGGAGGGGAGAAGGCCTTAATCAATGTCTTCATGGGAACCGGGTGTTGCTCCTTGAACGGTCCTCAGCAGCTGCGCTCAGCCCCCACATTTGACAGATTAAGAGGGATTCTAATGAAACATTAGGAAGAACTTCTTGCCTTTAAGGACATTTTTTGGACTATCTTATTCTCCCGCCCTTCCCCCCCGAGGAAAGAAGGTATAAGAGTCCATCTTCAAATAAATAATTTTGTGAATCGGATCCTCCCTGTAAGCAAGGGACTAGCAGGCCCCCTAGCACCCCTTTTTCTCACTCCATGAATGGTTTAAATCTTTACTGGGTATGTGCCTAAGGCCAGTTGAACTCTGGAATTAATGAAAAAAGACACAAACCCTGTTCCTTAGGAGATGACATTCCCCAAACAGTCAATCAAACATCAACCGAATCCCTTTTTTTAGGTCATATCTTCTTGAAAGAGTCCCTAGAAGGATTTTTTTTCCTATTTCCTGCAAGCCAATTTACTGTGCTTCTCAGATAGTTCCTCTCAGACCTCAGAACTTCAACTAATTAAACTTCAGCAAGTGGCTGCACGACCGCCACCCCCTGACCTACTTTGAGGGCCATTTTGTTGTATTTTACTCCGGCCTCCTTATATCACGTTCGTAGAAGGTCAACAAAAAAATATTTCAGAGCTCTAATTAATGATAACAGCATTCATTCCTTTGTTTTCATTTGACACCATAGAAAAATTTCCTCACGTGTGCTCTGAATTAAGGTGACAGCTATGGACAAAGATGACTTCTTTGGACACTCTCTCTCTGGATGAGATGATAATAACAGTTTCCCTTGTGCAAGCAGAGGATCTTTCAAAAAGGAGGGAGCAGGGAGGCATTTCTGCGCTGGAGTAAGTGTCTCCAATCATTCTGAAAATAGAAACTAGTATGTATTTCCCTAAGCGTCGAGCTCTTGTATAGAGGTGACATCTTGGTGGAGCCTGACTCAGGAAGTGAGTGTCCTGTTCATTGAGACGGAAAGTGCCAGAGCGGAGCAGTAGAGAGCCCAGCTGCTGTCACCTCTTCTACCGCTGTCATAGACCCTTCTGGGATTGCAGATGAGGGCATCCAAGGGGCCGTGTGCTCCCAAATGAGGCTCTTTCTCTGCCTGCCAGGCTGTTTCCCCATGCAAACTGCATTCCCTAACAAGGTAACACCTCATTTCCTTCCCATAGGAGTAAAGCGTCTCTTTCTGAAAGCTCAGGGACTGTGTGTCACTGTGTTTACAGTATTTTAATTATTATAGACCCATTTGCTCAATTGAAGAGGCCGTGGATAACACTTAAATATCTGAATGGTCTAGCCTGTGTTCAGAGAGTCACTGAGCTCTGAAATGCTCATTTGCCAAACCCCGTTGTCTCGGGCCGTTAGGCAGCACCAAGATCTGTAATGATTTGGCCATTCTTAGCGACAAGCACAGAGAAGTAGTTCATTACCCTTAGTGCCCACAACTAAATATCCTGGTTAGAACTCTTATCCGAGCGGTTGCTTTCTTAGTTCTGCCTGAAGTGAAGCTGAAAATAAAAGCCACACTTTTCCTCCAGCAGCTGTGTTCATACTTGTCTCGGGATGTGTACCATGCCCTTAGCCCAAATTGAATGTAGAAACCTCGCTTGCGTTTTGGGTAAACTACCACCAGACAAAGCTCTTGCTTCCCGAGTAGAAAGCATCTGAACCAACTGCCCGCACGAGGTGATGAACTTACCTGACTGCCTGTTCAGTGGCCACACCACGGCCCAGCATGTGCCGAGATCCAGATGATGCAGAGGGAAGGTAGAAAGTGAATAGAGATGAACGCATGTCCATTTTCCAGTTTGCTATATGTTCCTTGGCTGGGCAAGAAAACTCATTTGATAAACAGTAACCATTGATGAACTTCCGTTCCTGGAGTAAAAACAAGGATGCATGCAAATACTTCAAATCCACAGCTAATCGGTTTAGGATGTCTGGAAGAGAACGAGTAAAGGGAGAGGAACAGAGCAGAGGTACGAAACATGCTAGCAAGTGGATGGGGTCTGAATCATCTCAAGAGCATGGGGCCAAATACTGAATGTGGGGTGTTCATCTGAATATAACCTTTCTCATGTTGTCAAAATCTGGAGTGGTTCTTATCCTCCTTTAACAGACCATTGATCACCTTCTAAGCTACTACCATAAGTTTACTTGTTGATTTTCTAAGTTTGTTCATGGTCCAGTGTTGTCCTTTTAGATGAGAAATTTGCAGTATTGGGCATTGAACCTAAGGCCTTCTGTGTGCTGGGAAAGCATTTTACCAGCAGAGCTATATCCTTGCTCCAATGAGGTAGTATTGCCCACTTCATGATGTAGTGTTTGAATGAGGATGGTCGGTCTAGGCTCACATGTTTGAATGTTTGGTGTCCAGTTGCTGGAACTGTTTGGGAAGGGTTAGGAGGAGTGGTCTTGCTGGAGGAGGTATATTACTGGAAATGTGGGCTTTGAGGTTTCAAAAACCCAAGCCATCCCCTGCCCTCCACCTCTGCCTCGTGTAAGCTGTCAGCTACTTCTCCACTGCCGTGCCTGCTGCCATGCTGCCCCCAGGGATGGTCATGGATTCACCCTCTGAAACTGTAAGTCAGTCTCCAATTAAATGCTTTCTTTCATCAGTTACCTTGGCCATGGTATCTTTTCACAGCAGCAGAGTAGAAATCAGAGGGACTGGGACACTCAGAGTGGACAGTGGGAAGTATGATTTACTTCCCGAGTGAATAAATGGAACAACAGCAATTACTATGACCCAAAGCTTCCAGGGGACTTGGGGGAATTTGCAGACCGGTTAGACTGACTTGGGTGATCTTATTTAAATGTATTAGCCAGTGTCACCAGAAGGGTAGTTATGAGCAGCCCTTTCTTTCTTGACTATTCTCTTTCTCAGTAGCCTAGCTCTGACCTGCAGGAATCTCTAATCTCTCTCCCTATTCCAAATGCACGGGATAAGTTGTATGTGTTTTTTTTTTTTTTAGAAGAAAAGATGGGTAGATTTGTAGAATCTCATTCATTTAGGGATGGAAATGTTTTTGTGTGGCTTCACTTTTTTTTTTTAACATCATTATTTTGCTTCACGTGAGAAGTGCTTTTCTTTTTTCTAAATTCCAGAGCTTTCAGATAACACAAAGCAGAATCTTAACGTCGCAAATCCTGCTTCCTATTTCATGTTTTTCAGCTCTGGACTTTGTAAGCTGACAACTCCTGCGTTCAAGCGACTGAATGCTTGCAGGCTGTTATTAGAGAGACAGCAGACAAGCACTCGCAGTCCAGGGCAGCAGTGTGAATGGATGAAGCTGGCTTGCCAGCCAATGTAGGGAGGGGTAGGGGTCTAGGACAAACCAAATCTCCTTGCCTCATCTGAATTCAAGTTCACGTTTTCAAAGGTAATGGTGGCAAAGTGTAATTAACACATCTTTATTACCAGATTGGAAACGCTGTTTTCATAATGAGGCTGCAAAATATTTTAATCACGAGCGCCATGCTCATTGGCTGAGTTCTTAAACATTTCTTTGTTAGTTCTAAAACACACAGATAGTATTGTGCGAATATATATTATCTGAACATATATATATATACACAATGTATTCATGCATTACATTATCATTTATCGCACATTACATACCACTCATCACTGATCATATACCATATGTCATATACCATATTTAATATGGCACACATCACATTTCAATGATATTATATAAAATATATATTGTAAATATTATACATATTTAACTGCATACACACACACATATTAACCACACATGGATTTTCTGGGGTAGTTGTACAGAACATGGATACTCCTTAGATGTACATATTGTTTATGGAGGGTTATATATGAGAAATAAGAAGACAACCATTTAAATTTAAGTCGTTCAGCACAGGCTACAAAATAGAGCTATAAGTAACAAGGAACAAATGTCAACTGCTCTCCTGCCCTGAGTTTCTGCTGAGATCAGTGGGTATGAGACCTTCTGACTCACCACACTTGTGTGTAATCAAACCTAGGTCTGCTTGTGCTTGATTTAAATCTTGGTTCAGCTTCACTGGTTGTATGACCTGGGAAGTTACTTGGCTGGTCTGCTGTGGTACCCTCCCCTGTCCAGGAGGGTCTGTAGTGGTTGGTGCTGGTTGGTGAATGGGAATCGAGGGGTAGTTACACAACCGGAGATGGCACTTTAAGAGCATCTCGAAGATTGATTGATTGATTGATTGAATGATTGATTGACTGAATGAATGTTGTTATTAGAACATCTCTGTTATTTCACAAGGTGGCAAAGCTGTGCTGACAGGCTGTCTTCACTATCCCTCTCATCTTTCCTGACACATATGATGCCCGCTTGTATATGGGCAAATTACAATGGCTGAAACTGATCCTATAAGCTCAGTACATATCTACTGGTCATCCAATCCCATATTTTTAGAGGGAAATTTTGGGGGATTAATGTCTTTTTAATTTTAAGCAACTGAAGTACAGGAGACATGACTCCCTAAATAACGGCATTCCTAAGTCAGTCTCAGTCTCTCTCTCTCTCTCTCTCTCTCTCTCTCTCTCTCTCTCTCCCTATGACTGATGTCAACTCTGTCGGTAATATTTCACAATGTTGTGGAATTTTGTAAGTCATTAGAACAAGACCTGATCAATTGATTCAATAGATTCCTTTCCCCTTTCCCCTAGAGATACGATAAAAAAGGAAGTTAGCTCCCTTCCCCCGACTCCCTCCCCCCCTCACACTCTCTCTCTCTCTCTCTCTCTCTCTCTCTCTCTCTCTCTCACCTACACATACATACAAACACACTTCCATCATCATCAAGGAAAAGAATAGTAAAATCTTATTCTTTCAGTAAAACTAAAACAATCCCGCTATCATTCCAAAACAAGCCCTCCAATCCCCCGTGCACATCAGCACATGCTCGGCAATGCTCATGGAAACAATTGTCAAATTCACCTTGCTAACAAAAGATTAATCTGTCCCCTCACAGTCTTAACAAAGAAGACCGTCAGCAAAGACACCCAGATCCTTCAATGAGAGATGAGGTTGCCTCTGCCGGCTGCACGTCTCTCCGAGGCAGCCCAATTGTTTTGAGTTCATTTGTAGGAGTTGGGTAGAATCGATAACATTCTAAATGAGCTGGCAGAAACTCGAAGAGGGAGAATGGAATTTGGTTCTGAATGCGGCTACTCACTGGTCTGAAATTCCAGACTAGTTTTTAACATCTTCCTGAACATGACATTTCTCTAAAGTTAAAATGAGAAGGATACAAGACCTCACCAAGTTGCTGAGAACCAAATGAAATTTCCAAACAGACCCCTGAATCTACCATAGCTTTCTTAGATGAAGAGTAGCCTTGACCAGACAGAGAGAGAAGATTACCACAGGGCCATTGGTCAACAGCTTATGGTGTATAAGGATGATTCTGAGGTTGCTAAAGGTGACTTACTCTCAAACCTTTTATTTTTGGAATAGGATTTTTTTTTCAACGTCTGTCTACTTGCCCCTGCCAATTTTTACTTTACTTTGTTCTTTAGACTCTTGCTATGCAGTCTAAGCTGGCCTCAGATTTCCTTTGTCTCAGCTTAGCGAGTACTGGAGTATCATCTGTGTGCTGCTAGGCCTGGCTTCTCTTACCCTCCTTACAAGTATTACTTCTACTGGATCCAAACACAGTTACAAAGGTGACAAGTTGATTATTTTTAAAGTCTCATCAATAGAAGATAAATGCAACCTTCAAACATCGTATAACCTCTAGATAGCAAGGTAGAGCACGGCCCTAGCTAATTCCTCACATGACACAGGGACCACAGGATTGTCACAAAACCACAGCAGGAATATAAAAACCTGTCAAATCTCAGATGCCAGAACTATCGAAGATTTTCGCTATGGACAGCAAAGGTGCTAAAGAAATGTTGTTATAAGTCTGATTTACTTATACATACATATGGAATATACACAGAATTCCAGGGAGCAGCACACCCTTATTTCCAGGATGAACTAACAGTTGAAAAGAAATGAGCTCTCCATCCTGTCTTAAGCGTTCAGTTCTGTGCCAGGCACTGTGTCTAAGAGCTGGGTGCGTATTAAATCGCAGCTGAACAGAGATTCATGCCTAAGGTCACAGAGGCTGAGCCAGGATTTCATCAGACACGATCTGAGTTCACATTGCTGTGGTTCAGAACTGAAAATGACTACTACTGTGAACTTAAAGATGCACTGTCCAGCTTTCCTCTTGTTACGCAGTACGGTACCCAAGAGCTGCCTGTTCTTGTGGGCTGTGGCTAGTTGCTGGCTAGTGGGGACTAACAGGAAGGCTGTGGGAAATCCCAGGAAAACAATTTCAATAGCTCACTGAGTGCTGAGATGCTGTGTACTTCTGATTTCCCGCTTCCTTTCTCAGACTTACAACTTGAATGTGAATGCTGATCTCATCACACAGGAGTGTGTTCTTGGAGTCCGAAGCCATATGTTGGGATGATGGAGCAGAGAGCTCAGAGCACTGCATCCTTTATCTTATTAATATCCACAACTTTTATGTGTATGTATGTATGTATGTATTTAGTGTATGTACCTGTGTTCATCTGTGTGTGTTCATGTGTGTGTGTGTGTGTGTGTGTGTGTGTGTGTGTAGGTGCATGCCTGATTCAGTGTGCACATAGAGGTCAGCGGGCAATTCATAGGTTTAAGGTTCTCTCCTACCCATTTGCAGGATTCAGTAAAATTCATGTCATCCAACATTCATACAAACTCCTCTACCTGATCAGATATCTCACCAGACTCTTCATTTGGGGATATTTCACTTCATTTTTGTTTCCTTAATCTTCCTGTAAACCTGACCTGCCCATTATTCTACATCTCTTTATATCCTGTATTTTTCCGACATGTGTCTAGTGTGCTCCTCCATTCACACCCTTTTCCTCTCCCTCCCTCTCACCACCACCATCATCATCATCATGATCATCACCACCACCACCACCACCACCAGCACAGCACCATCACCATCATCATCACCATCATCAGCTTCTTTCCTTTTCTTCTATCCAGATCGCTTACAAACTCTGCCTGTTGCTCCCTCATTTTTGAAAGTAGGATGAGAATTCAGAATGCACACAAACTGTGAGCTGCAATTTTGAATGCAAATACAGTAATTGTATTTGCATGGCAGGATTACGGATAATTTCATGACTACCCTGTCACTAATAACGCATTACGGTGCTCTTTGTTTCCAATGAAACAGAACGGGAGACTGCTCCTTTGTAACTCTAAATCAGTATTAACTGTTTTGAACTTGTTTATAACTTTTATTAGGTTTTTGTTTGTTTGTTTTGAAGACTATGCAAATTCCTCTCACCTGTCACAGCACCAAAGAAGAATGACCAGAATTAGGAAGCTAAATTATTTTATTTTTCAAAAAAAAAAAATCATAAAGCAGCGTTTCATCCCCTCCTAAACTAAGGATTTGGGAGTTTGTCTTCTGGTCAATATTATAAATGCCCATGAGTGCTCCATGCAGCAGTGGTGCTAATTGAAAATTAGTATTTGGCTCATTTAACCCTGGAGGCATATTGTCCAAGTTCCCTTTCCTCGCACGAGGACAAAACACGTACTGAGGAGGAAGAAGGGAGAACAAAGAGCCTGTGCTATTCGTTGTTGACTTCCTGCAGCTTGAACAGTGAGGGTCCGATGGTGCTTGAACTGAACGCTTCTTTCTTGGGCGTGGTGATGCACGCTCGCGGGGTAGAGACAGGCCTGAACCGAGTTCATGGCCAGCCTGGGCTACCTAGAGAGTTCCAGGTTCATCCGAGAGTTCAAGATTCCCGTGGTGAAACCCCGAGTATGCAAACAAGGGCCAGCGATGTAGCTGGGTAGCAGATGCTTGCTGTAGTTGCGGTCATGCGCAAGGCTCTGTGTTTGGTTCCCAGCGCCGGAAAACGAACAAACCAAATCCATCAGCATCGCCTTCCGTTTGCTACTCTCTGGCCACCTGCATCGTTAGAGCTCCACCCTATCTCATCGTTAGAGCCCCACCGTATTTTACAGACCCAGACTTACCGTGTCCAGTATTCTGGTTCTTAACATCGTTGGCTAAAGAAGTCTATTGTGAAAACAGTTTGAGGACCCGGCATTGTCTTTCGTCGGTGCGTATTTTCATGTTGAGGCAACTCGTAGCTTCAAATACAGAAGCGATGGTATTGGCTTTTCTGTAAATCTTGAGATTATGTAGGTTCCAGCAGAGATTTTTATTAGGACAGCCGGGGAAGAGAGATTCTGATTAAAGTTTCTTCAAAGAGGAACATTCTTGGCAACTAAAGTAAAATACACCTTCATTTCTGCAGCCGAAGTCGGAGCAAACAGTGATCCGTTTTGAGGCACTCTGGGAAATTCGCATGAATTCTGGGAGCCTGGTGCATCTGTGTGGATTGAATCCCGGGGCTATTAATTGGAGTGGCAAACCAAGCATTTTCTGGCCTTATTTATTAATGTTACCTGGGCTTTCAAGGGCGGCCTACCAGGTGTTGTAGTTTATACTTGAAGCTTTCAGAGTCTTAACTCTTTCATGCCACCTGATGTGTTTCTCGGAGCATCTCGATTTGCAGTCAATAGCAAAAAGCAGGTGGCTCTGATTGGGGTAGGAAGGAAAAACTGCTCACCGTTTCTCGCCAGCTATGAAGACATGTAATAATTAAGTTATGTTCTGTGAATTATAAATTGTGTTGTCTCATGGAGGTAGTTCAGATGTTTGTTGTCTGTTCATACAGTAAATCTCTCTTTTTTTCCCCCTCCCTTCTCGCTCCTTTTTTCTTACAGTATCAAAAGCCAGTTCAATGGCTTCCTTATCTGAAGAGACCAGCTGTTTCCTGACAGTTGGATCTAGTCTTTCCTTTCTAAATCAATGTCTGTCATAAGGAGACAGAAATATGTGTGTGACTTACAGGATTTGTCTTCATAATGATGAATGTTTAGCTAGAACATTGATTATAAAAATAGAATCCAGACTCTGAAAAGCAATTTAAAGCCATGGTATCTGTCTGTGACGATCATTAAAAGCTAATGAGTATGTTTCTTTGTTGTACTTAATCTTCCCACAGTCTGACTGGCAGCCTTAATGTCGGAGAGATTACACTCGGAGTGTGGCAAGCATTTTGTTTATTGGTCTCCAACTTCTATGCTAACTATCTAGTCCATTATTGAAATGGGATATATGCTAGAATCTGCTTTTTAATTAACAGACAGGAGGAAAATAACCCAGAGTCAGGCGAATGGAAAGAACATTCCAATGGTCCGTGCACCCCTTACTCGAAGATACATTAAGTGTGATTAGGGTTTGAAATCCATGTGAGAACGGTTGTTTTCCAAAGAAATGCAAGTGGGGTCTGTGCACATCCTTCTGCTGCTGCCTTATAATTTGATCAAATATCTGATGAGGCTAATCAATTGATCAACATTCTCCATGCCTCTTGCTAGCATGATAGGGTTTTCTTTTATTTTAAAGACTACGAAAAATAAGTGAAATTATAGGTTTTTTTCTCTAGATTGAGTGAGTTCATCATTCAGCAAGTAGCTCCCCAAAGCACCTGAAGCTCATTTGAGAAATCTGAAGGTTTTTTTTTAAAAAGTATATGCAATTATTTAGTTAACATATTCAAAGAAGCATGTGTTTTTAGGTATGGGATGTAGTTCAGAGACATTTCCTTATTCTAGCCCTATTTAATTTGTCAAAAGAAATTTTTAAAAAGCCAAAAAAAAAAAAGTCAGTCAGTTGTGGGGGAGTGGCTGGAGAGATGTTTTGGTAATGTTTTAGAGGCTTTGAAATATCACAGAAGCCTCATCTTTAGAGGAAATCATGATTCTTCTTGAAGAAGAGAGTATCTCCATCCTCAGAAAATCCCAGAACACTGCCCAACATGCTTCAGGGACACTAGAGTCTCTATGCAGCTAGTGTAGTTTAGGTGCCATGCAGACTTAAGTAACCAAGACAGACCGTTCAACCATTGGTTCAGTGATGGGCTCAGGGTTTGAACCACTATGGCCACTGCCTGGACGTAGAGAAACACCTATGCCTCCCTAACCTTCACCTCCGTCTCATTGTCACAGGGCAAGGACCACACCTTTCGGTGTTCACTGATTATAAAGAAAGGCTAAGCTCCTTGAAGAAATTAAAGAATCCCTTCCATCTCAATCAAACTAATCATGCAATCTCATTTTATAGGCCCTCTAACTAGTCAAACATGAACTATCTATGATCGTTTGGTGTGTGATCTATTTAATCAAAGTTTTAATATTAAGATTGCCCCTTCCAAGTCTTCACCTTATCTGTCAATCAAATTATCCAGGTAGCTTTCAATTTTGACTTATTTTATATTGGAAGCAGACAGTACTGGAAAGCCCTTCTCTGCAACATTTTAGAACCCAGATTTTTTGAAAGAACGTGTGAGGTGGAACCGCAGAGCAAACAACGGTTGCAGGCAGTGCCTTGCTTCTCGCTGTGCTTTCAAAAACCTTTTCGGCTTGTCTTTTAGCATTGTTGGATTGAAAGGTCATCGAGTCTACCTCATCTCTAAAGGGCTCTAAAAATCCCCCAGGGTTCCGAGACTTGCTGCGGACTAGTTCGGCAATCAGTTAGCAGGACACAAACTGACAGTTTCCGAAGGAACCTTTCTCTGGATGAAAGAAGGTAAACGCTGAGCCTGGAAACCGATTGAACATCAAATCGCCACATTTCCTTTCGTCTCTACCACTGTCCAATGTGTGGGCTGAAAAACCATTGTGAAGGCTGTGTCTCTCGGTTGCATTACTTCCGGGAAGGCTAATAGTGCCTGTCAACGATTTCAGAAGAGAAGTAATGTAAAACAATACGGTGAATTCCTTAATTGAAAGTTTTCTTACTGTGGCGCCGATGACAATCTCACAATCCCATTGAAATATTTTATAGTGTCCTTTTCTCCTAAGAAATATAGAACAGCTACAATTGAGCCCACATACGACACAAACAGAGAAGTGAGTAAACATCAGAGCAATATAATAAGTCTTTGAATTGTCCTGCTCGTATCACGCTAGGAGCAGCATTTGGTGCCAAGGAAGATAGTGACAATGTTCACAGTTACTGTGGTTACAGCTCCGTTTAGAGAGGTTAAGAAACTCGAGTTAAGACACCGGGAATAACCTTGGTGACATCTATTTTGACAACCTGATCTAAGTCATTCAGTTTTCTCTCATCAGTTGAAACGGTAAAAATGTATTTTTAAAGTGAGTTTTTATTGCTATTTTAATAAAAAATAAAATGATATAGGGAAATAGGGGGAAGCAAATGGAGAAAGGGGAAAAAATCACTCTATTTCTGCTAGGTATGGAATACTGGTGTTACCTGAACCATGCACGGTTTGCTCTGTTCACTTGGGTATTACGTTCTGGTATTTGACTTGTAAGAAAAGCAGAGAGAGCTTACAGAGACCCAACGGTGACTCTATAATGCAGTAACGACTTACCAAACGATAACTGTGACAGCATCGTGTCCAGTGCTGTAAAGATATTAAATTTTATACAGCTCACAAACACTGCTGACACGGGTGGAGCGGTACCCAAAAGCCCTGCTGTAGCAGCACCCAGTGCACAAGTGAGGGAATTGACAAATACACTCAGCCTGTGTACATGGTCTTACACATCCCACCCTGGGCTACCTGGCCCCTCAGCCTGTGTTCTTAAACTGTAGTTTACACTGCCATTTGCACTGTCCCAACATTCTAAGAAACACCTTGAAATACAAGGCCTTGGGACATAGAAAATACCCAAGAACGGCCCTAATAAACAATTATTTGGACCTCTCATGCTTCTCTGAGATGTGCTGAGTTTCCAAGTAGAGCCGTAGCTGCAAAACCCTATCTTCTAACTTGCTGCCAGAGACCATAGAATTTAAATATGTGGCATCAATGCAACAGACTCCCAGGATATGGTCAAGATGATGGACAATGTACTCGGTAGTTTATTGGCCTTCCTATAATAGAGCGCTCCAATCAGAGTCTTTCATGAGCCTGACCTGCTTCTATTGTTAACTTCCAGAATGGATATGGTGACTAAAGCAATTTTTTCCTATTGCAAATCACTGCTAAAAACATTTTTTGTTGACTTTAAATGTTAAATGATAGCATATTAAAAAAAAAACCCAGAATGCAAAAATCTAGATTCCTTCCCTTAGGGAGATGGATAGAAGATCGTGGCTTCTGACTCTGTGTTTCAGTGTGTAGAGTCTTGCTTTCTATCTATAGCCTTGACCACATTTCTCAGTTTGTTTATGTCCTTGTTTCCCCATTTGTTAATGGCCGGTGATAACTTGTCACATCTTTAAGGTGAGTGTGAGCATTCTTTTAATAGCAGTTCTAAATCTGTTACCATGTAGTGAGTATTTAATACTATGTGATGTTTACAAAAATGTCATCAATAAAGGTGTTTCCGGAAACAACCAAAATGTCCACCCACAGGTTCATGACTAAATACATTTTAGTTAATTGCACTGTGGACTCTCATGTAGCCACAGAAGTTAATCAGGTGAATTTCAAGTGAACCATAAAGGCTGAACTACAGGTCAAAGCTCCATTCTCAGGCCTCAGCTGACACATTGACAAGGCTCTGTGTTTATGAATTTTAAAAGAATGTGCCACCTTAGGGATTACTAATTATAATTACTATTATACATTAACTAATGAAAATGGATAGCAGAATTTCTCTGTTTGCCTTTTCTTAGCCCCGATGATTTTATGTCTCTGAGATCATTATCTGATATCTTTAGGTATTTTCTGTACCAACCCTGTATTTGTCTTCTTAGTTAGGCTGATCACAGTTCTTTATCCTTTTATTTCCATGTAAATCTGAGTTTTTGTCTATGTTCTTATAATAGGAACATATAGGTTGAACCCCTGCCTGTTCTCACCATGATAACCCCAATAGTCAAGCATACAGTACACACAGAAGAAGCATGGTGGTGCACACAGCAGGTACACAGGAAGGATTCACGGTAAACTGTTGGCTGGGATTGGTTAAGAGAGTGCTACAGTAGCTGATTCTTTTCAGATTAATCTTTTTTAAATAGTGTGAATCCCATTTTGGCTACCACATAGAACTCTGTGAGCCTTCAGATTTGGCTAGGACATGTTAATATTCACTAACCCATTTGGGGATAACTATTACCCTTCATGACATCTCCATGAAGGACTCTGACAATGAAAGAGGTCGGTTCCATGTCCTCTGGTTCTGTATTAAGGAGCTTCCGAGTTCATTAAAGAATTTCTAGTGGACTCACACTTTTCTCTACTCTCTATAGCTCTGGTTTCTGTTAAACATGTTACTTGGTTGTATATGTTTTGCTAATGAGTTTGTTTAGAATGCATTTTCTGAGACTCTTTCTCGATGTGCTGGTATGTGGCCCCAGGTGCTTTGGAAGATCGCTTAGTTATAAATAGTGATGAAAGGAGACACACTGTATAGACGGTAAGACAGGAGAGCTGGGGAAATTAGCACAAGGCAACATAGGCTCAGAGAACCATTTGTTCATCCACATCTGAAGGCAGAACAAGAACGGATCCTGACACCTGACAGTACTTCCGCAAAGATGGAAACATGTGGCCCTGAGTAGAAACTGGCCAAATGCTTGCCTCAGGCATGCTGATAAAGCTAGCTTCAGAACTATGCATGCCCAGCAGAAGCCTCTGCCATGGAGGAGAATGGATGGAGTTTACAGATCCTGTCCCCTACACACACACACACACACACACACACACACACACACACACACACACACACACCACTTTCTGATATTTCACTATGACAACACACAAGGGCTCACTCCCTTAAAACAAAGCTTTTCAAACTTTGTTACGTAGCATTTTGGGTCAGAATGTTTTTGTTGTTGTGAGATTGTTATACATATTTCTAATTCATTTTGTTATCTAAATATTCTTTCCCTTTCTCCCTCCCTCCCTCCCTCCCTCCCTCCCCTCTCTCTCTCCCTCTCTGCCTTTCGAAACCTCAACATCCAAGTATTAGAACAGGAAGACTTAGGGTTTGGGAAACAGATTCTTCTAATTCAAATCTCGGTCTCAATAATTCCAGAACCACTTCTCCCAAACCCCCTTCTCGGTCTCTATCCGCTAGATGCAAAACTTAATTCTGCTCGCAACTGCAACAACCAAAAATGTCTTCAGACATTGGCAGCCGTCTGTTGGAAGTCAAAATGCCCTCACTGAGAGCTGTTCCTCTAAGCCACCTTGATCGAGTAATGAGAGTTGTGATTAATGCCGCCGTTTCCATTTGTCTAGCACCTCACGGGCCTACAAAGCCATCCGAAAGTTTCAGAAAATCAATTCTGTTGTCACCAGGGAAAGCAGTATGAAGAGGTAGATGGTTGTGTCTTACAGTGATCTTCCAAGGGCTCTTATTACAAAAACTTGTTGCTCAGCAGGAAGCTGAGGAACGGAACATGCCTCTTGGTTTTTAGCTCCTTTGATGCCACCTGCAGTTCAAGATCCTGAGGCACATTTTTTGTTCACTCTTTGCCCCTCCTTTTTTAGGAAATGTCCAAAGAAATACTGCCTGGAAAGAATAAGGCATAACTTAAATTATTAACTACATTGCATTCGTTTATCTCCTATATTCCTACTCTTCAGGGGTTTGGAAGGAAGCAGGGAGGAAACAGTCAATGAAATTCTCTCTCTCTCTCTCTCTCTCTCTCTTTCTTCTCCTTCTCCTCCTCCTCCTCCTCCTCCTCCTCCTCCTCTTCTTCTTCTTCTTCTTCTTCTCCTTCTCCTCCTCCTCCTCCTCCTCTTCTTCTTCTTCTTCTTCTTCTTCTTCTTCTTCTTCTCCTCCTCCTCCTCCTCCTCCTCCTCTTCTTCTTCTTCTTTCTCTTCTTCTTCTTCTTCTCCTCCTCCTCCTCCTCCTCCTCCTCCTCTTCTTCTTCTTCCTCTTCCTCTTCCTCCTCTTCTTCTTCTTCTTCCTCTTCCTCTTCCTCTTCTTCCTCTTCCTCTTCCTCTTCCTCCTCTTCCTCTTCCTCTTCTTCCTCTTCCTCTTCCTCCTCTTCCTCTTCTTCCTCCTCCTCCTCCTTCTTCTTCTCCTTCTCCTTCTCCTTCTTCCTCTTCCTCTTCCTCTTCTTCTTCTTCTTCCTCCTCCTCCTCCTCCCTCCTCCTCCTCCTCCTCCTCCTCCTCCTCCTCCTCCTTCTTCTTCATCATCATCATCCAAAAACCTTTGGTCACAGCCTGTAGGACAAGACCCAACTGATGTGTATTCAGCTGAATTCACAAAATGACCTTGAGGTCTTTAATATTGTGTGACCAGTCCATTTAATGGTTGTCTTGACTTTGTTCGCTCTATATAAAGATCAGCTATTGATCTTTTCCCCATATGTGATGTTGTCTAACACTCATAAATTTGTCTGTCCCTCCCTTCATCCTCCCCCTCCTCCTTCTCTCTCAACACTGTCCCTCCTCTTCTTTCCCTCCCTCCATTCCTCTCTCCTCTCTTCTTTTTCTTCCTTCTCTCCTTTTCTGTTTGTCTCTAGCACATCAAACCTGGGCCTTCGGGCTAGAGTAAGAATAATGGCTTTAGAACCAGATCGTTTTAAATTCAGTCCTTGTGTCAACGGGTTTATCATTTTCTGCATTTCAGTGGAGTTCGTGATGCAAAAGAACAGTGCCTATTCTACCAGCCCAACCTCTTGAGTCACGATTGGCACAGAGCCTTCTACAAGATGTCATAAGGGAAAGATTTTGAGGGAAAAGTCTGAGAATACTTTAGGCAGTTAGTCCTAGGTGCTCCATGGTACAGTACTGATTCCCTTTTCCCTTCCAACGTCACCTGTCACCTACAAAGTATATTCTCGGATGAGTAAAAACGAATGGTAAAGTTGGGAAATCAAAGCATAAGCCATGCGGATGTCCTATTGGGCATCTGTGGAGCAGTACATGAATGGAGGAACGAATGTTTCAAAGCAGGACACCGAATTCCACGTGTAGGCCTTGAAGCTACCCTATCAGACTGGCTTCTTCCTCTCCAGATCAAGCGACAGTTTTGAGTTTTTGTCCCCGATGGGGGTGCAGGTTGATAACTGAAGCAGAATGGACAGGATTAGCTCTGTAGTATGTGCTCCTTCACTTCAGCATGGGAAGCTGAAGGCGAAACCCAGTCCATACTATAAAAGGGGCTTGCCTGGACGGGCGTCAGGAAATCCAACAAGAAAACAGAACGGAGTGAGAAGAAAAGTTCGTAAACCTGCTGGAAGTTGAAATATGCATTAAATCACCTGACACAAAAGCATCCTTCTTGGGTAGTTTTCTCCTGCCACATGCTTTGAAAATGACATCTGGCTAGTTCAGTGTCTTAACATATTTTTGTGTAGTGTGTGCATATGTGTCTTAGACTTCCTTAGATTTCTAGAGATAGTTTAAATACCAATGATCAGTGAGTATTTTCACCTCCTGTCCTGACCCTGATTCTTTTCCTCCTCTGCCACCTTCTTCTACATAAATTAAAGTCCCTTTTGCATATGTCATTGTCTTTTCTTTTTGAATGCCATATGTGTATCTTTAGTGGTTTATCCAGATGCGCATCGAAAAGACGCTGTCACGCCGTCACATTGTATCCCGTTATCCAAATGCATATGCTTGTCCCCGAGATAGCGGATGGGAGAGCTGCATATTTATGCTGTAATTTACATCTTTCCTCATCGGATTCCATATTTCTACTACTGATCTGCTTCTACGTTCGTGTGTTTGGTCCTCCATACTTTCATTTCCAGTTCTCTTCTTGTGATAATGACACTCTAAATATGGCATGACCAGTAGCAAACAGCTGTTACCTGAATCACTTGGGCTCCTGTCGTCAGAATTTTACTGCCAATTTTAGGTGTTCTGTCATTTCGGTTTATTAATAGCCTCTTTGACGGAATGGCTGCTTGATAGAGAGTCATTAAAGAAAGATTCAGCTAGTGGGTGACTTTTCTGGTTTTGTTTCGGGCTCACTGAGACCAGGTAACATTTTTTAATTCTTCATTTACTTGTTAATTTTTAAAAAGTATTTTCTCTGTGCTCTAAAGAAAGTCTCTTTTCTTCTTTTAAAGATTATTTGTTAGGTACCTGAAAACAGAAATGTTCTGTTTTCAAAATAAGAAAAGTTATATGTATATTAATGTACAATATTTACTGTTCTTTGGCTTACTATAATCATTGG
This sequence comes from Rattus norvegicus, assembly GCF_021556685.1. Taxonomy (NCBI): domain Eukaryota; kingdom Metazoa; phylum Chordata; class Mammalia; order Rodentia; family Muridae; genus Rattus; species Rattus norvegicus. The sequence continues at coordinate 36,425,887 of NC_141540.1, read as the reverse complement.
AGATATATAGGTATACATGCAAATATTATAGATATCTATGTAACATATCAGTGTGCCTCATTTTCTTTATTCTTTGCTTTTACACAAGGATACATGCATCTCAAAGGGTGGCCTGCAACTTCAAAAATATCATTTTTGTCATTCCGAAACTGACCTTGAACTTCGGATCCTCCTCCATCTACTTTCCAGGGGGCTAGGACTATGGGCATGCCCAGTTTCATCTATTTCTTTTTTCCTCATTAATTTGTTTATTTATTCACGTTACATCCTGATCCTAGCCATTTCACTGCCCAGTCCTCTTTTCCCACAGTCCCTATCTCCCCTTCTTTTCTGAGAGGGTAGAGGCCTCCCCCTCCAGACAAACCCACTCTGGTACATCAAGTCTCTGTAGAACCAGGGATATCCTTTTCTGCTTAGGACAGACAGGCAGGTAATAGAGCAGGACAGCCCCTGCTTCGGGTGTTGGGGCACTCACATGAAAACCAAGCTGCACATCTGCTATATGTGTGAGAGGGTCTAGTTCTAGCCTGTGTATACTCTTTGGTGAGTGGTTCTGTCTGTGAGAGCCCCAAAGGTCCAGGTTAATTGATTCCATTGGTGTTCTTGTGGGGTCTCTATCCCCTCCCCCTTCGAGTCCCTCAACCCTTCCCCTAACTCTTCCACTAAAGCCCCTCAGCTCTGTGGGCCTCTTCATCTGTTTTGGTCCACTGCTGTGTGACACCTCTCCTCTCTGAGGACAGTTATGCTGAGCTTCTGTTTGCAAGCATAACACAATGTCATTAGTGGTGTCAGTCATTGGTTGGCCACTCCATCAGTTTCTGCTCTGTCTTTGTCCCTGCACTTCTTGTAGACAGAACAAATTTTGTGTTTAAGGTTTTGTTGGAAGAGTTGGTGTCCTTATCCTTCCACTGGATTATTTCTTATTGTGTAACTTGTCATTTGGGCCTGAGGACCATTGCTGTGTTCTTTGGTAAACACACAGTGAGAATCTCTCTGTACCTTGTACCTTAAAAATTATAAAGTAATCTCCATGTACTACTAGTTTTATGATATATGAACAACTTCAGCTGTTTTTGCAATACCTTGTTCTTGTCATTTTATTCTCAATCATTCTTAATTCCCTTGCATTTTTCCGTTCATTTTTCTTTTCTTTTTTAAAGTTTGAGACAGAGAAAGTTTCACCATATAATTCTGGAAGGCTCAGTACTTGCTGGCTTCAGACTAGCAGAAATCTGCCTGCTTTTGTCTCCCAGGGTGTTGGATTTAAAGGCATGAGTCACCGTGCCTAGCTGCCTCTGCCTACTGTATCATACAAGATGGAGACTTTCTACAAATACTTTTCCTTTTAATGAAATTAGGTCTGTTTTGAGTAGTGATATGACACATGTCTTTGGTTCTAGCTTTGGTACTTTATGTTTGATTTTTGTTTTTATTACTTCCCAATATTTTCTGTGTAGCCTTTTCTTTATTGCTTTATATATATGTTTTTTTTTCTAGCAGGTCTGAAGATTTTTTCCATGTTGCTTATATTACTGTAACTACTGTTTGTGTTTTATTGATTTATATAAATATATGTTTTGCTAAGAAGCTTGAAGCTTTTCATGGTGTGTGTGTCCGTCTCTCTCTCTCTCTGTGTGTGTGTGTGTGTGTGTGTGTGTGTGTGTATTTGCCTATCTCTGTACCAACTTTTCATGATATCAGTTATCCTTACCCATGAATCCCCCACCATGAGTAACAACAAAGGGCTTTGTCTTCCTTCTGGCTCCCTTTCCTCCACCTCTCTCCTATCCCATGGTAGAATCTCTTCTTATCTCTTTATGGCTACCTTGGCAACACTGAATAAGTCTTTTCTTCTTTTCCACTGTGTGTCAGCTTTAATTGATTGTCTTTGGTCTCCATCTGTGAATAATATTAGAAAAATCACCGGGAGAATTTCACATCCCATCTTACATCTTTCAACTTTTGCTGCTCAAACCACTTCTAATTCCCCATGTTTCTATCACCGTGGAGTTCTCTTTAAGACAATGCCAGCATTTGTTTCACTCTGAATCCTACCTTGGAATAGATTCAGTTTCCACTATTGATCCATTGCAGCCGTCTTTTATTTTAAGTTTATTCCTTCGTTGGCATATATTTGCTACCTAGTAGAATCTTCACGAAGTAGTCGTAAAAGATGTTTTGAATCCTTTAATATTTAAAGCTAATGATTTTCTTTGGACCTGAGTGGCGTTTTGACCTCGATATTTTAAGGTCGAACTGTGTGTCCTTTGGGGCTTCCGGGTTGTAGATTGCTTTGGGGGTGGGGGCTGGAATAAATGATCTTTATTTTCGTGTTTACAACTTACTTTACCACTCTGTCTGAATACCCAAGAATACTTTAGCATCCTCTAGGAATGTGTCAGGACTGAGAATGTGGAGACTTTCCACAACAGAAATGGTGCACATTTCTACCAGGAATATGTATTTGGTTATAATTGGAAATGTTTTTTATATAACTTAATGTTGTTCTATTTCATTAATTTGGGTTTTTTGGGAGATTGCAGATATGAATTATTGCAGATATGAATTATGTTTCTATGGCTGCTCATGTAAATATTCCTAAGTACCCTCTTTCTACCCTCACTTCCCTCTTTTAAGAAATCTCTTCCCTACCTTCCCTTTCTTTCCTACTGTTTGCTTTCTCTTGCTCTCCTTAATTCTGTTCTTCATATCACCTAGAGTGACATGATGTTCATGAGGCCATACTCTTAACACTTCTGCCGATTCATTTTTTTCTTGGATATTTTATGTGTTTGCATTTCAAATGTTATCCCCTTTCACAGTTTCCCCTCCACAAACCACCTATCACATCCCCATCCCCCTGCTTCTATGAGGATGCTCCCTCACCCACCCATCCCCACCTCACCCACATAGCATTACCCTACTCTGAGGAATCAGGCCTCTACTGGACCAAGGGCTTCTCCTCTCACTGATGCCTGACAAGGCCATCCTCTGCTACATATGCGGCTGGGCCCCTCCAAGTGTATTCTTTGGTTGGTAGTTTAATCCCTGGGAGCTCTGGGGTGGGGAGGAGGTTCTGGTTGGTTCCTATTGTTGTTCTTCCTATGGGGTTGCAAACCCCTTCAGCTCTTAGCTCTTTCAGTCCTTTCTCTAACACTTCCATTGGAGTCCCTGTGCTCAGTCCAAGCCAGGCTCTGGCAGAGCCTCTCAGAAGACAACTAAACCAGCCTCCTGTCAGCAAGAGTATCTGAGTTTGGTGTCCGTATAAGGGATGAATCCCCAGGTAGGGCAGTCTCTGGATAGCCTTTCCTTCAGTCTCTGCTTCATACTTTGTCCCCATATTTCCTTTAGACAGGAGCCATTCTAATTTGAAAATTTGGAGATGAGTGGGTAGCCCTATCCTCCAACCTGGGGCCTTGCCTAACCTCTGGATATGGTCTCTATAGGTTCTCCCTCCCCTTTGTTGGGTAATTCAGCTAATCCCATTCTCTTTGGGTCCTGAGAGGCTCTTATTTTCCTGGCATCTGGGACTTGCTGGTGGCTACTCCTAGTAAAAAGCTCAAGTCCAAGTGGATCAAGGACCTTCACATAAAACAAGATACACTGAAAATAATAAAAGAGAAAGTGGGGAAGAGCCTTGAACCCATGGGCACAGGGGAAATTTTCCTTAACAGAGAAAACTAGTGGCTTATGCACTAAGATCAAGAATTGACAAATGGGACATCATAAAATTGAAAAGTTTCTGTAAGGCAAAGGACATTGTCAATAGGATAAAATGGCAACCAACAGATTGGGAAAAGATCTATGTTTGATAGAGGGCTAATATCCAATATATACAAAGAACTCAAGAAGTTAGACTCCAGAGAATCAAATAACCCTATTAAAATGGGGTACAGAGCTAAACCAAAGAATTCTCAACTGAGGAATATTTAATGGCCAAGAAGCACCTAAAGGAATGTTCAACATCCTTAGTCATCAGGGAAATACAAATCAAAACAACCCGGAGATTCCACCTCATAGCAGTCAGAATGGCTAAGATCACAAACTCAGGTGACAGCAGATGCTGGTCCTCACCTGTGGAGAAAGAGGAGTACCCCTCCATTGTTGGGATCGCAAGCTGGTACAACAACTCTGGAAATCAGTCTGGTGCTCCAAAAATTACTACCTGCCGACCCAGCTATACCACTCCTGGCATATACCCAAAAGATGCTGCAATGTATAACAAGGCCACTATGTTCATAGCAGCCAGAAGCTGGAAAGAACCCAATTGTCCTTCAACAGAGGAATGGATGCAGAAAATGTGGTACATCTACACAATGGAGTACTACTCAGCTGTTAAAAACGACTTCATGAAATTTTTAGGCAAATGGATGGACCTAGAAAATATCCTGCTGATTCATTTTTATGCTTTCTTTGTTTCCTCTTTCCCTTTCTTCCCAGTGTAGGGATGAATTAGAGGGTCATGAGTTTCTAGCTATCCTTCCATAGAGCTCTCTGGATTCAACAATGAAACACACACACACACACACACACACACACACACCAGTTAATTTTGATATGCCCTGGCTAGATCAATGGTTGTGCACTTATAATACTCCCTGCTGCTAGCATAACTTTCCTTGGGGTACTCCTGGCTAACACCTTCTAATTTTATGTTTTATCTTTGCTGCCTTGACCATCTAGGAAGGTCCCCCCCCACCCCCAATAGGACTGCTTTCCTCTTCCACCTACATTTTGGATGATTTTTCTTCTGTAGTTCCTAAACTCAAAAACTCTGGATTTGAGTCATGGCGAATCTCCTTTTGTGTGTGTGTCTGTCTGTGTGTGTGTGTGTCTCCCAAACTCTGGAATCCTGAAAGACCTGCCTCTGTCTTCCCTGCCCAGCCATTGGCTGCTAGCATCTCCTGGAGAGCTGCTGGTCTTCAATCTACTTCGGAATTCTGAAGTAGGTTCTTATATCAGTGAAGGAATGCCACAGCAACAGGATGCATGAACTTGCTAGAGAGAGAAAGGACAAACAGGCAAAATCAGTTTCCTTCTTCCATGTTCTTTTATCTGGGCAGCCACTTGAAGATGCCCTTCAGGTCCAGGGGAGGACTTCTTGCTTTAAATGATCTGATCAAGAAGAACTTTCACAGCAGTGCCAAGCTGCTTGTGTTTCAGTTGACTCTATACGCAGTCCAGTTGATAACCAAGATTAAACATCAGTACTCACTGTGTTGATAAGGGAAAAACGCTTGAAATGGTGTCTCAAACGTAACATCTGGGATATGGCAATGACTTTCAAACCTGTTACAATCCTTGACCAATCTACTCTGATCTATAAAGTACTTGCATGGTTCTCTACCTCTCTTAGAATATCACTTGGAACTCTTGTGCTTCACCTCCTTCCTGCCTGCCCAACTCTGTCTCTCATCTGGTCTCTGTCTTGCTTTTACTGGAATAAATATTATTGTTACCATAATTCTTATCATATGCCCCCACCCCAGGGCCTTTGCGCATGCTTTTCTTCTTGCCTATATTTTTGTCCCTGAGTTTTTTCTCTTCAAGTAGTATTACACTTTAGATCTCACCTTATGTGTGTCTTCTTCAAGAATTCATCCCTAGCCCTGACTGAGTTAGCCTTTTTTTCTTTTCTATTTCTTTCTTTCCTTCTTTCTTTCTTTCTACCTTTCTTTGTTTCTTTCTCTCTTTCTTTCTTTCTTTCTTCTCTCTCTCTCTTTCTTTCTTCCTTCCTTTCTTTCTTTTTTCTTTCCTTTTTTCTTAGCCTTTCTTCCTTTAAAAAATCTACCTTTCTCTCTCAGGTTTCACATCCCCTTTAGGAACTATGAGCTCTGTGAGTCTGCCTGTTTGCACAATACTTCACTCACAGTGCTTATCACAGTGTCTAGAGCATAGCAGGTGTTTAATAAATCATTGTTGAATCAATAAGTAAATAGAACAATTAGTTAAGAAACTATCACTGAGAACCAACTTGTATCAGCCATCTGCCTAATTTTTATCGTGGAACAGACATTTCTTTGAGAAAACATGACAGAAAGCAAAGATGTGTTTAAAGAAAAAATAGAAAGAAGGAAACGAGCCTATTTAAGTGTCCTTGAGGAAATATTTTGATGTTGTAAAGTTTTGCATATTTACTTCATGTGTTGGTTGAATGGGAAAGGTACCCAGGAGTCTCAAATTTGCATCCAAACTACCCAACATCTTAAGTTATAAAAATGAGCAAGGGTTTTTATTACTTTTTGACACACTTTTGAAGATGTGTTTGGCCTTTTCTGCCTTAACTGACTTAGAATTACAAGAAACAGATCAGTTTTTCCCACATATTTCTTATTTCACCCCTTAGTCCAATACTAAATCAAGCAGCCAATAGCAGTGAGTGAAATAGACTTTTTACGTACTGCAATCAAGGCCTTTGTTTTGTGGAATAAGATAGATGTAACAAGTTCAGAGCATTAATTTCTCATATTTATCCTGTGTTATTGTGCAGTGAACATGCTTACTTTGAGTTTGCAAGAGGAGAAAGGGGAGAGACAATGGTTGGAGACAAAATGGGCTGTATTTGTTCAGCTGCAGTTCTGTTACTGATGAGACACCACCGGGCAGGCAGGGGTCAGGTCCAAGGCTGCACCTGATGTGTGTCAAATTAGATTTTCTCATGATCTTGGCATACAGAGAGAAGAGGAGCATTATTTCAAAAATGAGTTTTCTAAAAGTGCCAAAATAATGTCATAAATACATATCAATTTTCAAGTCCATGGTCTTTTTTTTTCTTTTCTTTTTTTTTTTTCAGAGCTGGGGAACCGAACCCAGGGCCTTGCGCTCGATAGGCAAGCGCTCTACCACTGAGCTAAATTCCCAACCCCAAGTCCATGGTCTTTAAATGTGTATATGTGTGTATATTTGTATGTGTGGATATGTGTCCGTATCCGTGTGTGTGTGTGTGTGTGCATGCGTGTGTGTACAGTGGTATGTGATACTTGAACAGCCAAAAGAGTGCACAAAACTTTGGCATTAGCAGATATATGTTAGCTTCTAAGACCCCTTTAGTTATTAGCTGAACAAACTTAGGATTTCCTCTCTCTCTCTCTCTCTCTCTCTCTCTCTCTCTCTCTCTTTCTCTTCCTCTCTCTCTTCCTCCCCCTTCCCCCTTCTCTCTCTTTCACTATGTGTGTGTGCATGTGTGTGTGTGTGTGTGTGTGTGTGTGTGTGTGTGAGAGAGAGAGAGAGAGAGAGAGAGAGAGAGAGAGAGAGAGAGAGAGAGAGAGAGATATGTTACGTATGTGTGATATGTGCACAAACGAATGTCTGGGTACCTGTACCTGGGTGCATGTAAGGAGACCAGATTAGAACATTAAATGTTCTGCTCTATTTCTATTTTACTCCATTGAATGGATTTTTTAATGAACTTAGAGTCAGATTGGTAGCCAATAAATCCCAGCCATCCTCCTGTCTCCGTCCCACACAGTGCTGAGGTTACAAGCCTGTGTAAACCATGGTCGTCTTTTTACATGCATGTTGAGGAACCTGAACTTAGGTCTTCCTGCCTTCAGTACAAGCACGCTGACCCATTATGCCTCAGAATCTTGGTTTCTGTATTATCAAAATTAGAATACTGGTTCCTGTTTCATATTTAGTGAGTCATTATGCAGATAATAAGCCATTATTACATTAAATAGTTCATGTTTTGCTGTAAAGAACAGATGCTACAACACGTGTGCATATTAAAGGTGCATGTGTCAGCCCAGTGCCCTCCTTGTCTGAAGACTGATGGCACCATTCCTTTCTGCTTGAAACTACCTCTTCCCTCCTCCAGAGGCACGCTATTGAGGGCTCTCAGGAAACGCACCATGGAAATATATCATGTCAGCATTACCTGACATGGAACATGTGCTCACTTTTTTTTTTTTGTACTAAGTATTTAAGTGGTTTATAAAATAACCCCTGTGGTGATTGCCATTTTAAATGACAAACTTTCATGCTCTTGTGATTGAAAATTGCAGCTACGGGCACACCAAACTTCTGCTAATGTGTTGACGGGGACAGTATTTACATGCTCGCATCAAAGTTCTGTCAGTTTAAAAGATTTGACTATCAACCAGTAAAATAATAGGTTTTTTTTTTTTTTTTTTAGCGGAAAACTAGCAAGACAAATTCAGTCTGCCTCATGAAGCAGATTTAATCCTTTAGAAGGAGAGAGCAGTCCTGTGACACTAAAAGAATATAACATAGTAAGCTGAAAGGAGGTTCCAAACCTGCCCATTCTGAATTTTTCAATTAGAACTGATAACGGTTTGAGGGAAGAGGCATTGACTTTAGTGGATCATTAACATGATCTTCTACTTCCAAGTGCCATGGAGAAGGATCTGAATTGGCTTCGTGGTGCTCTAGAATTGCTGAAAGATTGGGAATAGGGATTCAACTCTGTTTTCTCCTGGCGCAATGTTTGATAAATCTACATCCCATTCAGTCTCGTCTTCCTAGTTAGTAGTAATAGGCCTCAAAAAGGCACTAGCAAACACGAACGCATTCTAAGACTACCCCACTTTATAAGGGTTTCCCTCCTGGGGTTGGAGTCTGGTGCCTGGCATCTCATGACAGATAGGTGTCTATATGTTTGCATACATAATGCTTCTGTCCCAAACTACATACCAAAAGCCCTGGGGGAAAAGGGACTTGTTAATCTGTTCCTATTCTTGCCAATTTCTAGGTCAAATGTCCTGATTATGTATTTAATGAGGTAGTTTGAAGTTAGTCCCAAGTTATTCTACTGATCTGGTGAGTTCTTGCGCTCCTCACTGTAGCCTGGATTCCTGCGTTTGTGCATCATGCCTTTTCAAGGACCTCATCTGTTTGCAAGAGAAGACAGAGGTGAGGGTTTCTCAGCCTACAGGGTAGGCTTCCCTGTCTACCCAAATATGCCTTGAGGCAATGATGTTAGCCTAGAAGGCTCTTGACAAAGGACAGAATGAGTGTGGCTTAGGATCACCCAACTTTCAGAAACCGAGGCATCAGATGATTTTTGCTTTCGTTGATGTTTACTACACCAGTGTATTCAACCGCACCTAGAATTTCTCCCAGAAGTTGGCATCACACACATGAATTCGTGGGCTGAAGAACCAGTGAGCCTTCTTTCTCCTCCTGTGGATACACTCACTGTTTGTCCTTTTCATAGTCTGGATGTTTTTCCCATTCCTCAGTAATAAAACAATATTATTGCTTCTTTCCCTACCCCAAGGTTTACCTATTTCCAAAGTCCCAGATGTTCTTTCAGATAAAGAGGGGAAGGGGAGGAGAAAAGCTTGGGCTTTTCTCTTGCTCTTGCCCTCTTGCCCTCTTCCCCTTTGTCCCTTCTTTCCCCATTCCCTTTCCCCCTTCCCTCCACCAGCCCCAATTACATGGTGTTCTTTATAAGAGTTACCTTGGTCATGGTATCTCTTGACTGTGGTGAAACCCTAAGACATTGGGTGTGGTGGTTCCTATTTTGAATCTAGTTTTAAGGTGGTAGGGACAGGCAGAAACCCAGGGCTCCAAAGCCAGACATTCTAGCCTCATAATTAAGTTCCAGTCCAATGGGGAGCACTATCCCACAAACAACAACAGACAAGATAGTTGGCTCCTGAGGAATGAGACATGAGGTTGAACACACACACACACACACACACACACACACACACACACACACACACACACACACACTGTCAGCTTATCTTTAAATGTCTGAAAGCCAAGATGCAATTTTCGAGCTTTCAGAATTTTGACTGTATAGCCTGTGGGCAGAGCATCTGTCCCCTTCTGGTTTCTATTTTTCTCTCCCCAGGTTTTTGTCCATGGATGCCTTTGGAGACCTCCCTGATGTGTTTTCAGTTTGTAACTACTATAGGTTCTGCCCCTTTGAATGTGAGTGCTCTTCCACTGAGAGCGAAACAGAATAACAACAGGTGATGCTGACGGGTCCTGTGACTGTTGAGGAAACCTTTCTTTCAGTATTCGTAACTGTTCAATGTGGTATAATAATAACAAAGAAACCATACATCCTATGCAGGGAGATCAGCAATGGGTGAGATCTTCAGTGCAGTATGCAGGTGTGGAAAACTGTGCATACATGCATACATTGCATACATGAAGTGCAGACTTTTTTACCTACAAACTTGGAATGCCCAACCAAGGCTCATATCATATGTCTACTACCCACTGGCTGCTTAGTTTGCAACAAAAAGTGTTTAGCTGTTTTCTGTTTCAGTTTCCTCATCTGGTTTTAGTTGCTAGGACCTATCATAGCGCTACTGAAATTAAATGAGTACTGTTTTAAAACATCATTTATTCAGAATAACACCCGTCATACACACAATCTCAATCCTAATTTTCATCTTTTGTTATAATATAGCAGAAACAACATGCTCTGGTCCCTTACTCCCTTCCCCACACAGCCCACCCACTACCAAGAGTCAGCTCTCCTTTCTCCTATGCCACTCAGTATGTTTATAACAGCCCTGTATTGGATAATGATGGTCTCTCTCCAAGGTGCTAGTTGTCAATGTAGGGAAATGTTCGTGACTGCTTGTAAAAGCCCTTGCCTCAAGGTCAGCTTTCCACCAGCATTGTCATAGGCTGTCTTACTGGTGCCTCTAGCCACCTGCTGATGTTTTTGTTTTGTTTTGGACTTCCTTAAAAATGTAACAAATGCAATAACATGCATGGGTCTTTAGGAGTCCCCTGTAGTGCTCGCTTCTATTCTCCCCTTTAATTGGCCACTGCCCAACTATGCTATCTTTCGTGTTTAATTTTACCATCTCCTCACCTGTGATCTCTATAGTGTATGGGCCCATCCATCATCCTTTATCCACCTTTCCAGAACTGAAACAGACCTAACACCTAGCTTGCTTCCTTCCTTCCTTCCCTCCCTTCTCTCTCTCTCATTCTCTCTCTCATTCTCTCTCATTCTCTCTCATTCTCTCTCTCTCTCTCTTCTTCCTCCCCTCTTTCCCTGCCTCCCCACCTTCCTTTCAGGTTGCTACTAAAACTCTTTCATCGTCAAGAAATAACATGAACTTGGCTGTAAAGTTTATAATCTCTACATCACCCCACAGTATAACAAATATGATAGGTCACAGAACAACTGCTACATCTATAATAACCAGTGCATTAGATTATAGAGATGGCTTTATGAAATAAAAATATATTCATTTTCTTACAGTCCTGAAGTACCAAATATCCAAATATTTCTTAATTTTGAGGAGTATTTAGCTCCCGGACTTTCTGATAAGAGACTTGAATGGTGTGTGTGTGTGTGTGTGTGTGTGTGTGTGTGTGTGTGTGTGTCTGTTTGTCTGTGTATCTGTCTATCTGTCTGTTCAGATGAAGTTAGAGGTCTATTTCCTCTGCCATTGTTCAGGTGTCACTGGCCTGGCGCTCACTCAATAGGCTAAGCCGGTTGGCCATTGACTCCCTTCTTCCCTGGTGCTGGGATTACAAACAGACACCAAGCTATTCTATGTGGATTCTGGGGATCAAACTCAAGCCCCTGGGCTTGTGTACAAACACTTTACTGAGTGAGCCATTTCTTTGCTCTGGTTTACAGTCTCAGAGATTCACTCCATTATCATCATGGTAGGAAGAATGGCAGCATTCAGGAAGACATGGTGCTAGATTTCTTTAGCCAATATTTTTCATTTTCTGCCTTATCTCTATAAACTGTGAGCCTGGTTGACCAACACTGCCTCAGATCTCTTAAATACCCCACCTGTAAATGTAAATGACATTTGTGTCCAACCAGGGAGGTCAAAGCAAGATGGAATGGCTTATGGAAATTATTGTAAACATGGCTTTTCTCAGAAGAAATACTCACTTACTTGTTAATACTACTTTTTCCAAGTTTGTTTTAGTATTTGTGGTGGTTTAAGTAGGTTTGGTCCCCGTAGACTCATGTGTTTGAATGCTTGGTCCATGAGGAGTGACACTATTAGGAGGTGTGTCCTTGTTAAAGTAAGCATGGCCTTCTTGGAGGAAGTGTACCATTGTAAGGGTGGGCTTTGAGATCTCTATACTCAAGCTCTGCCCAGTGTGGAAAGATTGTCTTCTTCTCTGCCTTTGAATCAAGATGTAGAGCTCTCAGCAACCTCTCCAGCACCATGTCTGCCTGGATGCTGCCATGCTTCCGCCATGATGACAATGGACTGAAGCCCTGAAACTAGAGGCCAGCTCCAACTAAATGTTGCCCTCTATGAGAGTTGTCTTCGTCATCGTATCTGTTCACAGCAATGAAAACCTAAGACAGTATCTCTGGGTGTTGTCTAACTTTATGTAAGAGCACACATTAGAGACTTGTGTTTGAGCTCTTAGAAAGACTGCATGAATGAAAGATGACTTCATTTGATCCAAGTAGTGAGTTGATTCCTTGTTCTTTCTTAGAATATAGACTAAAAAAGAAAATAGAAACCTTTTCATTTGTCATACTTCTCATAGAGTTTATTTCACCCTGCCCTTTTCTTCCTGACACACTCTTGTAACTTTCTGCCTGCTTACATGCTTGGATTCATCCACATCTGTTTGAAGCACACCTTGACAAACAGTAATGCTTTCTTCAAGTGTCTCTTGGTATCTCTTCTTCATCAGTCGTATTATTTTCCAGGATTGAGGTTCTAATGAGCTGGTCTTGTCCTTGAGGCATCTGCCTTTTTGTTATTCTTCCTAGAACACAGTCAACCATCTGTATTTACTAGGAGCCTTCTCAAATCTGCATACAAAGAACACACTCATCTTCCGAGACTATTACAAACCACAAATAATAGAGATGTTGCAACAACCATCACCCTTGGCCTTAATGAAACTATACTACTCATGACATCTCACTTTCAAACTTTCATCTTCTCCCTCCCAACTCTATTTATGTTTAGAGTCTTCAACCTCTTGAAGAATTTCAACCATTGACCCTCGCCATTTTTGTTCCTTGGGAAGGTTCTCCTTTTATCCTTTCTTAACCCTAATATTGCCTGGATCCAGTAAATGCTCCTACTGTTTCTCCATACTACTGCCAGGGTCCAGCTAGGGTTCCTACTGTTTCTCTTGCCACAGCCTCAGGCTGATGCCTTCTCTTGCTGAACAACTCAATTTCATTGTTGGCAAAAGCAAATATGAATCCAACGTTGTGCTTCATCTTACATTCAAGATTATCAACCTTAAACTGGCATTCATGGGGGCCTGATCAGCCTTCTGTACAATCATAGGAAGCCCATCTTCCCACCATATAATGGATGAAGCATCTCTCCTTCACTGGAATCCATGCATTCTCCTCTGAGACTATATTCCTAAGGAGCCCAAACCCTGAGAATTTTTTTATAGCACGGTAAGTGCATTTTTTAACAACATTGCTGGGTCAACTTAGTGAAAATTGTCCATCCATATTGTTTGATCATCCTCCATATCTATTCAGTGCCTCATCCCCAGCCTTAATATTTTATCTTATCACATTTAGCTCTTGTCAAATCTTCTTAGATAACCCCCGCCCCGTTCCTGATATTCCCCTTAGCATTTTCCATTCACTGCCCCAAATTCAGTCCATGGTATTGTTCAGAATTTAGCTGAACTTTTTCTTCATAGCAAAACATCTACTTCAGTAGCCTTTGCTGGATGAAGTCAAGAATTAAGACCCCTCTTCTCTTGACCAACTCAATATCCTTTCCTGTTTCCTCACTTCTCTTCTCTTCTCCTGAAATGGAGAAATGCCTCTTCAGAGAGGCAAATCCTTTTACCTATCTTCTGTATTCCATCTCTCCTTGCCTTGTCAAACATTTTGTTGTTCCTTTATCTTCATTTTCCTAGTAAATACCATTAATTTCCTACTAAATTCCCTTTTCATGGACAGTTGAATCTTGTCACCATTTATATGCTATGGTAAAGACAGACAGACAGAGAGGGGGGGGGAGACAAGAGGCAGACAGACAGACAGACAGACATACACACAGTGGGGGGGAGGTTGTCCTTTGGACAAACACACAAGAACCTATCATATCCTCACAGCTCCTGGGTCATCTCCTGTCTTTCACGAGGAAACTTTTCAAATATCTATAGGACATAAAATCTCTACTTTCTTATTTCGCAGTTTTCTCTCAGCCTGTTATGATGGGACTTCGACTTCTGGCATCCCGGGTGACCACCTTTGAATTTCACATGACTTAGCCCCAGGATTTTTTTTTCCTCTTCCTCCTTGACCTCTAGCAATGATACCCACAGTGGGCCACCTTCTGAGATGGCCTCTTTCATGAGTTTCCGAGGCTCCGTGGTCACAGTTTCCTCACTTACTCTTTGTCTACCCACTCCTTTAAATGTCAACCTTCTCAGATCTCCAGCTTTCAACACCGATTCTATATTCTGTGCAGAGTTTCTGTGTGCGAATCTGTCTCTTTCTCAAAAAGAAAACAGAAGTTCTTTATATGCCATTTCTACGTTGACACCATACAAGTTTGCATGTTGAACCCAGACCATCATTTTCATTCTTCTGCATTCTTCACCCTTAACTACCACTGCCCCATTCAAAACTAGCCCCACCTCCCACACAATCTTTCCTGCTCTGCTTGCTGACAGTTCTACCACCCTCTATACAAACTCATCCCCATTGTCTTAACAGCAATCCTCCATCTTGGCCCCTAGCACCTTTTACCGGCTCAGTTGGTTACCTCTAAATGTGTCTTCTTGCTTCTACATTCAGCTTGCTCTAATCTAGTTTACACAGGGGAATGTAGGATGATCATTTAAATCAAATTTTGGTTGCATTTCCCTCCTGTTTAAAACCCTTCCAGGATATTCCCTTGCAGCTGGTATGAAATGGATCTGAACCCTAGTTTTCATTTCTCTAACTATCAGCTCACTTACTTCATTGTATTCATGACAGTATCCTCCTTTCTCAGACACAGAACGATCTCGCTGTGTCTGGAACATTTCTCCCACACAACCCACATCTCAGATTACAGATGTCTGCTTCAAAGACATTGCTATTTTCCTTAATTAAAAAATAAATGTGATGTTTTACTAGCGAACTAATTTTCCATCACTCCGGCATCTCCTCCCCAAATTGAAAGTTCTGTGAATGTCAGGGTGGCTTGCTTTATTGAAGGAACATGCTCTCCCCACCCCCCACTTGCCAAAAGCCCTGCTATGTCATGAGTTTAAGAAGAGTTTTCAGTGACTAAACCAGGAATTTAGATGATAGGTTTTACTGCTTCTTGGGCTCTGGTTTTAGACTCCAAAGTTTAGGAATGCCCCATAGATTGACACAAAATCTCAGTATTAATTATTACTTTGTTTTCTCTTAGAGAATGCTCCTTGCCAAAGTATAGGAAATCAGTACCTCTTTACCTTCAAAGAAGTTTGCTGAAAATGGTCTTTCGTGCACGTCTACCCGTTCTACTGTGTCTTTGAATTCTCACAGTACACGCCAGTCCTTATATTTTATTTCAAAGTCTATCTTTTACTTATTTTCCAGGTCAGTAGTATAATTTTAAAAACCAGGATGATGGCAGAGCCTACAAAAAAAAAGGAGTAAGACTAATCTTACCATGGCATGTAATTTTGTTAACGCTAAAAAAGTTCAGATATTAGCTAGCCAATTTAAGCTGAACATCCCTTGGACATTTTAACAAAAGAAAGTCTGAGATGGAATAAAATATAGGTCGTAGTAACCATAAAGTGAAGCTCCTAGGTCTCAATATCTATATAGAAATTATCTTTTAATGTGAAGAATATAATAAAATGTATCTTTACTACTTTCATGGAAATGTTTTTTTTCTTAAGTGACGATTATTCTTATATTGACTGCCATCTCCGTACAGTAATATATAGAAATGAAAACACTCAGTACAGTAATAATCGACAGTGAGATTCATTTTCTTGTGATCTGAAAAGGCATTTGGAGCTAAAAGTTTATTTGTCATATATCCACAACTCTGTGACAAGAATTCAATATATTTAATAAGTAGTTAGAAAGCAGACATTTCCCCGAGGAGTATAGCAACCTCTAACTAGGATCATTCAGGTACTAGCATTATTAAATATGATGAGGACTAGAAGAAAAATCAGGGTAATATTTATCATTTATTTAAATAGTCTATTTTAATAGAAAGAAGAACCCCCATAAGATGAGAGAACCATTACTAACCCAATCCTTGCTGTAGTGGGCGCCTAAGAGCAATGCTTGATTTCTTGCTCCGTTTTTTACTGTTTGACCAGAAGTAGGTAGTGTGCATTGATTAGCAAAAATGCTATGCATTTTAAAAGAATTGGGGCGGGCATAATAATCAAGTAAACTGAGAAAGAAAAGAAGAACCAGTGCTGGATTGCATGGTGCCGTGAAAACTAAAGTAACTAAAATTGAAATGTTTTCATTGTGAACTTTTATGTTTAACAAGCCCAAACACTCAGAACCCTGTAAGCGATATTAAAGCCTTTTATGAAGGGATTACGTTTTGTATGATGAGTGTTTTAATATAAGTATGGTACGCTGCATAAAATATAACTACATTTAACTCACAGTAATTATGAGAGTTCAGGCAAAATTATTTTTCTCCTGTACTATCACATCGATACACGGGGGGAAAAAAAAGAAGAAAATCTTCTGGAACCTTCCAGTGGCGTGTCTCTGTTTCAATTATTTTTGGCTGTATATATCGCATCCCTGCATCGGCTACCTTTTATATCGACAGTTGGAAGCACAAGCCTTTTAACACACAAAGGGCAGCAGTGCTTCAGCCAATCTGTGATAAAAGGGGGAAAAAATGAAATCGCTATGGAAACTGCTCGAAGGATCTAAACGCAGTCTTTATAAAGTAAATGCCTGATGGTTGTGACTATGGGCAAAAAAATTCATAAATCCGAAGCTATCACTTCTGATTTGTTGTCGCTGTAAACGCCAAGTCCACACAGCCTGACCTCTGCCTCATTGTGTGTCCTGTGTTCGGGAGTAGTGAGGATTCAACAGGAAGAGGACCCACCGTGGTCTGCAGGGAGCACCGAGGGGCTGCGAGCATGCGCCGTGCAGGAATGAATGAAGAAACTCGCTTAGAACGTTTGTTTTTCCTCCTCTTGCCTGCTCTCCATTTTCTTTTGATTTGCAGTAACTTTACAGAGTCCATAATGTCTAGTCTGCTCTGTCTTTTGTTTTGGTTTATTCCTTGATAAATAAAGGTCCGGTCCTCAAATTTAACTCAGAGAGCAATTTCCTCCCATTGAGCATCAGACTTTGATCTTGTATTAAACACTGTCAACCCTCTCCCTCCTATCCAGTACGTTACTCCGATGAAGTAGGCTTTCGCAGTTCCCTCTCGTGATTGGGTCCTGAAAATTATTAATAGTAATAGTAATAATAATGATAATAATAATAATATCAACAACCACCTAATGGGATTGTAATTGCACAGCTCTGGTGACATTAGTTTGACTCTGGACAGCAGCAGATAGAAGTCAGGCTCACAAGTCTGATGATGTCCATAAAGTATCTGAAATGTGATTTAAATGTGGCTTTTTAAATTTAATGATGGTTCACGGGTAGAAGAGGGACCTTGGGTTCAAGGGGACATGGACAAGTTCTCAGAAAGTGAAATGCTTCAACTTCAAGAATAGATTCTTAACTCAGAAGAGGATGGATGTTCGAGTAAGTAGGCTGTGTTTTAGACCAGCATAGCTACTTTTCTTCCTTCTCCAGTGTTTACAAACACGTCTCACTTCGTGAGTTTGATTTTTAATAGTAACCGTTAGTGCTCGCTGTTTGTTTGCTTGTTTGTTAAGTTTATGGCAATGGGGGAACTGTCAGAGACTGCCGTCCACGGTAATTGACCGATTTCATATTGCCATGCTGTATTTAGTCGATTATTAACATTGCTAATCTAATGTTTCAAGGTACTTATGGACAATTAGCGATCACACACTGGCTTCTCAAACACACTTTATGCGAGCAGAGTATCCAGAGGAAAGCCCTAACATCCTCAAAGGGTAGTCAGAGAACAAGACAGAACTTTTCTAGGATGGACGTTGCCGAAAGTCAGCATGATGACCACCAGGGAGGACACATGGCTCTCTAAGCAACTGGCTTGATATAGTCCACAGCACTGACTATTAGAATTCTCTTACTACTAATGACTAGCCGGGCTGTGGAGGTGGCCTTTCCAGTTTCCATGGGTGCTTCCTCTTCCGTTAGAGGAGCGTTAATGATCAGTTACACAGAATCAAATGAGAATGTGTTTGGGCATGCGAACATAAATACAGACGTACTTTTGATTTGAAAATATTCAAATGTCTCATGCACGCTGACTTCACTGATGCTTTTTGTGCACATAATGAAAGTCAATTATCTGTGGAGAAAACTTGACTGGGTGGAAGGAAACTAAATCGGTTTTTAAAGACTTCCTTAAACAGCAGTGGCTAGGGAAAGGTCCAATAACATTTTTGGTTCAGATTGTAATGACTATGCCATGTTAATAAATCATGCCTTATCCCAACTTTTAGCCAAGGATGGAGAAGATTGCCTAGGACAGAATTGTAAGAATGGAGTACTTCCTGTGAAGCTCTTCTGTATCAGGACACTACCGGTTGCTATCCACCTCTTTCTTAGAGAGGCCAGATACGTCCTGTTTCACTCAAAGATCTGACTACAGGTATATAGATAATGAGTACCTATTAAAAAACAAAAACTTCCAAAACTGGAATTCCTGAGGAAATATTTGTTCTAGAATGTTTTATCTTTTTAAAGGCTTACGCAAAGATGCAAAGTAAATATAAGAAATCGTTTTCATTCCCTTCCCGCGCCCCCCCCCCGCCCCCGCCTTGGCTAATCCCCTTGTGGGAGTCTCCTAACTTCTGTGAAATTCTTTTGTGTTGGGTATCAACTCTCATCAGCCAGCTTCGTGTTGACTTCTTATTCATTGTGCTGGAAGTCTGAGAGCACGTTGGGAGCACATTTGCAGGACTCAGAACAACATATTGTTTCTTTTACACATGCTACGGTGTGAATGCCTTCCTTTTGCTACTACTCAAAATATTAACATTCTCTTGCGTGTGTGTGTGTGTGTGTGTGTGTGTGTGTGTGTGTATGTGTGTGTGTGTTCTCAGACTTGACTTCCAGCAGCTGCCATAGCACAAGGAAGGCAGAATGCTCTGCCGTTATTTCAGAGCACCCTACTGCCTACTAACAGATGAATGAAAATAGCTCACAGGGCCCTTCTAAAGCCATGTCTTATCTCATTTAAAGTGTAACACTGGGACTAGATCAGCTAGACCACAAAGTAGATCAAATCGTGGGATGGCAAAAGACTAGCAAGAGAAAATGTGAAATTTTGCTCCCACTAAAGACTGCATACTTTGGAGGGTGTCAGGTACCTCCTAATATTTTCTATTAAATGATTTGTGACCTTTTAAAACAAAACTCCCAGAAACAATATCTTTATCTGACTATGAATTAAACGGAAACCCAGGTAGCTGACTCACTCTGGATCTGAAATCCTGCAATGTCTTGGCCTATACTTTATTACATGTTCTCTGAAGTATATACTTGGGTCTTCCCCCCAACCCCCAACTTTGAATGTCATTGACACCAATATTTCCCCCCTGCTAGCTTTCATGACTACCATTTGACAACTTTCAAGAGAGTAAATTTCTGGGCTACGGAGGTCGCCGGGGCCTCTTTGGAACCCTAAGTGATCACGGTCTGAAGAGATTGTTGGAATTTGTTCGTTGCTCTAATTTTCTGTGTACTACAAAAATCTCTATAACCGTGTCACTAACGGGCCCATCAGAAATCGCCATCCCTCACCAGTTTTCACTCCAAATCAGAATTCACTTTGTAATCTCACATCAGCCCACGTAGATAAGAGGGAGACTTTTAATTAGAATTTTAATATGCAATCTAAGCCACTTGCAGATTGCGCACAGAGGTGATTTTCTGTGTATCTAATAGCTGCATGGAGAACTTAGATAATGTTTAATTTGGTGGAGATACTATTTTTAACTTGACTGGAGTTGAGTTACTTCAAGCATTCCTGAGCAGTCCCTCGGAAGTCACAGGAGCATGAGGCTTTACTTGTGGGAATGAGTAACTGAACAAGACCGTGGAAGTGACTAGGGGGGAAATTATTAAAAACTGGAATATTCACTAACGTAATGCTGACATCATGTTTTCTCCCACATCTCTTCTGGAAAACTCTGTTTTAGGTCTCTCAGATCAAGTTATGTAGACCTAAAGGGTTAAATACCCAGGGGAGCATCATAGGACCCAGAGGACCCTATGAATAGTAGGGCCCCACACTCTCCTCTCTTTAGATGCTACGAACCCAGCACACATGACAGTTTGTCTTTCCTTTCGAAAATCAGTTGGTGCATCCCACTGAGCTCTTACTGGAAGTAGGCAAATTAGGGAAGGATGTGATTTGTAAGCTTAGAATATTGATGGATTGTAGGATTGTAGCGACATCATGGTAGGAACTGTATGAAAAGGAAGCACTTAAGATCATTTCTCTACTTCGAAACACAGAAAGGTGTACGCTCTCCCCAAACTCTGAAACCTGTTGGTGCACAGCAGACACACCTATGGGTCTACACTCTCCAGAGTGTGCTGGTTTTGTGTTTCCCTGCACACAGGACACTCATTCACATCGATGGCCCTCTCCACACGCACCCAGAAAATGATGCACTCTGACTACGAGAGCTGACCGTAGTCAAACCTGTTAAGAGCTGAATATTTAAAAACCAGTTTGGCATACCAACGCTTAGTTTTCTGAAGAGAACAGGAGTGGAACAGAAAGACCTAAAGGGGGAGGAGATTATTAAAGATAACATGTGGATGGGGGGGGGCTGGGTGATGCTCTAATTAAACGCACTTACTCGTAAGTCTTCTCTTGTGCTCAGGAGTGAGAGGCTACAGGTTCCCTCAAAACTATGGCCAATGGGCAGCATTAAGGGCTGGGGTTGGATGCTGTCACCTCTTCTGTGGAAGGTCCTTGCTTTCATGGGATGTGCTTCTGTTATTTTCTTATTGAGAGAGTCATAACAAAGCTGTCCGTTGACAGAGAGCACATCCTTTAAACTGGGGTGCGGCAGATCCGATTTTGAACAGGGAAGAAATGAGCTACAAGATCCTCTTGCTTACTTCCTTCCCGCTTGTATATGAAGATTGGGCGCGTTTAGTGAGAAAGTGTTTACACTTAAGTTTTCTTCTTTGCTCAGTTCTTGAGATTAATAGGAGCACCCCCATGAGCAGAGAGTGCTAGACAGTCTTTTCAGATGTCACCAAGTTAAGCAATTTTTAACTTCTGGTTTTCTAAAGCCTGTATCAATTGCTTAGGGTTCTAGTCAAATCGGCGTGACTTGAAATGGTTTCAAAGTGTTGGGATTTAGAACAAGAGACGCTGTCCTTTTTTAGTGCCCGCCCTCTCCCCGTGCAGTTTTCTGAAGCACCCTGATGTCATGTCCTCTCCTTACTAGTTTGCTTATAAAAATAAATAAAGCAAGCCCTAACTACGTAGGAGAAACTGTTTGGCGGTGCATAGCTGTGTTCTACATGTCTCATTACCATTAACAGCCATGCATGACTAAACCGCCTTCTATTGCTTGGAGTATTTACCCTCTGGCTTTGTAGAGTGATGCCTGAGTGTGGATTTTACAAAGGAATTTCATAGCCATCTCTGCTCTCTGCAGCACATCCACTATCTCAGAATCCTGGCAACGGTGCTCAGGGAAAGTGAAGGGCACGTAGTGAGTCCTTTCCGGCTCACCTCTTGTCTTAACTCAGGGACAAGCTACTTTCCTTTAATTCTGTCCCCCATTTCCCACTACTGTCATATAACCAAAGGCAAAGCCTCCTTCTTTGTACACTGCAAAGGAAAAGAAAACCATCCAGTTAAAACACAGACACGAAAACTAGACAGCACAGTGTGGTCTGTTGAGGGCCAGGAATTTAAAGAAACAACTGTGTTGTCGACCAAGGAGAATGGAGAATAAGCCATCTCTCCCCACCCTCCATCCCCGCCTTGGAGTTTCTGTAATTTTGCAAGATTTAGGCATTGGTAAGGAATTAGAGATGAGAGACATTTGGGGGAATCTTGAGAAAGCAACAGAGTTTAAAAAGGGACAGGAGGACCAAGGAGAGTTCGGTCCCTAGGGAAACAGGTTTACTAGGGTGGCATTTGACAGAGAATATTTTGAATGGGCTTTACCCCTATGCATAAGATTGGGACCCTTCTGGTTGAAGGGACCCCATCTGTACTGGGACATCTATATTTCCATTCAGGGTATTTGAAATAACCTTGATTCTCATCTTCCTCCCTTATTAAATTGGCAGCCCTGCTCACGGTACACATCAAGGTTTTGTCTTATGCGCCAAGTCTTCCTCTTCTAACCCTTTCTAACCCTTCATTTCTTCCCAGAGAAAGAAGTCATTTACCGTCAAATGCCACGTTTCAGGACTAGTAGCTAAAGTCCCTCTTTGGGGGGGGGATGCGGGCTTAGCTCCTGCCATGAGCTCATCTGTCTCAGCCCCATTTATTTCTCCTGGGTGATGAGAAGACCTGTGCTTCTCCGTTAAAAGGCACTAGGAAAGAAGGAGTTAAAGTGAAGGCAGGCTCGCTGGTTTGCTGAGATCTGTCAGAGGCTGACTGGCTGGCTACATATCTGTCTCTGGAACAATAGGTACCTGTATTCTGCATGGGCTGCTGGGCAGGCAGTACTAACACTCTGGAGAAGGTCTGCCTCTGTCTGAGCCTTCCTGGTGAGATTCCCCAGTAACAGTCCTACTTTTCAGAGGAGAGAGAGAGAGAGAGAGAGAGAGAGAGAGAGAGAGAGAGAGAGAGAGAGAGAGAGAGTTTGAGGCTGTCTACTCTGTTGATAGAGGACAAAGCTTTGATCATTTTTGTTCAGGCTTCACTTGGTGAGAGGTTTTAGGTTCTTAGTCTCAAGTCAGTAGTTGTGCTGCCTTCCCCCCCCCTCCCCTTTCTTTCATATTCTCTTTCTGCCGCCCTCCCTCTCTCATTTCTCCTCATAGGTTCAATGCAGGCAGATGAGTGCCACAGCTGTAACTGAGGCGTAGAATAATCAACACATCGGAGCCAATCCCCCTGACACCAAGAGGGGAATCCGGCAGAGGTGACCGACCGCGAGGACAAGACCGTTCTTCTGACAAGTTTTAGGTAAGGGAACATTTATATACAATTCTTGCATTTCTGAATCTCGGTGACTGAGAGAGACACTTGTGATAAAAAGAAAGGGAAGTCGTTGTAGGTAAATATTTTTGAGAGGGCATCCTTCTTGTTGTCCGTTGCTTGCAGAACCTGTCAGTGTTTATGCGGGGGCTTTGTGTTACTAGAATCTTCAGAGGTGAGGTGTGAGCAGGACTGGAGGAAGGGTGAGCTGCTTTTTATGTCTGTATGGTGACATTTACCATGCTGTTTAAATCTGTATCTGTTAAAAAAAAAAAAGAAAGAAAGAAAATAGAATTTCTGTTTGACGATAGTAACGTTTTGTGCAAGGCAGAGCATATGGCTGTGCAGAATTCAAGTGGCGTTCTTTTATTTTTAATTTGTAATTATTTTTACATTCAACTGTACTGAGGTCAGAGAGTTTTAAAAATTAATGAGATTCCCTGTGGAGTTCAAATAGTAATATCTACGTGAGCCTCCACAAAGAGATAAGATTAGGCCAGTATATATGTATTTTTTTCTTTCTTTCTTTCTTTTTTTTTTTTTTTTTTTGGCCATGATTTGGCTGTCTTACTTTGAATACACGCCATCTGAAGCATATGTAGGGTTCAATAGTTTCTGGGAGTTGGTGTGATTTGGAAGACTAGCCCTTAATTTATTGTTTAGTGACCAAGAGGCATGGAGCCCCAGTTAGACTGCTGAGGATGAACACTGTTAGGTGGGGACATTCCTAAAACTTCACAGACTTTATTGTCATGACAATGGAGCGAGTCTTAGACTTTCGAGGAAAGAGCAAATGATAAATGAGGCAACGTGCTAAGAAGAAGAAGAAAAAGAAAATCTGCGAATGTGGCTTTATTTTAAGTACTGTGTGAAAATTCTAGGTAAAGACAGTTATTTAGGATCAAAGCTTGCTGGTCTGAACAAAGAGGCAAAGATCCGCACAGGTGAAAATTCTTTGCCACAAAATGAATCTAGAGCATAGATTAAGGGCAGGAAGTGATTTGGTGATTCACTATTTTATTTTATTATTATTTTTTTAACCTTTATTCTTGCCCCATAAAGGTAGTTCACTGGGTTGAGTCCAGGCATTTACAACTTTGATTTCCCACAATTTAAAAGCATTGTTTGTGTGTCCGTGGTCTAAGACGCTGTTTATAGGAGAGGCACTGAGAAGTAGTCTGAACAGAGGGTAATCTGGGCTTCCATTTACAAGATCCATTCAGGTCTTCCTGTGATATATTGTTATGTAAATACTTTTCGGCCAGGGAGAGCTGGGCTATGGAGATTCAATTTACTTTGAAAGTTGTTCATTATAGCAAGGATGAATGTTATTTATTTGATGCGATTCAAAGACTGGAAATGACTTTTTCATTGTGGTACTTTTTGTGATGGGTCCAGGGTGATCTAATCTTTTTAATTTTGGCTTTCACACCAGTGGAGATGAAAAGAGATCTGAACTCATTTATCGGTTGCTAGGTCTTTCTGGAAGCCCAAGTTCTGTTTGTGGTTGCTATGGTCAGGCTGACCTCAATCTCTGTGGTTTGAGGGACTTAAGCAGTCATTTTTTTTCTTTTCTTTTCTTTTCTTTTTTTTTTTTAATTGAGGAGCATGTACCTTGATTTATGTCCAAAACTGTAGCTGAATGTCTTTGTCTGCGGGTGATATATGGTGCAGAACAATTCATCTGTTCTTACGAGTAAACACCGCTGTCCCACTAAAAATATGTTTTGTTCGGAGTTAATGGTATGGAACAAGGCATTCTCCACAAATAGCTATCTTTTATTGTGTTGGGGCCGCGGAAACGCTGAGCAAAGTGCAGGAAATTGGCATCAGTCCTCGCGTCTATTAGCATTTCATTTGTGAGTCGCATGATAAGACCGGTAGGTGGACAGAGGGAGCCAGGAAGGGTTGTTTCGACATCTTCACTTTCTCAACTGGGACCGCCTAGCCTGACCCGCATTCGCCAGGACCCAGTAAGTCAGCGTTAGTTCCCCCTGACCCGGTGAGCATCGTTTCGCCCAAGCGCTAAAGCACACCCAGGCGGACGTGCTGAGGCTCAGCGCTGGGGACCGGTATTCTTAGGCTCCTTGAGGGAAAGTTGCTGGGTCCGATCTCGGCACCACCCAGGACTGTAATGTCTATGCGCTACTGAATGGTCCCCGGTCGCCTGCTTTCTAGACTCTTGTTAGAAAGGAGCCCGGGTGAATCAGAGGCTATGGAGAACGCAGCCCAATTCAGCAGATGAGCCGGAATACAGTCCTGCTCCCTTAAAAACTGCTAATTGATGGATGCTGCGGGGGAACAGACACCGCGAACGAGGGCAAAATAGGAATCAGGAGAGGCACGTATTGCCGATAGCACCACCGATTTCCTTCTCAAAGCAGCTTGGTAGGTCTCTCTCTCTCTCTCTCTCTCTCTCTCTCTCTCTCTCTCTCTCTCTCTCTCTCTCTCTCTCTCTCTCTCTCTCTCAATATGCTAATGCTTTTTATTCTAAATCGGCCAGCACGGACTATCCTCAGGAAAATGAGATCCAGGAGAAGTGACGCCCTCCTCGAACTGAAAGGTAAAAAGAAAAAAAAAAAAATCAACGTTTTTCAAACATTGCATGTACTTCCTGCCAAGCGGTGTTGGAAAACTGCTTTCTAAATATGACGATTTAAAAAATCTGAGTAGTTTCCTTTCAGCGTGTGAGGTTCGGAGACAACCAGTTAGAATCTTATTGTTAGTCGTTTTCAGAAGACTGCCTAGCTTTTGTTAACCAAGTGCAATCAGGTGCCTCCGGTGTCCTTTTCATCCTCGGGAAGCGAGAGCTGCTGATTGCTTTGGTGTTGATCCCCATTGGGGTTTGGGGGCGGCGGGGGGGGGGGGGGGGGCTGAGGGTGTGGGGGGGCGAGGCAGTGTCAATAAAAATAATCTTTACTTGTGTAGATTTCATTGTTAGAGCTAGCTAACTTCAGCCAGAGCTACGGCATGGCAAAGGTCTCTTCAGGCTCGGGAATTCTTTACAGGGTCCTAGTTTCCCCAAAAGCTTGGGTAAAGATGCTTTAATTGTTTAATTGCTGTGAGCTGACTAGCTCACCTGCAGCTCTTAGCAGAGAAGCTTTTAGAAGTTCTGTGCTGCCTTGCTGAAGTAATACATGGTGGCTTGTGTTAGTTTTGAAATAATTGATTTTTTTTCTCCACAAGGTTTGGTTGTTGTTGTTGTTTTATTTTGTTTTTGCTTTCTGCTATAATGAATGCTTTGCGAATCTCAGCTTCTGCAGAACTGACCCCAGGCTCCCTTTCCTGGGGTTACTGGCCTCAGGTCTTCTCCAAGGCAACATTTTCTGTGAGTTGTTAATTTCCTAAGAAATATTTAATCGTAGGTGTCTGAAGACAGATATATCCTGGTAGGTATATGAGTGTGCTGTGTGTTTGTAATATAAGATGTCATAAATTTCACATTGTGTTTTGCTCTGCTGTTATTTCAGAAGATTATAAGTGAATCCAGGATAGCACTCAATTTCCAGAAATGATTCAGTTCACTCTAAAGAGTCTGGGAGGAAAGGCCTGTAATGACATTTTGATGACTTTCATTTTAAGGTGCAATAGAAATTAAGTAAGATATTTTAATAGCTACTCTCTAATATCTCACCAATGCTGTGTTCTCATCGCTCGTTCTAGCTTACTGTTTTATGTTGGCTGGTAATTGTCTTCTTGTATGTGGGAATCATTTTATCCTTCTGTAAAACTTATTCCAGAAAAGTCTGGTTGTCTTTATCACAGCTCAGCTCTTGAGATGAAACAGTGAGTATTTCCAGCATGTGCCTCCTTCCTTTGTCATATCTTAAGGATGATTGGTTCGTTCTTAAAGAGAGGACCATCCAAGATGTTAGCCTGTGGTTAAAAGACAGACAGAAAAATGGCATGCAAGTCAGAGGAGACTGAGGAAAACAGAAGAAAGGACTGATGTGTGCGTAGTTCTATATTTTTAATTACACTAAGTAATGTACATAAACGTGCAGACATATTTTTTATTAATAGGTAAATGCAGATATCTCAGCTTAATGAGATCTCAGTGAATGACACCAGGAACATATCTGCACTTCTATTCTTTGGGGAGCTGTATACACAAGTAGAGTTAACCACATAGCTTTTACAGAATAAAATCCTTTGGGAACTGAAGTTGTGACACAGTGGATCAGTTTTCATGGAAGCCAAATAAATCCCTTACATCAATTTTCCTGTGCCAGTTACACAAAGTCAATTCCTTCCCAACTCCATTGTTCTAAATGCTAATTAGGAATTAAAAATACAATTTAACTTGACATGAGTGAATATTTAAAGTCGCAACAGAATCCTGCTGAACGAATACACCATTAGTTTCATTTTTTCATCAAAGTAGAATTAAACTCTCATATCTGATTAAATTATTCCATTCTCAGGGTATATTTGAAAATACCTTGGCATCTGCTTTCTTTTTGTAAATAATATTCTTTTCCAAATATTACAGGCAGAGTGCAGTTGAATCCTGAAAGGCTATTTTTTTTTCCTTGCCTACTCTAGTTTTGTCTTTTGTCTTGATGTATGGTTATTCTTACCTGTCTTCAAGAAAGGTATATTGACGTTGACGCCATTAACCTAACTTATTTGTCAGAGTTCGGGATGAAGTATAACTCCAAACTTGTTTCATTAGAGATTGTGTCTGAATTATCAAAAGGTGTAAGTTGATCTTGGGATGGTGTTTCAAAAGATGCTTAGGATGTATTTTCCTGGCAGTTAACAAGTTCCTTGTGTCACTGTATTAAGTATTTCCTTAAGCTACCTCTCTTCACTTTTCCCAAATGTTATCACCTAGTAAATGTATTGTAGCATGCTAACTGTCAGGGGATGGGCCTTCTGGGGTGGTACTGATCCCAGATCCCTTTCTGGATCATCATCCAAGTAACTGTTCTAGAAGCTTGTCAAGGATCGATGATTAAGTTTTATCTACTGGTTTGTATTTAATCATGTTTGTGATCCACATGCAGATTTTAATTCCATGGCCACCAGTGACATCCGAATGGTTTAAGAAAATAAAAAGTTATACTCAAAGCTTAATTGTCTGCCCCTTACTTTAAAAAAAGTGTTTTGGCTTTGGAATGCATAGACTGTATTAATGGTGTTTCTAATCTGATTGTGTGATTCTTTTCTCCTGATCTGTTTCTAAGTGGATGGCCTGTATACGCTTGCAATGACCTTGAGTCCTTGTGAAGTTGCTAGACTTTATGATTTTCTAATAATACACCACAGCATACAGAACCTCTGAGTCCTTAGTAATGTCTCTAAGGCACGGATTGATGCCCTGGATGTTTCTTGACATTATTTAGCCACAGTGCATTTAGCGTGTGTAAATCCTTGGATTTCCTGCATTTTTCTGACAATTGAGTTCACAGTTCAAATGCAAATCCTGAAATAAATTAGTAGGCTAGGAGTTTCCTTAGAGACAGAAAGATAAGGTCACACGTAGTGAATAGGAACATATGGCACGTAGTTAATTATGAAAACCTTACGGATTTGAACATAGTTTGCTGCAGACATTTTGAAAAATACCTATTTTTAAGGAAGCATTGGAAGAATTCAATTTACTAGAAAATTGAAATGTGGAAATCAGACGTGTTTTTAAAGATATCCTTCTGTCATGAAATTAGAAAGTATTTGTCCCTTCAGAAAACATTCTTAAGTATCTACAGTACGTTCACGTGTCACTACTGATTAAGTTTTCAACACTATTTATCTGGTTTTGATAAGTATAGGGAACTTAGATGTACATTTATCACCTTGGAACATATTTCTCTTGCTGATATTCTAAAATGGCTTAAACGTATCACACGCACACAGACATACACACAAACAAGTCCACAAACACACAAACACAGAGACAGACACACACGTGTACACACACCCACACACAAGTTTACAAGAATACTTAGATATCTGTCAGTCAGCATGCACTTCAAGTCGTCATCTTACTGATGTAAATTTAAACATATTATCTAAATGCAGCCCTTCTCCCCAACATTCCGCTCTGTGATGCAACACACACTAAACAGGTTCTTCCTTCCCTCTTCCACTAGTTCTTATACTGTGCTGGGAGTATGTTGATGTTATAATCTACTATTTAAAGAAATTCTAATTCTTGTGATTAATGGCTAGCACCTATTCACTCCAAGACCCTTTCCTCCATTTTCTAATCTTCTTAATTACTTTGCTAGCAAGGTATCCCCACACTCTGATTTGCAGATGAGGAAAAGGAGGTTCTGAGAAGTTAAATAACACCCCTCCCAAGGTCACCAAGCTAATAAACAGCTGAGGTGACTTAAAGCTCAAGTTCTTCAGGTTTATTAATTTTTCTAGTCATTCAACAAATATTACAGAGCCCTTGTGGTATCTTAGACTTGTTTAGGAGTCTCAGAAGAAAGGTGAAGATGCAGTAGGCTTTACATCCCTTGGACTCCATGGCCCCAATGTCTGCCTTTAGAGTGAATCATCTCATAGTCACCTTAACACTGTGATGCTATTTCCTCAACATCCCTTGAGCCAAAAGAACACAATTATAAAGTGCCCATGTAGCTTCATTCCTTTTTTGCAATTGTATCATTCCCTGTTTCTGAACAGGCGTTGTGCACTGGAAAAAGCTGTCTTTTCCTTGCCCCAGTAAAGCCCGTCTTGCATTTTCTCTGATTATCCCTGTACCCAAAACAATTTTCCTGTGTCCTTTCATAGAGTTCCTCCTGTTCTCTAGTGCCTGCACAGGGGTGGGGAGTGGGGAGGGGGGACGGGGACAACAAAACCCTGGTTCCCAAGAAACACATTTTAGAAATGAAACCTTCACATTCACTTCTCAGCAGTGATCCTTTGACCTGTGACATCTCCAACACCTAAGGTGAAGCAAAAGTGGAAAGGGCTCCTCTCATCTCTCGTGTCAGTGTTTGTGGATGTGCCCAGCTGATGAGCTGGCAAAGAGTTCGAGAAAACAGAAGTAAAATAAAGGAAGAAGGTAGAAAGTCTAGGCCTGGAGAGCTCGGGGCTGCATGCCCTGTTGCCTAGCACAGTGCCTAGCAGGGCTGAACAATTAGCACATAGTCTGCCCAGACTGAGAGGGTGAAAGACAGGGAGGAGATGCTGACCACAGTTAGGAGATTTAGCAGGAAGAAGGACTCTTAAAATCAGAACTCAACATGTTTAAAGACGTTCAAATGCTTATAGCATGATTAGTGATGGCATTGAGGAATGTAAGGTATGTGCAATACATACGTTTTTTAACTGTGCTTTGCTTCTTTTGGGGATAAGCTACCATCTATTGTTTCTGAGAGAAAATGCCCAAGTGACCTGCTGATGCACTCCCTATTGGCACCACAGTGCCAATAACACGAAATTCATGTTGCTGGTTTCATGATTTAACTCCATTTACTGTTATTCCTCCATTATCTGCCGCAAAGTTCATTATTATAAATGCTACTCCCCACACCCCCACCCTCACCCAAGAGCCACCCCTTTAATCAATATGAAGTTTTGCTAGTTAACTCTTCCTGGTAAATCTTTACCTTCCACCAAAGTCAAATTTAATCTTCAAGGGCATGATGCAAATCTCCATTAACCCGTCAGTTCTTGAAGTTACTTTTATTTATGGTTTTGTTCTACTGTATTTTTTTTAAAAGCAACCTTGGTACAGGAAGAAAAGTTGCTGCAGCCATATTTTTATGCTGACTCATTGCAAGTTATTAAGGGACAAATTGGGTGGGCATTTTCAAAATCAGATACTATATCTAATCTATTATGGGGCTATACTGCTGCCCATGATAGCCAAGTTTATATATGTTGATATGAATATAGGATTTATTCTAGTGAAGTATATATATATATATTATATAAAATTGGCATATGATATATGATATAACATATATATATCACCTGGTATAAATATATGTTTACTATGTGTTTATACATAATTATAAAATATAAAAATTTATATATATATATGTGTCATTTGTGCATAATATATTATGCGATGTACCCTTTCTGACTTTTAGGGATGCATGCCTTTGGAATGGTTCTGTGCTTTAGGGATTCCTTGTTCTTTGAAATAGGAGATGGTTAAACTTTGGCCATAAGGCTCTGAGGCTGGCCTCACTTTAAAAACTGAGAGATTTCTGCAGTTGTAATAGCAGCAGCAGCTGAACACACCAGTGGTGTTCCAGAACCAAACTAGGCTCTATGTGCTTATCAGCTACTGGATTAATATCGATAACGGGCAATGATGAGCTCGGAGTTCCTTTAACCCCAAAGTATTACAGCTCCTTCATTTTAGCCTTCATTTTAGGCATGAAGCTTGCCTAACACTTACAGCGTGTAACTGTTGGTGTCTGGCTGCCACCTTGATGCACAGTGGAGAGCAGCGGATGTCTGACAATATTTAGCTCCTGTGATTTGGCCATAAGGGCCGTCCACGTGCCGTTGATAATAAATATTCAATTAGCCAGTTTTCCCAGTGCACTCCCAATGACTCAAGTTTGGTGGAAGTCCCTGACCCACTCTGAATTTTTGATCATCTCTGTCCTGAATTCAAAATACCGACATTGCATATTAATTGGTATCTACAAGTACAAGGAAGACGCTTTAGAAATAGGCTATTTATAGCGAACTTTTATCAAAAGATGACAAAGAAAACCTCCTTTCAGCCTCACTTTGTTAGCTGAGGACGAGGAGTTAAGATGAAAAAAAGCAAAGCAAGACAAAGCGAAAAACAGCTGTAAGTGATGCCCAAATAATATCGCTCTGTTTTTAGGCATGTGGAACGATGAGGCTGTTGCTCTTTAAAGGAAATTCCATGTGCTGACATTTGCAAAAATAGTTTCACGTTACCAGCTTTTAATTTTAATCTAAAAGATGCATGGAGAATGACGAGATTTCAAGTGGCAAGGCAAGGAGCTCACGGACTTGGTGGAAACAGATATGCATGGTGACTCCCATTCAGTGCTCTGGTTACGTTTCACAAGCAGCAAATGCTACAGAATTAAAAACTATTTGAGTAAAGGAGCGATCGTTTTAAGGACTACTTAAAAAACAAAATCCAGTGGTTTCGGAGAGCTAAAAACCATTCGAATCCATTTGGTAGTCCTCGTCTTCAACCCATAATTCCACACAGTGAGCTCTCCCAGCTACCTGGTGCGTCTCTAGAACATCTTAACCTCAGCCTCTCTGGTGCTCTTACATTTTTGTTAGCCATCCACTGGAGCTCTCCCAGCTACCTGGTGCGTCTCTAGAACATCTTAACCTCAGCCTCTCTGGTGCTCTTACATTTTTGTTAGCCAAATACAATAAGAAAAATGGCAATGGGGTTTTCAAACTTTAGCCTTGCTCTAGGGTTTAGGGAACTTAATGTTTACATTTCAAATATGGAGGAAGTTGGTGTCATGTATGGCCTTGCTCATTCAAACGCTGTCTCTCTGATTCAATAAATATGGCTGTTATCATACACTTGGAAGAGGGAGCTATCCCTTCACTCACTTATTTTCCTGGCCTTTCTCCTCCCTTTGTAAGCCCATCTGACTAGTGTTGCTAAGACTACGTGAAGGGTTTTATATAAGGAGGAAATGTGATCTTCCCTTCATCAACTGTAATAACTGGAGAGAGAAAAGGAACCTTAAAGAACTAATTGGCTAATATAATGAAATTACTCTCCAGCAATCATACTTGAGCACTAGGAAGGGAGAAGCTTTTTCATCACAGGTGCGAAGCAATATTAACAATTAAATGGAGCTTTTAGGCATAGAAGGTTGGCTCAGATTATCTGCGAGACAACACAAATATTCAGAAGGAAGGCTGATTCTTGAAAACGGGGTTGAGGATAGGTAGCTGTTGTTTTTTTTTTTTTTTTTTTTTTTTTCTGTCCTCCCAGTGAAACCACAAGATGTCTATCTCATCAGAACTTTCAAAGATTAATTATGTAAGATTTTTAATTATTAAACTGCTGCATGCTTCATCAGAGTGTCATAATGAAAGTGAATAAGTCTGTGTGTGTGTGTGCGTGTGTGTGTGTTTGTGTGTGTGTGTTTGTGTGTGTATTTGTGTGTATGCGTGTGTGTGTGTGTTTGTGTGTATCTGTGTGTGTGTGTGTGTGTGTGTGTGCATGTAGAAGATTGAGGAGCCAGTAAAGCTGACTATGACTACAATTATACTTCAGGATATTCTTCAGAAATTTGTACATAAATGTACATTGAAATGTTGGAAAACCTCCTTATCATTGTTTATTCGTCTACCCCTTGAAATACTTCAATCTCTTTTCCATCTTAAGAAGACAGGCTCATACACTGTGATGAGAAACTTGAGAAACTGTCTTTATGACCTCTAGAAGTATGATACGCCACAGATAGATGCCTTTACTTTGTAGCGGAAATATTATGCCATTTCCACTCCCATTTAGATTAAAAAAAAAAACACTACTATAACTAACAGCCAACCTTGGATTCTTAGTTTTAAATATAAAATTTTAGGATGTAAAAAAAAAAAAGACTTTATACCTATGTGAATCATCCTTTCCCAGGAAATCAAACTTAGTCAGCTACAATATTTCAAAATTTCATTAAAAAATTAAAGGTATGGCCTTGCTTCTTTGCACTGAAAAGCAAAAACCCAGAAATGACTTAGTCTCCTCTTTTTTTGTAAAGTTTGAGAGAAGAACTGTGTTATTTGTTCCCTTTATGCTAGGTAGGGGAAGAATTGGATGGAAAATAATGTAGGCAGTCTTGTGACTTATCTCCTGTGGGTGACATGTGTTGGTCTTTAAGAAGAGGAAGACAAATAACATTTTCTTCAGGGTGGTGGTAGGGGAGACAAAGTATGTGTCCCTTCAAAAGACACAGAAGGAAGTTCTGTGAGAATACAGATTGCAGTATCCTCTAGGACATGGCAGCTGTGGATTCTCTGTATCTTTAGGTGACAAGGTGCACCATCCACCTGTCTAAACAGATACTTAAAGCAGAGGACCTTCTGCTTATGTCTAGGGTTGCCTTTGGGCCTCCCACATAAAGATGCTCAGTCACTCACATCTGCTTTGAGTTACACTTCATTTTGATAGTTGTTTGCAGAAGGTACTTTTGAACATTATACAACATGAAAGCTATGACGGAGACATCATCCAACGGGATTCTTTCTCCCCATCTCCATTCCCCACGGGCTGATATAGGACATAAACATTAGTGACTAGAGGAATGGTGCCTGCCCTTCTGCTGCACGTATCCTTTTGGATCATAGTGTTTGAAACAAAGAATAATATAGCTGAGGAAACTTGAGCAGCACACCCAAGAAGTACACACTGGAGAATACAGTAGGTGCTTAAATTTGTAAATCAGGAGAGTGGAAAGCAATATTTGAAGAAGAGGGTCAAGTATTCAATTATGGAGTCAACTATTTCCATTTTCACCTTGCTGAACTAGATTGTGGTACTCAATTTCTTGTTCCTATCTAACTTTAGTGCTGTATGTTGAAGTAAATACATTGTGGAGTAGGCATCCTCAAACTGCCCACTCACAGGAGATGATAAACCACCATGGTGGGTCTCCAGTGTGCTTATTCTTAATCATTTAACTTTGACATAAGATGCTTATCACCATCAAGGTCTTTAGCCTAATAATGTAGCTGACTTATTTTGAATAATGGTCTTCTTGATGGTAAATACAATTTTCCAGGCTTCATCTTGAAATATTTAAATAAGCAGTCGGGTTAAAGTGTTGCATTAAGGTCCAGGAGCACAGAGCAATTTTCTTGGCCCGCTACTGAATTCATTTCTTGTCAGTAATCAATGCATTTCTGATTCTCACAGATGCGTTCATTTTCTCTGAACATGAAAGCCCTGAGGATGGTTTCTGCCATTTTTTTTAAACATTGAAGTTCAGTATCTGGTTGAGGGTATTAGATATTTTTTAAATGTCTGATATCCTAAACTTGAGCACACATTCTAAAGAGATGCTAGTTAGAAGGCCTCTGTCCTCTGTGATGATGGCTGGGGATCCGTCCAGTTCATGTCTCCTTTTCTTGTTCATTTTGAGACGCAAAGAGAATCAGTAAGCTTGATGGTCAGATGATAGCTAGAGGCTCTAAATCAGACAAAATCAGATCAGCCTTCCAGACCTACTATTTCCTTGGTCCATGACTCAGCACTGAGAAGCACTTTCTTCTGAAAATAAAGCTTATGCCACTGACTTTGTTAGCATCTTTCTGTCCATTTTCTCTGTGTCAGGTACCATAGCTAAATACAACATGGGGTAAACCCATCTTTAAGTAACTACTTTGGGCGTGGCAAAGAAAAGCATCACTGGATAACGACTTGTTAAATTCTTATTAATTGGTTCTTTTTCCTTTTCTCCAGTGAGTATTGCTTTCAGAAAAAGACAAATGGGGTCAAATGGTCCATAGGTAAATCAGTTTTACCAAAAGGCTTTGCATGTAAGATTGACGCTATGATGCAGTGTTAACTCCACATGGCCACATCTCACAGTGATGCTCTCTGAGAGTGTGCTTTAAGTGGCTGTAGAGGGCTACATGCTATGAGAGCTGCTTCATGCCTTTCGTTGTGGAAATGCTGATGAACTCTTAACTTGATGGGCTTCACTCCTCACTAAAGACTCTAGATAAATATCCACTGCTTGGAACGAATGGGAGTCTACAAAGCAGGTTTTATACCTAAGATGAAGAGTGGACGCCATTTGCGAAAGGGTCTGACATTGCCCGGACTGTCTTTATAGCTTTAAAGATTTCTCTATCTGTGATTTTTATGGCTTGATAAAGGGGGGAAAAAGAAGCATGAAGATTTGCTTAAAATTTAAAACTTTCATTCTCCCGTGGTTTTACCTGCTGTCCATTTTCAGGACTTAAAAAAAAAAAAGTCTGGCTTCTCCTACTTCATCTGCAGGCTCTTGAAGTCTGTGGGATGCCCAAGTGTGTATAGAAACTCAGAAATAGCACAGTCTCTTTAGTTAAGAATAACATGTCAGTTTTCCTCTCTTGCCTTTGTGTGCTCTCTAGAGCTCACCCATGCATGATGTACCGGTTGACTTCAAAAGCAAGTCTATGGTTGGATTAGCTCCACAGGATAGAGAACAAGGTAAGAAAGAGTCTTAGTGCTTTTATGGCCCATGGGGCCACGTAGAGCCAAGCTATGTGGCTACCAGGATGAATTTATTCAATGGTATCCTTCATCTTGAGACAGGCAAATTCACATAATTCTTAACTTCAATGTCACCATTACATTTTCTGTATTCTAAAATTATGAGTATCAATAAAAACATGTTTTTAAATATCCAGAAAGGTTTACATATAACTATAATTTCTGTACCTGAGTTTGAAATTCCTCGGAGGAGATAGAAACATAATCAATTTGCAGAAAAAAAGTAGTGCAAAGTCATGGGACATTCATATACAGGAGCAATTTAAGTTTCAGAGTGGGGGAAAGTGTAAAATGTGGCATAATGTAAGAAACGACAACTGAGAGGTGCTTGCTTTCCAGATATTTCCAGTAGGATTGGCTTTTCTATCAAAGACCAGGTAGAGTCCTGGCTAACAGAGGGCCATGGAGGACGCTGAGTAAGCTAAGGATAGCATTGTATACTTGGAATGTATACTGGCAAAGGGTAGAGAAGTGAGAGCAGAATGGTTGAATGATGTAGGCTTGAGATAGGTAAGGCAGGGGATAGAGATAAGAGAAATCTGTCACAGTGGGGTGGTCCCATCACTGGGAAGTAAAAAGCGCCAACTATATGAGGTATCACTGTGGACATCAAAAGAAGAAGTCAGAAAGGGGTAATGGGGGATAACACTGACAGTTCTATGGTGTACAGATGACAGGGTTGTTTGTGAAAACTGGGAGCCTTAGGAATGCCTCAGAAAGTGGAGGACCAGATTTAAAACAAAAATAAAGCCAAAGAATCCAGCCAGATGGGTGATCTGTAAGTCTTAGACCAAGACTGTAGATACGATATAAAATAAACAGAGCTAAATTCAAGAGCTAGAAAGGATAAAAATCACACAAAACATGGACAGAATTCAACACTGTAGAAACAGAGATCAAAACAGCCAAGAGTAGGAAGGAATTAAAAATTGCTTTGATTGGCTGAGGCTATGTCGCCTTCCAGAATGCTCTAGAGAGCAAGGCTGGCTGAGGCTATGCAGTCTTACAGAATAGTCTAGAAAAAGGACTAACCAAATTTACTGCCATGATTCCATCTGTTGGTCTGTGGAAGAGAGAAGAAAGAGTGTGATAATAATTCTTTTCAATTTAATCTATCCCATTTTATCTCCAAGATGGCAAATATGTGTTGCTCAGATTTACATACAACTAAAAGTGGGTTTTAATTGCCTGGCTTCCTCATTCTAAAGTCCTTTGAGGCCATGTTGTTCATCGTTGTCTGTGGAGACTACAGGAGGAAGCAGCAGTCTGTGAGGTGACTGAGCACAGAGATTTTTGTATTACCGAATCCCAGACTGAGTCTGCACTGTGGTTATGTTCTAGTGAATAGAGCAGAAGCAGAAATGAATCGTTTGTCTCCAGAAACTGTCACTTTTGTGTTGCTTTTGGAGTCGCTGGTCAGTGTACTGAAGCTGTAACAACACTGCTTTGATTTGTCATCAAACCCTTGGTAGGAGACTTTAAAAGGAGAGACAAATATTGTGAGACTCAAATGAGCTTTCCATTTGAGAAGGAAAAGCCAGTGTGTGGAGTTATCGTTACCAATTATTACCGACAAGTATTTTTCTTCTAAGACATATGCTATGATTATAAGACCCTTAGTTACTCAATATGTAACATCAACATGAAACATCTCTATATTTAATTTCCTAGATCTCACAATGCCTGGTTAAGCTGTTTATAATCAATTTCTCCTATCTATATATTCTGGAAGAGGAATCCTTAGTAAAATAAGATGGCTATAATGATGGCTAAATTTGGAGTTGGTCCCATGGCTAAGTAGTAACAAAACCAGGCAAAATGTTTTTATACTAGTATAAGTCTCTTTTTAACGATGTTGTACTCTCCACTCTGGTATAGGAGAATAAAAACTATAGGAAACTATGGGTGACTATAATCACTATTCATCAATAAATCAGGTCTCCTGCTGGATGTCCCATAATGTACTGGTACGTATATTGTAAAGGAATTACTGTAAAGTATAAGTGAGCAGAGAATTGGTGGGCAATGGTTACGTGGGAATGAAATGAAATGTATTCTAAAAATAATAATTATGTAATAGGTGTCCCTTTTTCTCAATTTGTAAGGAGATGTAATACTAAGAAGTTCTGAACCTGGCTTATTTTGGGGGGGGGGGTTGCTTACTAAAGAGGTTGATTATGACCATCAGGACTTGCCTGAAAATCATCTCCGATATGAATGTCATGGGGAACAGATAGAACAAAGTGAAGAGGGAAAGGGAAGAAAACTCCCTGGAGAATCTAAGGTTCCTGGGAGGAAGCTTAGGTCTGGGCTGGACTTTAACACAGATGATCATGGTTCAAGTACAGCGTTTCTCCTGTCCTTAATGTCCTCCCATTGTCATGGCCCCTCCCCATATTAATTCTGGTCTCTCCATCTTAACTAAGCATTTAACCTTGATGTCCATGGACTTGAGGTTTGTCACTGTCTCTCTTTTACACTTTTTAACATCTGGTGCCTGCCTTATCTTAAGGCATCATTGACCTAATATTTTCTTGGTTGTGAGTTCCAACTGGACTCTTTGGTGCCGTCCTAGCTATTCCTATGTGTTTGGTCCTGATGATCCATTCTCTCTTGGAAGTTCCTACTTCCCAGGGTTTCATGGTACTAGGTCATCCAGAGGCGGTCTTCCTTATCTGTTTCTGTCAGGGACTTGACAGCCTCCCTTTCTCCAGGTCTATCCTCTGTTTATAATCCTTCATACCATGCACATTGTTGCCCCATGCTGTCATCCTCGGACGTAATTTATAAGAGTCTTAAAATTGACATATATCACTCAAGTCCCTCACATGACATTTAGAACTGAGTTCTCAACAGCTTGTTCTGTGCATCAGGGACCCCGCCCCCAATCTAATTACGTACAAACTAACTCATCATTGATTGTCCCCACCCTCCAGTTTCTCATTCTAACTTCTTTGTTGGGATATACTACTCATTTTTACCCTCCCTTCCCAATGTTTGTAGTTTTGCACATCAAACCAAGGGCTAGAACTAGTTAATTTTCTGTCCTAAATATTCCTTAACTCCCTTTATAATGTCGTTCATTATCATCACCGTCTGTAGTGCAGAACCATTGCCTCTTGGGGTTTGTCTCCTGCTGGGACATCTAAACCATTTAAATGTCTGATCCATTAGTGTCAAATCCATCCAATACAGAACCTACAGCAGATCAGCTGTGGCAAGTCCAAAGGCTTCCAGTGTTTCCCCTCCCTGCCAGACACAGAACAAAGTAGCCTCAGCCTACATTCTACCTGAAATCTACCACTTCCTGCCTCTTTCTAGTTTCCTCCTTCTGAGCACTCAGGGTTCTTCAAATTTTCACATCTACCAATATTGAACAATGTAGTCTTATACTTATGAACACTGTTCGTATGCATTTGCTATCTATGGTACTCCAAAATCCCTGTTCACCCTTCTTTCCTGCCCTGTCCCCAGCCCTCTTTTAGTTGACACTCTGGTTCCATTCTAGAGGGCGTCTCCTTTGTGCCTTGTCTTCTTGCTCCTCCCAACTATGCTAAGCCTTATCAATACACTCTACCTAAATCAGGCTGTGCGCTACTTACACGACTTTTCAGCTTGTATTGGTAGCTGTGAGAAACTTACTTCCTTTAAGACTTTCTTAAATAAGAATTTATCCCAGAACTGGTAAACATGTTTGCCCATTCCACTACTGCTAAGTGAGCCATTTTAGAATACTTGTGTGGATAGGCGTTTACCTTTAATCTTTCCTTTTACCCCAGTAAACTGAGTCAAATATTACAATTACCATTATTTTACCTTCTTTCCAAGCACATACACTACATGTTACCAATATCTTATTCTCAGAGAAGACAAAAAGTCTAGCTTTTTGGCTTGCACAGGGTATCATAATTAAAGTGTCACAGGAAGCTCTATTCTGGATTCCAAATCAGTCCTGTTGACAGAATAAAGGCATTGCTTCTCTGTGATTTTGAAACATTTAAAGGAGTTTTCTAAGCACTTTCATTCAGGCACATACATAGGCACATCCCAAGGTAGTCAGTTGCAGTGCCAGAGAAAGGCTTTTTAAAGCTTTATTCATCCACACCTCAGAAATACATTTTTTTTATATTGAAAAGTAGCACACTAAGTGTTGCTGTCCTCAAAATATTACACATGCTATTTTCTCAGGAAGAGAAGATTATTTTTTTGTTAATGAAATGCCAAACAATCCCAGCCAACTTGCCAGGCAGAATGAAATCAGAGCGTTCTTTGGCAGTAGCTTGCAGTGCTCCGTCCACGCAAATGTTTTGCAAAAATTTAGCTTAAGCAATTATAATCTTTTTTGGGGGGGGGCAGGTTCTTTTCAGGATAAAACTGGGGCATTCGGGAATTGAGGAAGTAGCCAGGATGCCAGAAACACTTGCGAGCACATTCAACGGCACCCGTTAGGATTGCAGTCCTTCAGACCCAAGGCTGGTCTAGGAACAACAGTAGTGTAAATGAGGTGGGAAAATTCAGATTTAAACATCTATTCTCCCTACCCAGGTTTTTATAATAGAATGTGTTCCCTGTTGCTTTCTCTTCCTCTGTGTACCTGAGGAAACAAATGCATACCCATGCCTCAAGCACTCACTATTAAAAGTCTCTTTCAAAACAGGAGTCCTCCAAAGAGCGGACCAAAATAGAAATTAGAGACATAGGAATGTTTCATGTTTGTAACTACAGCTTTAGTGTTTTGTTAATATATCAGAATCCAAACAATTAGTGAGTAGTTCAGCTGTCACGGAAACCATGTTATCTTCAGTGAAGCCTCTCCTTTTCTGCGACAGCTCTAAAGCAAGCAGAGAAGACACTTAGACACACGAATGCGGCTGTTTCAATAAAACTTTATTTATGCAGACAGACAGCATCCTGTGTCCTGGTGGCTGTCTGCCAGTGCCTTCCAGCTCATTCCTTCTGCTATTAACTCTGGTTTAGATTTTAATTTTAAAGACACGAAACTCAAGACAGGTACTTATAGCACCTTGAGGAATAAAACTTTAGGACATATTCAAAACAAACACCTTAATCCTTTAAGGCTTAGGCAAGATTGATAGATTTTAAGATTTTTTTTCTTTTCTTCTGTTTGATTTTTTTTTAATGGTAGGTTAAAAAAAAAGTCACGTCATGTCTTTTATCTTAGTACTTTAGCTTACCTAGTTTAACACAGAAAGAAAAATCCCATTTGCTATGAACATGAGTTCAGAGCAAGGTGGATTTACTGTTATTTTCTACACCCTGGGCTGAAGGTCCTTACGGACGTCATGTTCTGGAAGGAGCTTTGTAAGGTCCTGTGAAGGGTCAGTGGCCCTGGGCCAGAGAGGGTGCTACATCCATCCCTGTCAACTACAAATATTTACCTGGCAGAGCTGTGTGACCAGCAGAGACAGTTGTAAGCCGGATTGCACTGCACGAGACTCAGGTTACACCCAGTGTTCTTTGGGTACAATTGCTATGGCCTCTAATTCTTGTGTTCAAGAACTAATCAGAGATTAATTATACAACTAAGAACAAAATTTAAAGCGTACAAAGGAGCTTCCTGTCTCTACTTCCTGCTCTTCCCTTTTCACTTCCCCTTCTGTTCATGGATAGAACAGCAGTGAACAAATTGGTTTGTTTTTCCTTTAGGCGCTCATGTGGCCCAGGCTGGCCTCAAACTCACTATCTGGCCTAGGATGATCTTGAACTCCTGATCCTTCTCACACTGCCCCGCAAGTGCTGGGATTGCAAGCCTGTGTCACGAGGCTCAGCCTTTTAAACATTTTGATTTTTAAGCGCTTTACACTTCTCCACTTGCATTCTTGTCCATTTGTAGGTAAAATGGAGCGAGTACTATGTTATATTTGATATTCTGTGATTTGCATTCACAACCAGCCTTTGCAATGCAATCATTCCATGCCAGCAGAGCTCTTTGAATGCCTCTACTCTACTTCCGGATGCAGCCCTTTACGTCACCACTGTACACTTTTACTCCTGATTGGGCATTGTGGACTGTATGCATGTGCCTATAACAATATTGTAAGTGAGTTTATTTTAGTTAATTAAAGAGATTTTTTTCTAAAAAAAAAATCTCTTTCCTATAGTGGGGAAATGGTTATTTGCTTGTAGCTAATTTTTCTTTTATATCATTCAAAAGTGATGGTTAATGATAATGTGGAGTTTTTACTGTATTCTCCTGTGTGCACCTTCTCTTCTTGTGGTATGTATTGCTGCATACTTACATAGGTTTAATAACTATGCAACCACACATTCATGATCATGCACATATACAGGGGGCAATTCACAAATGGAGATCACATTGACTGTATCTGTTGTGATGATGGCATCCAAGTGGAGATAGTGTGCAGATGCTGAGCTTCCAGAATATTTT
Organism: Rattus norvegicus; assembly: GCF_021556685.1. Lineage (NCBI taxonomy): Eukaryota > Metazoa > Chordata > Mammalia > Rodentia > Muridae > Rattus > Rattus norvegicus. The sequence continues at coordinate 36,383,115 of NC_141540.1, read as the reverse complement.
ACCTTTCTTATAATAATCGCCATGTGCTTCCGACCACACAAGGAACACTTTTCCCCTTACCTGCAGATACCTTTAAGCTCCCTTCATCAGAGATAGTTATTTTTACATTTTCCGAATTTGCTTGCGACCTTATTCTCTGCAAGATCTTCCTATCCATTCCAACTCTGTCAAACTATGACAGAAACAGATGGAAACAGGGGTAGACTAATGTGTCACTCACGCTGGCTGAGAGATAAGCTGAGAGAGCAAGAATTGGGTGACGAAGGGGGAAAAATGTGTCACGGTTTCAAAAAGATCTTTTCTTGTTCCAGGCATATATATATATATATATATATATATATATATATATATATATATATATAAACTTACCTATTGATAATGATGAAGGTGATCATTAGCTACAATAACTCTGTACATGTGTCTAGGGCCACATAACTTACAAAGTCCTCTTCGCCTGTTAATTCATTTCATCCTTTGACAGTCTGTCAGTCTGCCAGCACAGACCTTATTAGTTCCTCTGTGTGTCCCAGCCCTGCAGTTCCTTCCTGCTGCTCTTTCTAAACCTGGTACCTCAGATCATAGGCATAGGAGAAAACCAGCCAGGCACACCTCCCGGAAGGCACGGCATTTGGCCGTCGTGCTTGGGTGATATGTGGAAATTTGCACGCTGCAGTGAGTTTCTCCTCAGAGATAATTCAAATCATTAACAACTTGCGGTCGGATAGCTGAAAATTATTGAGGTCATGCTATTTTTTTTTTATGGAGACATGCGACAGCATTAAAAATGGATGGTATGGATTAATTCCAAAAATGTATTCTCACTTTTATCATGGAGTCACTTGGGTTCCATCCATTTCTCTTGTAAATTAGCCTCTGATAATCATAATTGTGACCCTTAGGTGCTATAAGACAATGAAATACCTTCTAATTACTAGGAGGTGTTCATGTGTGTCTTTTTGATATACAGTTTCAAAGATTTTAGTGCCTTGTCATTTCTTGAGAATCAGTCACGTGCTTATGCAATCTGTGCATATGATTTTAATATTTCTTATAATATTTCTTTTTCTTTTAAAGTCCTCTATATAGTGCTGAATGAAGTTAAATAATATAGGGACTTCCCCCTATACTTCTGGTTAATGTCAATTATTCTGGTTTACTAGCTCATTAGCCTTACGTCCTTACTGAATTAAATAACTGTGTTGAGTGACGATTGCCATAATACCATATCATGAGTGAATGTTTTCTATGTCACATACATAATCTGATATGGTATAAGACCCATGAGGTATTAGTCCCGGCATCTTATCAAGTCAGCCTCAGGAATTGCACGTTGCTCAAGCAAATGTTGCTCAAAGCCAAATAACAATACATGGCAGAGAAACAAAATTCTATCCACAAAAAGTCAAAATCTTTCCCCATCAAAGCACAGGCATGTCAGAATCCAGTCTTGCAGAATTGATGCTGGGTGTTTCAGCAAGCCCTGAGTTTCTTCACATGACGACTAGCTTAGTAGTTCTTGATCCTGACTAGGTAATATCAACCAACACATCTAGGAGGTCAAGACACTTCCTTGTAATCATCATCAGTGTCCAGTGATGACCTTGGCATTCCCTTACAGTGCACCCAATTTAGGAGAGGCCCCGCCCATTCCATTGTGTCATTTTTTTTCCAGAGGAGGTTTTATTTACTCTGAGTTGAAACAAGACCATGATATGACAAGGCCCTTGGTAATCTTTATTTTTCCCCATGTATGAGAATAGGAAGCTTTGAAAGGAAATATGGGGACATGAGCTCTTGGCTACAAAATAGATTATTTTTTTTCCTGCCTTTGTCTGATGAATAAATAGAACAGGAGGTACCCACTCTTCTTGGAGAGGGTGAAATAAGAGATAACTTTGAACACAGCCTTCTGATCAGCTTCTCAGTCTAATCAGAACCCACTTTTAAACAAGTCATCCTGATACTAACAAGTGACACGGCAAAGTCATTGCCTTGAACACGCTCGTCTGAAAGGTGGCACGGGAAGGTGAGGGACATCTCTGAGGAAGCTGAGCGTGGGCTATTAATTATGTGTAAGGAACGAACAGTCCCTGGGAAGCCACACACAGCTAGAGAAACCAAAACATGGGGCTGACTTCTACTTTTTCATGAGGGACAGCTGACTCCACATGCAAATTGCCAGTCAGTGAAAAGCCGCTAACAGAACAACACCATGCTTCCCTGCTTAGGAATACCAAAAACAAAATGTTGTGTGTATTTATTAAGCTCTTATAATTACTCCTGACGTGTCAAGTGCAGTGGGAATAGAACTAGAGGACAGGAGAGGAGTGAAAATTTAACATGATGTCAGTCTTTAAAGAATGGACTGAGTAGCCCCAGAAATCATCATCCTTTAAGTATGACTCTATCATTTAATCCTTTAATTAGAGAGAGGGTGAGGAAGCGGTGGGGGTGGGGGATATTGAGAGGAATTCTGTCATCCTCCTGAGTAATTTTGAGCAGTCAGGCATAATGACAAGATCAAGCTTGATGTCACACCATAAGACTTGTTAAAACTTAAGGACAAAGGGGAATGAGAGGTATGAGGCAATGACATTCGAAGGAGGATGTGGGACACTTGATGGTCCAGGCCTTCCTTCCTCTCCTCTGACCTTGCTCCTGTGCAGAAGGCTTCATAATGGAAAAAAAATAGCAGAGCCTAAGCAAGCAAGATTTCTTAAGAAAAGAAATTCTGGTGTCAGTACCAAAAGAGGTGACTTGTGCATCTGGGATGTCTAAGGGCTTCTGAAGTGTTGTCTCATTAAAATGTATGACCAGAATTAATTCACGTTCATTTTGTTAAGAGCCAAATCACCTGGGTTGAATATGTGTGTGGAATCATAAATGATGAATAATAAGAAATGACAACAGGTTCATAGAGTGGCCAAGAAGAGAGCCATAGGTAAAGCAGAGCCTCTCCATCTACCTCTGCTGCTGCTGCTGTTGTTGTTGTTTTTATTAATTTTTGGTGAGCTGGGGAGATAGTTCAGTTACTAAAGTCATTGCTTTGCAAGCATGAGAAGCTTTTGCCATCCACGGGATCCATGTTAGGAAAAAAGAAGCAGGGTATAGTGCCACTGTTGGGGAGGCGGAGACAGGACAGGCAGAACCCCAGGGCTCACTAGCTTTCCAAGTGATTTTACTTCATGAGTTCAAGGCCAATGAGACACTTGGTAGGTCGTACCTGAGGAATGACACTAGTTGTCTTTGGGTTTACACACACACACACACACACACACACACACACACACACACGTACGTACACGTACATCCACACATACCCACACAAAGTTTTTATTGTATTTATAGAAATTATTCCAAAATCGTATATGGTATGAAATAAGTAGAATCTTTAAAACAAATGACAGGTTGATTTGCAAGTGTCTTTCCATGGATTCTAAGTAATACGGTAATAGGGGTAAAAGAAGAGAAAAAGAAAGTAAGAATTACGCATTTTGATAAGACAGTCTGAAAAGCACATTTAACGGTCTCATGAAGCTGGGTGAGGAGAGAAGACCCAGGATGAGTAGATTCATGAGTGGGCCTCAGTAGCTAGCAGCCACACATGCCTGTGGTTTCTAATGATTATAATAAAGACCTGCTGTGCCTGACCCTGTCATACTCAGGGGTAGAAAGCGAGAGCCTTAGCTTAGCTTATCTCAGAGCTAAAAAGACAATGTACTCTGCCTGGCACAGATGGCTAATCTTTACGAGTCCAGACTGGAAGGCTCAATGGCTTCCCAACCCAAGGCAACATCCCCCTTTGTACTTCTACTCTATAGATGGTGCCCAGGAGATCATGCTGTCATCTCTTACCAGATTAAGACATTTGTGTTCAATTAATATCAGGAAATGTAATGTTTTCCTGAGACTTCAAGCACTCCTGACCTCCCAAGGGTCCTAATTTTAGAACTGCCCTTGATTGCTAGCTGACTACCTTGGAGACATACCATCATCATCTAGAAAACGAGAGGCTGAGTGTTGCCAAGACCTCATTTCAAAATGAGAGTCTCCTAGAACACGAGGTGTTAGGTCCCTCCTAGCTAAGGCAAGACTTGGACATTGATGAGGATAAATTCTGCAGAGACGCCTGTAGGATCAAAAATGGAGACTGTGTGGCCTTTGTTTTACTATCTATTTTTCTATCTTCATCTCAAGTGAGGCTGTTCGCACATCCCTTCATCAAAACCATAATTCTGGACCAAGATGGTGCTTTGTACATCAAGGTTTTCCTTCACTCAGGTATATCAGAGAACGTCTGGTCTCCAAGGCAGACAAAATTAAGTATAGGGGCCTCACACTGTCAGCCTCTTGGGGACCAAGAATTTGTTGTCTCATCTGGCAGCAAGCAAGCCACATAGGCACTTCAGTGCGTCCTGGGGGAGTGACCCAAAATAGCTTCTCTTTGGGTCTCCTGCTGTGTCTCTGAGCTTTTCATGCTCTCTGGTGGTGATGTCCATTTTAAGATAAAAGTGAAAGAAGTTTTATTTCATTCCATTTTCTTTGTGTCTCACTTACTGTACACTGTCATGGAAATGGGCACCAAACCTATCATTTTCTCTTAAAAACTTGTATTACTCTTCTTTTGGGATACGCACTTTTATTTTAGGTTCCTGCCTTTCTCAAGACACCCATGTGGTCTCAAAGAAGTCTATGCTCAATGTGTGGGTTGCAATACCTTTAGCAAATTTCTAACTCAAAAAATATTTACATTGCTGTTCATAACAGTAACAAAATTGCAGTTACAAAGCAACAAAAATAATTTATGGTTGGGGTCACTACAACATGAGGAACTGTATTAAAGGGTCACAGCATTATGAAGGTTGAGAACTACTGACTTAGGGTTTCAGAAAGGAAAGCTGGTCAAGTAAAAACAGGTTTGAGGAACACAGAGTTTCCTACTCTCAAATTGAATAGTTGTTAAAATCGTGTCACCACTACCCAGACCAACTGGACGTGTCTGACTATGTGTTGAAATCTGGCCTATGTTTTAAGGACACGATTAAGCCAGTCATCTTGTCACAGCATCTCAAACCTTCCCTTCCCACATAGGCCCAGCTTCTTCTCACTTATGAGATAACTGGCTAACATCCTTAGGTGATTCTGACAGGTTCCATGATACCCCTATGTTCCTGTAAAATGAAGCAGAATGACGTCATATATAGCTATGGATAGAATGACGTCATGTGTGGCTATAGGTGACTATACAATTTCAAAGCTGTGTTGTTCCTGGGCTGGAAAAATTCCATGTCCACATCTACCTTTTCTAAAATACATACTGCTTTCTTACCCAAAGGATGGCTTTTGGTTGTTAGTGTCTGATGACAGCTAGAGGCTCGCGCGTGTAATCTAAGTTCTCTCCAATGTGCACTGCACTGAGTTAAGCCTTTACCATAGATTCATTCACAGTTTAGTTACTTTTTATTCCTATTTTGTAGACAAGGAAGCCAATTCTTGAAGAAATAAAATAACACATCTGACTTGCAAAAGACAGGGCTAGGGATGTGACCTTATCGGGACTGATTTCATAGGTGACACTTAGGTCAATGGTCTTCTCAAAGGTTCTAGATAGCCATTTTTGTGTGAATGAGAAATAGACAAAAAAAAAAGGGGTCAGAGCAGATCACAGCATCAAGTTTATTTCCAATCTAATTGGTTCCATTCTGATAGAAAGAAAAAGCCAGTCCGAAGAAATCACCTTTTTGTTTAAGTCTCTGGGAATCCAGAACTTAAAGATCTTCATGATAGGCACATGCTTCAGATAGGCACATGTCTGGGCAGCGTGCACAGAAAAACTACAGGGAGCCGGGCTGCCTGTATTAAAATCCCAGCTCCACCACCTGGACACTATGCGACCCCAGACAAATGACGTGCTGTGTCTGTGATTCTGTCCCATACCGATGGTGAGTGTCTCCGTTCTACAAGGCTGCTGTGCTGTCATAGGGTTCAGGTAGGCAGATTTAGACTAGTGCCTATGATGGAGTTAAGCGCACTGGATGCTGTTTGCTTTCCTGCCATCCTCATGGTCAGCTCAGAGGATGCAGAGAAGAGGCTGGCAGTGATAGAGGTTTATGTATTTAGAAGCTCTCAGGGCTTTATATAGAAGATACCAAATGTAATTCCTATTAGATGAACATCAGTTGATTATGACTACCTTTAGCTAGTCTAGACCGGTAGTTCTCAACCTGTGCATCCTGACCCTGCAGGGGTGCATATCAGATATTGGATATTTACAGTATGAATTATGACAGTAGAAAAATTACAGTTATGAAACACCAATGAAATAATTTGTTGGTGTCTAGGGGGGTGGAAGGGTCACAACATAAGGATCCCATATTACAAGGTCACAGCATTAGGAAGGTAGAGAACCACTGCTCTAGAGCTCTGGCTTTCTCTCACTGGAGTTGAAAGGGAAAAGCGAAGGGAGCAGTACACTGGATGCCACTGTGGTAAATTATAATTTTGCACCTAGACAAAGGGAGTTTAACGTAATGTATAAATCGCATGATTTTCAAACTGAAACCGAGGGAGCAAAGCTTTATTTTGAAAGCTTGAATCTTGATCTAGGGCCAATTATTCAGTCAATAAAATGTTCGGGTAAGCATGAAGACCCAAGTTCAGATCCCCAGAGCACACAGAGAAAGCTGGTGTGGAATATGAGCCTGTTAATCCCAGTGTTGGAGAGACAGACATAGAAGGGTCTCTGAGATTTCAGGTCAGCTAGCTAGTTCAATTAGTAAGCTCTGGGTAAAGTGAGAGACCCTCTCTAAAAAAAAATATAAGGTGGACAGTGATTAAGAAAGATACTTAATGTTAACCTCTAACTTCTACACATTCACACACATGGGTGAGCACACCCACATACACTCACACACACACAAACCCACATACACAAGAAATCTGGAGTCTTGACATTTAAGAAAGTAGGACATATTGCAAAGGCCAAGAGATTAAGAAGCCAAGATGGAGTATCTCTCTTGATAACTCCTCTGAGGAAGATACAGTAACATCTGATATCTTATAGATATGATTGATTCCCACATGGCTAAGCCTTCATTTGTGTTTTCTCTAAAGAGTCAGATTGGATGCTGGGAAGGCCTGAGAGGGCTTTCATGGGGTTAGGTAGGTTTTATGCCTTTAAGACATTTGGGCCCAACTCTCCCAGTCCATCAATGGGAAAGGCTGGCAAAATTCCAAAGGTGATTAGCGTTCTATCTGTTATTTCACAGGGTGGAGCATGTTTGGGTGGTTGAAAGGGAAAGCCTATAATTTTATAGCTATCAGCAGAACATTTCTGCTAAAGCTTTTTCTATTCTTAAATTTGGTTGAAAGAATCCTAGTACTCAGGACAATTCTAGGCCACTCTGTTACTAGAATAGAATCCACCCAGACTTGGTACTGAGTCATGGCAATGCAAGTCATCTGAGTGTAAGTATTGACCCCAAATTATTGGTTACCTTTGTCCCTCCCTCCCTCCCTCCCATCCTTCCTTCTTTCCTTCCTTCCTTCTTTCCTTCCTTCCTTCTTTCCTTCCTTCCTTCTTTTTTTTCTAAGAACAAAACTGTCTTTTGTGAAGATTTTTTTCTGTGTAAATGAAGAGGCATGGTTTTGAACTTAATCCTAACTGTAGATTGTGAGCCATCACATAGTTCCACATTGGTAGCCATCACTTGTGCCAGATGTACACACGTTCTTCTAGCTCCTTGAACTGCATTCTAGATAAATTCGCCGTAAATGTGTTAGAACAACAATCATGAGATGGTTTTATTGTTGTTGTTGTTGTTATTGTCGTTGTCATGGATTACCTTCTAGTGATGCTTAGTGATGCCGTTACACTTGGGTAATTAGGTGCAGGAGCGCCTCGCGACCATCCATGGGTCAGCTATGTGGACTCTAGCTGCCAAAGGCGCTTCTCCTTCTGAACAGAGCGCTTTGCTCAGCCAGTGTAGACATGGCCTGATAAACAATGGAACTTCTCCCTTGAGAACTGGAGTGTGGATTGATCTAATCCTTTAACTGAACATTATGCACAGGTTTGATGAATGGTTGAAATGACTGCATTCTAGTAAAATGGATCCTAAATTGACAATAATGGGATGCGTGGCATAATTGATAATGAACTTGAAAGGGGGTAGCACCGAGTGCTGCAAACGCTAATCAAGGGACCAGTAAATCAAAGTTTTCTCATGAGCTTAACCATATGTGGCAGGGAGGTTCTTGCAGGCTTATATCTGTCAGGTCTGAACACTGAACCTGTCAGAGTCACTTTTTAAGCCTGGTCATGTCACTTTTAACTAAGATGTCGCCTACCCCACGAGAAGCAACCTGCCTGCGTTCTCCTACTTACATTTTATTGGGGGTAGCAAACGCAGACGGAGTGCCTCCGTTAGCAGTGTGAACAGCAAGCTTTCATTTTACAGATACTCATGCTAATGGTGTCACGGAAGAAGCGATGTATCGACAGCTCAGGATGGCTGCAGGGGACATATTCAGACGTGGCCCAGATTGTCTGCCCATGGGGACTGAGATACCTCTGAGATTTATATCAGGTGTGTGCAGGATGCTAGAAACTTCAATTGTTGACGGTGTGGCTGGCTTTCTTTTCTTTTTCTTCTTTCTTTCCTTTCTCTCTCCCTCCCTCCCCCTCTCTTTCTTTCTTTCTTTCTTTCTTTCTTTCTTTCTTTCTTTCTTTCTTTCTTTCTCTCTCTCTCTCTCTCTCTCTCTCTCTCTCTCTCTCTCTCTCTCTCTCTCTCTCTTTCTTTCTTTCTTTCTTTCTTTCTTTCACTTAGACCCACTACAGAAAGTGGGGATGTTGGTAGCTTAAGTCTTATAGTACACCATGATGCCAAGACACTCTCTCCTAGGATTTGACATTCTTCCAAGTCAGGCTTTCCCAGACCCTCCATACCTCCCTAAGCTTCTAAGCTTTAAATTTTAAAAGCATGATCGTAGTTTTTCATATATTAAAGACTACTTGTTTTTGGAGCTATCTTTAAAAAAAAATGAGACTTGAACTTTTTTTTCAATTGTCTGTTTCCTGACAGGGAGGGGAGGGTGTTATTGGTGATATGAGTTAACTGTGAGAAATGTAAGAAAAATATTACCTCCAAATTCTCTTCAAAATAGAAACTCACATTATCTTTAAATGGCTGTTAAGTGGTTCAGAAAAAAATAAAAATGCCAGCAAACACTAACAGCCTCAGAAAATATAAACTGTGTCTCTTTAGAAGATCAAGTTGTGCTTAATAGCCTATATGCTTAATTTGTTCAGATCTCCACAGTCTTTGTCGCTGTATTTTGTTAGAAAGAAAGGCGAGGCTGTTTCTACAGGTGCCACAGAAAAATCGATGCCGAGTCACGGATTATTGGATCCCACAGAACCATGGAGACTTGGCGGTGAAATTCTTCTAAAGGTGAGTAGGAGCATTGATTTTCCTTCTCATGCTTGAAGAAATATGGCACCAGGAACAGAGACTAAATTTAGATTGGAAGCAAGTACAACATGATATTTTACTTCCAAAAAAAATACAGTAACTTCTCCCAACAATAAATGTGAAAATTCAGTGACCATGTGAGTTTATATATTGGTCTCAATCAGTTTTCTTAGATTTGCTTTAAAAAATTATTCTTTGTTTAAAAAAGAAACCCAAACATTTGCCATTTCTGTAGTTCAAATTCAGCTAAAGAAATTTTTGTGGAATATTTGTGTCCTATAATATGGAAGTCTCCCTATTAAATTCCTGATTTGGATACAGTAATCTTTCAGTTTCTATCTCATAATTTATATCGTCTCACTTAAAAATAAATAGAAGCCTATCTGTCACTCACCTAAATCCTTAAATTGTATTTTCCCATCTAATTTGCACTACGGCTCTCAGACGTAGACTCACTTGCTCGTATGTTTACATTACAGTTTCTTCTGGCTATCAGAGAGTTGAAAGGGGAAAAAAAAATAAAGAGCCAAAGCTGTTTCAACTTCTTGGTTGTTTTACTCCATGGCTTAGCATTCCATCTGCGCAGGCAGAGGTGTTCCTGGTTTGGGAAGTATAAATCCCGCGGGAAGTCAACTGGAGAACATTTTACGCGTCCGTCACTCATCCTATTATGAGCCTGCTGCTCTTCCTTCTCTGGACAAGGTAAGAGATTTATTGTGAACTGACTAGAAGGAGTAGGGGATACTGCAGCCTAGCACAGCCTGCTTTCAGCACCTGCATATTTTGCAAGTTAGAACGAGAAATGTGCAACTTGTTTTCTGCACAACTGCAACATTGTAGCAATTAAGCTCCCGGCATACAGGATCAGGACAACCTCATCTGTCCCTGGAGGGTGCCTGTGTGTTCTGGCCTGGGGCCTGGGTTCTGTGCTGTTGTCTTTCTCCTGGGAAGTGGTGTAGGGAATTCTTTTATAAAGAATTTGAGCAGGGTTGGTGGTCCAGGAAGGTAGCGTGTACACATGAGGGGGATCAGGCTTAAAAGCCGAAAATAGCCAAATTGCTACTTTAATTGCTATTTTAAGAGATGTATTTGAATTATACTCATTTGTGCAATCAGAAATTGATTATAAAACGTCAAAATATGAAAAAATAATGAATGTGATGATCTTGGCTTTGATTTATTTATTGGGTATATATGTATGTATGTATATGTGTGTATGTATATATGTTTCCTTAGCCTAAACTTTAAGATTTGCTGAACAAACCTTGTGTCAAATTTGGACCACCTAGACAGTATTCCACCCTGATTGTATCCCATGTCACTATTCTGTGCAAGGCCACCGACTAGAAGAGCACAGAATTATTAAAAAGAAAACAAAAAAAAAAACCAAAAAAAACACAGCTGAAAGTGAACGTCTTTGGATTTCCCATTTAATGAGGTAAGATTCTGTCATTTGCCACGAAAGTGCATCAATGTCCTCACTGTCCATCACGCCTCATGTTTCTTGTCTGAACTGTGACTCCTACGAAATGTTTACAGCTAGTCCACTGGATCATCATGTTTATATAGAAATCATATTATCATCACCCCTTTCCGCCTTCTTTAGCTTGTCTAACTCAGAATACCATGCGAAGTATAAAAATAAACTAAATGGTATCTATTATACCTCTTTGGGGCAAAGGACGTATTAGTACTTCTTGCTGAGTTGAATGACTGGCGTGTGAGTTCTTCAAAGTGAGCAAGGCATAGGCAGCAGCATCCTTTTGGGTGCTCTGATGTTAAAACCAGAAATAGAGACCTTGTGATGAGTGATAGCCGCATATACACTGTCGTCACACTGGAGTGTGTTAACAAGGAGACTAAAAGGTACAACCGCCAATCAAGGACGAGGAGATGCAGGGGCTAGGTGTGGGTACAGTCCCCGCTACCTGTGCACACCTTTCAGAATGTGCTAGTATCTCTCTCTCTCCATTTGGCATGCACGCCGTATAGCCCAAAATGGAAACATATTTTTCCTACCTGTCAAGATCCCAAAATTGGAGTCTCTTGTAAGATACTGAATATTTGCTCTCTATATCGAACCAGTACGAGGCAGCCATTTTCGTTCTAGGTTAAGCAAGAACGATGGGGTTTTCAAGGTGCATATGTCCTAAGTGATTTGGGGGCGGGGAGTGGCATTTCATTGCGGCACCCTTATCTTTAGTGTGTGCAAGCTGTCTGAGACGCCAACATGGCAGATCGCAATGTCTTTGACTTAGAAACGTCTTATTTGCTTGTGTCTCGTCATCCTTTGGGGGTTTTTCTAGACTCCTCCCCACCCCCTTCTGTTTCTCGTTGACACTCCCATTGTATTTCAGTTGGCAGCTAAAGGACAGGAGCAGCAATAAGGCTGCCTGGCTACATTTTCATAGTGCCACCAACTGCGAGTTAAGCTGACAAACATTTTGAGAGCTCGGCCCATTTCATTCACAGCAGGATGGCAGGTAAAAAGCATTGCTGTATTAAAATACACATTTTGTTTCTTTGCCGTTTGGGTTTAATTTTTCTGGCTTTTCCATCAGGGGGAGAAATGGCAGTAATCTGGGGATCAAACGCCTGGGGTATTTAATCAAATGCCCAGCAACTCCTGATTACAGGATACAAAAATTTCACTTTTGAGGGTTACTGTGGTGGATTTTTTGTCAACTCAAATGGGTGCCCCCTTCCACACATCATGAAATTGGGCTACTTCCTTCTCCACACTGGCTGAATGGAATATACTGGAAGAATTGCAAAGTGTTTTTATGATATTATTAGAAACTAAATGTGTTGGGTAAGCATTCTCTTAGCATATGTATAGTGGTGTTTGATCTGTGAGAGTGAGGCTGTGTTCTGTTGAGTCGATTATGATTTCTTAAGTTGTAATTAGGAGCCACCTTCCATGGCAGATGAAGCCAGCTTGAGCAAGCAAGCATCACAAAGCATATCACATGCTAATCTTGGACCATGTGACCTTTCACTCAGCTGGGCTAAAGGTCATGCAAATAGGAGCTTGTGGGCGCTAGAAAGCTTTTCTATCTGAAGATTGAGGGAAGTTCCCCCATGGATAAATGTAGATAAAATAACATCCATTTGCATTTGTGCTTATTATATTTTTAAAGATGGTTAGATCTTTATGTACAAGTCACCTGGGAGAAATGAGTATAATATTGACACACTGATGGGAGGATTGAGGCTCTGAGATATGGCAGATGAGAGGGATGAGACCATTTCTTACTATGCGTAAATCCAAAGGTCCTCAGCTGGTGTGCAAAGACTCAGCTATTGAGATTTCATTTTTCTATGTTTCACAGAGCTGGTGGTAGCATGCAAACAAGTGCTGTCTTACCTTGGAGTCTGACGGGTGATTTGTTCTGTATCCTGTACATTATTTCTTTTCAGACTAGGTCAAATTTTAATAAATTTGATAAATAATGTGACAGGAAAACAACAGAGCCGTTTTCAGAAGTTTTATAAAGCAATTGAAAGCCCCTGAATGCCCACACTATGACTGTGCCTAGAATCTGGTCAGAAGATATGTGGCACCTTCTGCCTTAATAGTGGGACAGTTCCTCTAGCCAGTTGGTCAAGGTTGACCAAGATTTTCTATTTATAAATGTTCTGTAGGGCCCACAGGGAATGTTGGAAACCCCTTTATTTTCCAAAGTAAGGGTCAGGATGAATAAGTTAAAAGATAGTTGAGAGTTACTTCTCTGCTTGCCTAGGGCAGCATCACCTTGGAGATAGCTCAGAAGTTGATCCACTCAGATGGTGGATAGGGGCAGCTCGGCTGCACTCTAGAGCTCTGGATGGCTTCATTTTCTATGATCAAGAAGAGGCCTTACGTTTGTGTTTTGGCTTTCAAAATACTTTGACAGGATAGTTATATGTGAGGCCAAGGTTGGGGATAGTAGAACATGGGGGGCAATCTTCCAAAAAGTTTTCTTTTTTTCTTTTAAATTGTAGTCTGTAGAATAAAAAAAAAGCTAGAAAAAAGGTCTTTGTCTTGGGATCAAATAGTTGAGTCAAATGCAACACAGTATACCTGTTGTGAGAAGGACTAAGGGAAGAAAGGCAGTGTCCTGTAACTGCTGTGGTTCCTAAGGACCCACTAGGCTGTTAATGAATTTGAAGCTAAAAAGATGTACCACTGCTATCTAATGTTGCATAGAAATAACAAACCGTCCACCTTGATTTGGTCCTTTATTAACTGTTAATCCCAGCGGCCCACCATGCAGGTCAAATATGAGCTAACGTGAGGTATCCACCAGCATACCTCCTTGTTGATATCTTTCCTCGAGTAATGAGAAAGGCAGGGGAGGGAGACCTCAGTACTTGGAGGTGCCACTCCGATGCAGGATACTTTAAATTTGAAGTTCGGATTTTATTTCAGCAATACACATTTTTGCCGTTTAGTTTTATCACTTGGCTTTCATTGCTTAAGAAACATTTCAATATGATTCTCTTTGAGTAAAGTTGGTGTTTGAGATGGGGCTTGCCGTCTTCTCCCCTCTGGACTCTGATAGACCTTTGCTGGGTGCCTCCTGTGGTCCACCAAGCAGATTTATGCCCAGATTTATGCCTGGATCATGCTCTTGGCACTTTATTCAAGTTTGGAAAATACAGACTAAAGAAACACGGAGTTGTGACACGCGAATTGGCAACAGGGAATCCTCGTAAATGACGGTCACTGATCTGAAGCCCTTTTCCTACCCAGAGATTATGGGTGATCATCCTCATAACGTATAAATGAGTTTTCAGTGAATTTGCAAAATCGGATTGAACTGCGATCAGTTCTTCTGGGCTTTAGGAGGCTGCGGCTTTGTCCTCAGCAGTTTAGAGGTACGGAAACTTCTTGGTTCCTTGTCTCTAACTTTGACAAACGCTCTACACTTTAAGATTCTATTTTCTTTTAACTCCCCACCCTCCCTCTGGAAGATTAACTGTTACCTTTTATTTCCTGGTTCAAATTCTGTTCACATAGATTTTGTTAAACTAGAAGAATGAAAACTTGGAATGGGGGGGTTCTGGTTTCCTTGGTTTGGGTCTGGAATGTTTAGCGCGTGCGCACGTGTGTGTGTGTGTGTGTGTGTGTGTGTGTGTGTGTGTGTGTGCGCGCGTGCGTGCGCGTAATCCAGTGTGTGTCTCTGTGTGTATATGCACACACCTGTGTCTGTATCTATATGTGTATGTATGTAATTCAAAGGGAACATTGCAGTTCATGTTAGTGCACACATGTACTGGTTAAACTAGAATTAATTTAAGTGTTTGAATACCCGCCCTTAAGTTTCTAAACCTGCTTCTTTACCTATGAGGCTGTTCAGCCTCACCCCGATACCATGGCAAAAGAAATTAAATGGTACAGTGAAACTAAGAACAATGCTTAGTGTATGGTAAAAGATGAGAAAACACCAGCAGTCACCTTTCAGGTAGCTACCATTTCCTGTGTGCCCGCACACGCGTGTATAACCCACATTCACATTTTCTCAACACCGCACATTATTATTCAAAGCATGCTGGCTAATCTTCCAGGGGAATCGTGAAAAGGCATGGCTTGCCACGAGCATTGGCATCTTCCAGTGAGCAGGTGCGGCCTCATCTTACTCAGTCACAGTGCCCGGTGCCCTGTCTCTCTGTCCCTCTTTGCTGGCAGGGTCCTTTCAAGTTAGAACCTGCATTTCATCCACATGAAGTTGTAGATGATGGGAAACATTTGCCGTACTGCCCTTAGGAAGGTCACTGACCTCTTATCAGGGATCAAATACTGAATTGAGGAGATTTCCAGCACAGGCAGCAGCTGGAGAAATTATGCTAACTGTGAACTGTGAATTATGCTGCCCGAGTTCTGGAGAGGTCCCCAGAGTCCGGGTGGTTAACTGGGCCAAGAGGTGAGGTTAGTTCAGCTGCAAAGGTGCCTGCTGGGGTTCTCTGTGGGGTTTGCCCGACATTCTCAAAGGCATCTTCTCTCTAAGCCTGGGGCCATTTAGGAATGTCTGTCAGCTTTTCCATTTTTTTAAAGCCCCCTTTTATTTGTAACTGTGGGTTTCTGAATCTTGTTATGCCTTAGACACAAGCTATGGCACTTTGAACAGTTTTTCCAATATTATTCTTCTTGTTTGGTGAGTCATGTTTTTTTTTTCCTACCCATATCCTATCCATATATTCCATTACACTTTCCCATTGCATTGTTTTCACAAAGGTTTGTATTCTAGAAGTTCATATTTCAATAGCTCTGTAATTTTTCTTGGATGTCGTGCACTAAATGAAGGGATTCTGGGGTAGCCATTGGCAGCTTTGCTACAAGATGTCACAGAAAAGCCCTTCCAGGTAATGGGGAGATTTTAAGGGGAGATAACCCTATCTAACGTTTCCTAGCTGCCTTGTTGGTCCTGGGGTGGGAATTAAATGGGCCCTCCCCCACTTTCCAAGAATGTGTCAGATTACTACATTTTGTAAACAGCAAACTGGTAGAGCCTTGTTCCCAGCCTGTCTAAAGAGGGCTCCTGCTTTTCATCTCAGCACTCAGGAGGCAGAGGTATGTGGGTCTCTTCGAGTTCAAGACCAACCTGGTCTACAAAGTGAGTTACAGTCCTGTCAGGACTACACAGGAGGACACTTTCTCAGGGGGAAGGAGGAATGCTTTTCCTTATCAATTACCTTCTTAAATAGTTTTGTTCTAACGAAAGGCTTAGAGATGCAGTTTATTTGCTATAAGGTAAATATAAGCCTCTATTTTATATAAGATTATCCCTCTTTGAATGACACCTACCGCCATTGACTAGAGTATCTTTTCTGGGGAATAGATTATCCTATAACATAGCTGCCAATAGCTACCTTGGAATTCTTTTACTTCATGCACAGACCTCCAAGAGGAGAATATTCTCAGAGGTCGACAGGACAATGGCTGGTTGCTGGCAGATGGACTTCAGCAGGGTCCAAAGCATTGTGCATTACCTGTCCACGTATGACATCCAGTTCGGGTCACTCTAAAGTTCGCATTAAGGCCACAAGGCATGCTATTTTCAACACAAATGAGAAAAGATGAATGTTGATGTCTACTGGGCACCAAGTATACATGAGACACTTATAATAATCATTGTTATATAACAATAATAATGGTAGGGGTAGTAATGGCTTTATTTGAGTTTTTTTTAACCCAGCACTAAATAGACCCCAGTTTGTACAAGTTGTCTAAGTTCCTAATCCAACCTCTGACATTTGTGTCATTGTTTGTTGTGAGATTGAAGAAACTCAGACCAGTGCTTAGTAAGTATGTCCCAAGGATTCTGCTGTACAGATAATATTCTGCGTATTGAAGGGTTGAGGTCACTGAACATTTAAGTCTCAACGCATCCAGTCACTCAGCACCAAACTGGCCTTTCTGGTTGGGATTCCTAGGAAGGACTTTCACCCTTGATTTATTGCTTTTTGCTTATTAATTCACTATGAATTGATACATTCTTCAAACAGAATATGACATTACTAGAAAACTAAAACGATAGACACACACAAAAACATTTCTTTTAGAATTGAATAAGAGCATATATACATTATATATGTAATGTGTTTTTCTTTTAACTTCTAAAAAGTCATATCATATACTATATTTTAATTATGTTTTCCTTCCCCCATCTTTCCCATCTCCTTACTCAATGGGAAAAGATCTTTACCAATTACATATCTGATAGAGGGTTTGTATCTAAAATATATAAGGGAAAAAACTTAAATATCAAGAAGTAGCCTAATTAAAAAGAAATCACCTATAGAATTAGGCAGAGAGCTCTCGAAAGATGACACAGAAATGGCTAAGGAAAAACAAATTAAAGGGATGCTCAACATCCTTAGCCGTCAGAGAAATGCAAATCAAGACTACTTCTGTATTATTGTCTGTTCTGTAGTTGAGCAAACTGTATCTTATACAGGTCAGAACGGTAGAGATCAATAGCACAAATGACAGTCCGTAGTGGCGGGGATGTGGGGAGCACTCATTCGTTCATTGCTGGTGGAACTCATATAGCCGCTATAGAGATCAATGCGGCAGTTCCTAGGAAGCTGAGATCTGCCTCAAGATCTAGCTCTATCACTCTTGAGGGGTGATACCAAATAGACCTCTATAATATACCAAGTATACCTCTATATATACCAAATAGACTTCTATATATACACCAAATAGACCTCTATATATACCAAGTAGACCTCTATATATACCAAACAGACCTCTATATATACACCAAATAGACCTCTATATATACCAAGTAGACCTCTATATATACACCAAGTAGACCTCTATATATACCAAATAGACCTCTATATATACCAAATAGACCTCTATATATACCAAGTAGACCTCTATATATACACCAAGTAGACCTCTATATATACCAAATAGACCTCTTTATATACCAAATAGACCTCTATATACACCAAGTAGACCTCTGTATATACCAAACAGACCTCTATATATACACCAAATAGACCTCTATATATACCAAGTAGACCTCTATATATACACCAAGTAGACCTCTATATATACCAAATAGACCTCTATATATACCAAGTAGACCTCTAAATATTTAGAGCAGAGGCAGAATGTAGTACTTGGTTTACACCCAAGTGGGAAATACAGTTAGAAGTCATTCTTCATACTTCTTTTTTATTTATCCAAAATTAAATAGAATGTCTTCACAATATACTCAAAAGACTTAAATTCATTTTGTCCAGGATGTGCCTGTTATTAAAGCCCACTGTCACACAACTCTCACAACCAAAGAGCAAAGTCCCTGCTAAATGAGTTCCCTTGAGAAAATAGAGATACCACTGTACTGAAGGTATTGTTCCTCTCCACTCAGGGTGACAGGATCACTGTTAGGTGGATTCATTAACATTCTATCCCATTGCATTTTGGGAGGTTCAAGAAATTCAAAGAAAGGGACAACAGAGAAAGGAAAGCAAACATTATAGGTTGTGTCTACAGATGGGAGAGATCCTTTCCCACTGTGGCTTACTGGACTGAACGAGACACCTTAGCTTCTCTTCCCTTTCTCCCATCCCTTTAAACAAATCTTAAAGTAATGCTCAAGTAACTAGGAAACCATTTCTCCTGAGGTACGGAGGGTGTGGAGGTACTAAGGTGGGCACCAACATTTCTTCCACCTAATAGAATTATGTACAGAAAGTGATGAGAAGTAAAGGATGAGTCAAAGTCCCGTGTTTATCCAGCAGCAGCAGCATGGCCTAGATTCCAAGATAAAGCTTAGTTTCCTTTGACCTTGCTCACTCTTCTGAGCATACCACTGATTTCTGTAATGTCGTGTCAGTGGTATCAATGCTGGCTTTGAGAGCCTTTCATAGTCCTATTTTTTGTTTGTTTGTTTATTTTACTCTTGCTATGTTGACCAAGTCTAGAAGTTGTGGTAATGTTTCTTTGTCTTTGTCCCTGCCCATGCCTCTGTCCCTGCCCCTTCCCCTCCCACTGCCCTTGCCTCTCCTTTGTGAGCACTATAAAGACTTGTATCAGTCTCCCATCCCAAGGCTATTCTAGGTCTTAGTTGAGCTTCAAGAAAGAGGCAGTTGATCAGAGTGTTTAGACCCTTCATTATGCTTCATGGGTCACATCCATGTCAGTGTAGAGCTTCCTCCATAGTCAGAGAAGGGAAAAAAGATGCCCAAAGGTATATGAGGACTTTAGCTTGTCCTTATAATGGAACCCTTGATGGTCATTACATTGGCCATTTTAGGACCTTGAAATTGATACACATTATTTTTCTTAAGGACTGCTCTATTGTGAGATCTAATCTGTGCTTCAAACTGAGTGTACACAGCAATATTCTGATCATGTGACATGTGATTATGGGACACTCAGTCTACATTAGGTTCCATAGTGGGTGGGCCTTAAAGTCTCTGAGATACAACTGTGAACAGTTGACTTCACCAAAGTAAATGAGTGCTTGGTGAGGAAGGGCAGTGCTCATAGCAATTGCTATAATAAAAGGATTAACTGTCTCTCTGAGTGTGGAAGTGACACACTTGGGTGGTTGAAGTCAGGAAATGCTTCAGCAAAAGATTGACATTAATGAAAAAATTAGTAAGTTGTTGATGACTGCCCATGGGTTCTTCAAGCCTATCTCCCCGGGCCCCTAGCCCAGCCCCTAAGACAGTCTCCCAGCACAGTGGCTGCGCCTATGGAATTGTTCTTATTTTCTTGCATCTATACATCATCTTCTGTACAACAGCTGAGAGTTAGTATGGCAGAATGCCAACTTTACCTATTTGTAGGTAACGTGATTACCACCTATGATATGCTAGATAACATCAGCTTTCTCCTTTCAAGCACTCAGTGTCTACTGGTTATTTTTATCTCTTCGTCTTTGACCAACCATCAGTAGTTAGTATGACAGGTATTGCCTAAATAGTAAATGGAACTGTAACTAGCATGGAGCTTAAAACCACAAGCTCACATAGACTCCATTGAAAATATGGAAACCAAGAAAGGAGAGCTTTCATACAAAGAAAATGAGTTAGTAAATAAGATAATTTGAATCTCCCTTCTTTGAAAAAAAAAATTGCAGGGGCCTGAGAAAAATGCAGTTCAGTGATTGACTATTCAAAACATCTTGGGTTCCATTCTAAGCACTGTAGCTGAGAGATTTAAAAGGAAAAAGAAGGAGGAAAAAGAATATAAATAAGAACGTCGGGAAATAAAGCCCTAAGTTCACACTGCAAGCCACAAGTCAGAGAGTCCAGAAAGAAAAGAGAGCACATTTACCACCTGCCCACACGAGCCACTGAAGCTAGTTACACATCAGCAAAGGAGGCATGGGTGGATCCCCACAGAATGGAGGAATCACTCATAAACACCAACACTGCAGGAAATGCCAGCTGACGTGTGAAGGTAGCAAGACTTTCCACTCGCCAAATGGGGGGCTGGGTAGATGCTAGATGTCAGTAGTTCGGTTTGACACATACTCCATCCCCACTCAGAAGGCCACATATTTCACATGAAGAGAGTTATACATGGGATGGTGCTGATAAACTATGTCAGCTGCTCTTCATCTATAAAGAAAGGTCACCACTGTTAAAACAGCATTGCCTTTAAAAGAAAGTTTCATCACTGTCGTGGGTTTCAAGTTAAATTCTGAATTTCAATACTAAGTGGCATGATATGGGTCAATGTAAAATGCACTCACACACACACATACACACACACAAATACACACACTCATACAAATATACACATAAATATACACACACAAATACACCCACACAAATACACACACACAAATACACACACACAAATATATATACACACACAAATACACACACACACACACACACACGGTGGGGGAGGGAGAGAGAGATACAAAACATATATGAATTATAACAAGAAAACTCTGCCCTTAGGTACAAATGAGTAAAGGAGAGTCAGTCATATATCCCCAATCATTTGAACTAAGTGTCATTGTCATATTAATAAACCATACGCTTTGGTATACAAAAAGAACTTGAGGCTAGAATACTGTGCGGTGTGGCTGGCAAACTCAATGTTCCTTTTCACCAGACAGCTCTGACATTTTTCTCACCCAAACCTGCTTACTTTCTCATCTTTTTTTCCCCTCAACTATAAAATTTAATGCAATCCTCAGAGCCAGATTTGCTGACTTCAGAACTGACTGTGCCACTCCCTTATTAAAAAATTCAGGCAGCAATTCACGAACAGCCTCAGAATCCAAATCAGAGCCTCACACAGTTCCTTGGGCTGTGACTTTCTTGTCACACATCCCACCTATCCATTCTGCTCCATATTTTTATGTAAAATTGAACTTTCTGAAACACGTTTTTTTCCGTTCTTAACTCTCAGCAGTTTTTTCAAAACACACACACACACACACACACACACACACACACACACACACACACACCCCAAAACTACAACACTTGTGATTATTTTTCATGGAGTTCTAGAAAATGTAAGCTGAATAAGAAATGCGAAACTTTTGAATTATTTATTATTATGGACCTATCTACTAAACTTTAAGCTACTTAGAAGTTGATGTAAGTACCTGATTAGGAACATTAGACACTTACTCAGTCTTTAGGCTTTATCTAAATTTGAAAGGCCATAACTTGTGGTGGACGCCATTTTTCTCAGCTTCATTGAGTAGATTTGGATCAGAAGTAGAGCTAAATTTTAAAGACCAGTTTTCTTGAAATGTGCTTCTTAATTTATGTCAGCATTTACAGCGGAGCATTAGCACCTTGCCCTAAAACTGTTATCAGCTTGTGGCCTTTTCTTTCTCATTTCCTTCTTTGCAACTCTTTACTAGGTAGAAGGCTTGGCGCTTGCAGGGCACCAACCACGTGCCCCTTGACCCATAGTCTAAAACCATGAAAGGACAAGAGGAAGTGTACCATCACGCAGTTGGAACTTTGGTACCTTGTCAGTTTTAAGCGATCAATAGAACGGAAGAACATGTCAGTGGGTATGGAATGAAGCAAAAGAGACTCAGACAAAAGTTATGACGTAGAAACCAAACAAAATGGCCGTTATGCTGAGTGGGACCCTGGTATCAAGGTTCAGTAGGGTTACAAGTAGTGGGAAGACAGGCGGAAGTAACATCAGGCTTTGGTGAGAATTGAGGACGTTTGTGGTTCTCTCCGAATGAGTGAATAAGTGGAAGGGACGGGATTTTGGCATGACTTGAGGAAGCTAAATCAGCAATGGCAAACAGTTTACAGTTTCTTCTGGTCTGATGCTGGAGTAAAGGAAGGAGAGGGTGTGGTAACTACAAGGGATGCTAAGACCAAAGGAAGACATTTAAGAAAGTGAGGCTTCTCTAGAGAGAGGTACTTGTAAGGAAATGGGAGGAGAAGAGACACACATTACCTACATAGCTACTTAGAGGTAGAGGAGGGTCTTCTGAAGAAAATGAGAATATCTCCCTCTTCCAAGAGGGAGGAGAGAAGCTAAATTACAATGGGTAAATTGGATCACGTATCTACTTCAAGGGCTCATTGATCCTCAGGCTGTAGGAGGCAAGATGGCTACCATATCCCCAACAAGAATACCACACATATGCATGTAGCATTTGCTTTGAGGAGGAACAGGACAGAACAGGGAGCTGAGGAGAGGCAAATGGTGGCATTCCCTAGAAGCAGGACAGTGCCGCACTAAGACCTAAAGTCATAACTCTGATGGACACCATCTTTCTCAGCCTCATTGAGTAGATTTGGATCAGAAGTAGAGCTTAATCAGTTTACGAATAGTAGGATGCTCACCCAGAAGTACAGCAAGAAGGCAATGGGACAAAACACAAACACACTAGAGGAGCAAGGCAAAGGACATGATAAGCAGAGACTCGGTGCTCAAGGCTTACTCTGTGTTTCCCTGCTTTAGTCTCAGAGGTATAGGTAGAATGACTTAATTCATTCCAAGGCAGCTTTAAAAGAAAGCAAGTGTTTAGACAGGAATCAACTTTTCAGCCTTTCTTACTTTCTTTCCTTTCTTTCTTTCTTTCTTTCTTTCTTTCTTTCTTTCTTTCTTTCTTTCTTTCTTTCTTCCTTCCTTCCTTCCTTCCTTCCTTCCTTTCCTTTCTTCCTTCCTTCCTTCCTTTCTTTCTTCCTTCCTTCCTTCCTTCCTTTCTTTCTTTCTTTCTTTCCTTTCTTCCTTCCTTCCTTCCTTCCTTCCTTTCTTTCTTTCTTTCTTTCTCTCTTTCTTTCTTTCTTTCTTTTTCTTTGTCCTTCATTCCTTCCTTTCTTCCTTCCTTTTTCTTTATTTTTTTTCTAGATTCTTCCTTGTGTAAGGCAACACCGGTGAAGCAAACCAAGAGTCTCTGGCTTCGTTTTCCTGAGCTTTTATAGTAAATGAATTCTCAGAAAGTTCAGACTTTGAATAGGGTTTTAACCAGAGGATCTTCAACCCTCTATCATTTCTCATTGTATTCAGTCGGTGTGGGATAAAGAGGGCTGACCTCTGGGGAGAGATATGGGTGCTCCTTGAGTTTCTGTTCTGTTGTCCTCTGAAGTCAAACCTTTAATTTGTTGCCATTGAAATTTGCTGGTCTGCCTTTGAGTATAAAAAGACTTTCCCTTAATATGTTCTGTGGGATGTGACACAGTGTGGGGGATGCTGAAGTCACTGGTCCTCTTCTGCCATCAGCCACTTAAATCCAAATACACCACTTTCATCTCCGAGCTTCAGTGAAATATGCATAAAAATACCTGTTTTTCCTCCAAATTCAGATTGAGATTTCCAGCCATGTAGAAAAAAAATTAGATCTGGTAATCATATAATCACAGGTGGACAACCCGAGTGTTCTTTCTACTTTCTGTCTTTTTCTTTCTCCGCCTTCTACCCAATCCCTTCTTCCTTCTCCCCCCTCCCCCCTCCCCACTGAATGACGTCTGATTATTCCGGAGACAACTATTGTTAGTAAAGTCAGACATGCTTCCTTGCCCATCACTCTAGTACCCTTCATAGATATTACTGCTGATGTAGAAGTTGCTCCATTGTGTTCCCAATCCATTCGCTTGTTCAGCCAGTCAACTAGTATTTATCGAGAGCCTGCTATGGTGTAAATACCCTTCTAGGTTTGGCAGCTATTTATGAACTTAAATGATGCTCTAATAGC
This sequence comes from Rattus norvegicus, assembly GCF_021556685.1. NCBI lineage: Eukaryota > Metazoa > Chordata > Mammalia > Rodentia > Muridae > Rattus > Rattus norvegicus. The sequence continues at coordinate 36,358,997 of NC_141540.1, read as the reverse complement.
TTTTTTTAATCCCAAGGTACTGGTGTTTTGCTTTTCAATTTGACTTAGCAGCTAGACTACACTGACCTGAAGAAGAGGGTCATGGGTCATTATCTAAATCCCTACCATCTACTATAGTGGCAGATATAGAATAAGTAGTCAGTAAAGCTTTTTGAATAAGTTCATTGGAAGCTAGAAATTTTTTACTATATATGTATACTTATTGCCACTCCAAGATTTACAATAAAGGACACATATTTGGGGGATGAGCTCCTGTAACTCTCCATAGTGTTCAATATAAAGAAATTTATTTAGCTACATCTGTCTTTTTTCCATGACGTAATAAATGAAAGCGACTTCATAATTCTGGAACAAATTTCTAGTTAAACTTTCAGCAGAAGCATTTTCTGAATGTGCCAGTAATTAACGAAGGGGTTATGAAATTCTGGTTATAAGAAATGAGATGCACATGAAGGCTACAGAGGAAAGATCTTCCTCCGTGTTCATAGTTGCCATCTGCGGAGTGATTTCCGTGAGTCACTCATTTGTTTTGTAATTGAGAAAGGCATAAAATGAAATGAGCATCCACAGGTAAAAATGAATGACCATGCTCTGTTACCTTAGAAGAAAATTTCTGTGGTCATTAAAAAAGCTTGGTACATCGTCTATCTATAATACAATATTCTTCAAAGACCTGATTCGACTGTTTCCCCCAATGCACAGTTAGCTGTCTAAAAGGACCATTTTCACCAAAATGGCTGTTGCTTGAATTCCTCCGTTAGAATCTCCAGAATCTCCTTAATCTTTCTTCACACTGTGAGGTCCTTGCTGCAGGGGAATAGGTGAGATCAATATTAATCAGGAATGGTCACTCTTTGTGACACCTACCAGTACCACAGTTGAATAAGAGTTAGCTAAGCTGCTGCAGTGAAATGGAGGAAAAAATATTTAAAATTTTAATTTGTCACAGGTCTATTACGTCATTTCCGTAAGCCAAGTGTGCAGGTTTTTATAAAAATACCATTTATACAGCATTTTCTATTTTATCATTTGAATTTGGGGGAAGTTCTCTTTCCATGAGGGTAGATATAAATTATTCAGAAAACTTTCTGCCCTGCTGCCTCTCACACCACGTTATAAGTCCCTAAGAAAGATTGCATGGGTTAGAGAAAAGAATATAGGGCTTGCAGAGTGTCGCCATAGGTTAGTCATGCATTTGAAAATCATTTCCTATTACTGAAACTCAGCCTGACCATGTGTTGTTTAAACAACAGAATTTTCTAGTTAACGAAACTGAAAAGAAGTTTTTATAAAGGTACCTAAAGAGTGCTAATTAATAGTAGCAATTTCATGTCCATTTTCTATTTGAGGAAAGTCTATTTTAATTGTGCCATTATGTTCTTGTGTATGCTTTCTAATCCCAAATTAAAATCTCAATGCAAATTCATTAAAATATATAGGATTTGAATTCTATATTGTTTTTCATTATATTAGCCAAGATGTAATGCCTTTCTTACTATGCCTTAATTGTCTCCTGTAGGAGCGGGTGCTATTTAGAAGATCAAATGAAGTAACTAATTACAATAAGATTAAAAGCAGAGTTAATTAATTTGGGAACAGGGGTGTTTATTTGGGAATTGAAAAACTTACAATGCAGAGGTTCTCAACCTATGCGTTATGACCCCTTTGAGGGTTGAATGACCTTTTTACAGAGGTCCCCTAAGACCATTGGAAAACATAGGCACTTAAATTACAATTCACAACAGTATCAAAGTTACAGTTATGAAGTAATAACACAAAATTTGATAATTGGGGATCACCACAACACGAGGAACTGTGTTAGAGGGTCCCAGTGTTAGGAAGGTTGAGAAGCACTGTTCTCTAGGGTGTGACATATATAAATAACTGAGTCCATGATGGGTGCCTAGCTTAACCAGATCATTCCTTTAGGCTTAACCCCCTACTATTTATGTATTTTAATGTAATATTAGCTATTAGAACACTTTGTCTAAATCAACAAGATGATATTCAGCACACCCTAACCCCTTATTTAGATTAATAAGGACGGATTTTCTCAGCAAAGACTATGAGGAACCTAGCTTGTTTATAAGTAGTAAGTAAAAGAACTTGATAGGTGGTATCAAGCAAAGAGTCAGGAGAGATCACACTTGATTTAAACCTCTGAGCAGCTGATCTAACGGCCAAATAATATACCTCGTTTCTAAAGTAACCATGAAAGACAAGAATTAATCAGTAACTGTTTTTAAAAAATGGTGGATTTTTAACTTAAGACCAATCCTCTTGTACAGTCTTGTAGTCTTCTGGTTACAAGAGTTAGTCTGTAAACAAGATTTCTAAGAGAAGTGGGTACCAACGTCATCTTTGCTAAAGGTAATTAAGTCGAAGCCCAAAGGATAAAGTCAAGGCTATGTCCAGATAGAGAGTGGGTCTAGTGTGCCTGAGAATCTCCAAGTTTCTAAGGTCATTTTTGACCTATAATGTATAATTTCTCAAAAATCAGAAAACATAATTAAGTCATTGATTGATTTTGTATATATGGATGTGTTAGCCTGTGTTTGCTTGCATGTATGTCCTTGTAGACTCCAAAGGACAATTTCCACCTTACATCTACTACATTTTTGTTTGTTTCTTTGAGATAGCATCTCTAACTAGCTTAGAATATGTCAAGCAGGCTAGACTGACTGACCAGTGAGCTCCCAGGGTCTGCCTGTCTCTGCTCGCCTACCTCTTGGGATTTCAGGCAAGTGTTATCACACTCAACCCCTTACCTGGGCTATGGTTTTCAATCTTGGCTCTTCATTTTTGTATAACAAACATTTAACTGACTGATCCACCTTTCCAGCTCCCAGAGCCAAGAACTTTCTACATGACAATACGCCTCTAGGCAATAACGCTTCACGTTTGGCAATTTTAAAATTATTTCTCTGTCCAATAAATTTTTATAGAAAACTGAAATGAAGCTTTTTATTATTTATCAGCATTGTTCGTGAAAATGGTGTACAATATGTGGATTTCACTTTTTTTTTTCAATTTTAAATGGTGACCCTTAGAGATTTAACTGTCTAAATCCATTTTCTTGTCAGGATTAGAAATGACAGGTTATTCTAATGCCTCAGTATTAATTTTTATGGCATATCTGTGTATTTCATCAGCAAACCCTTCACTGAATTTTCTGGATTTCGATTAGTTTGTCCTAAACTCTTGGCAAGCTAAATTTCTCTAATAGTCTTCAATTCATTGCATTAAATGCCTGTTCAGCCTTGGATGATATATTGATTTTTTTTCTCAGCAAAGTGACAAATACCATTTTCATGACCATAATAGAGATTGATTATATTTTATGGAACATACACAGTGAGAGAGCTGATCTCAGTGCGACAAACAAGGGCCTTCCAAAAATGAAGTGAACTATAAATTAATAATGAAGCTAATGGATTCTTCTGTTGATGATGAGATAGAAATAGTATTACTAGGGAAAAATGAAACATTTTTTAGCAGTGCAAGCTCTGTAGAACTAGATGGATTTCAATACTTTGGGAGTTTCTGCTTCTATCAAAACTTTTAAGCAAGCAAATAATCACAGCTTTCAAAACTCAGGCTCTGACGCGGTCCCTCAACCTCCTTGAGCATGCTTAAGTTAGAGCAAAAGTAAAGCAAGATCAATGGAAAGACAATTTGAACTATTACAAGCCTATGGGGGAATAGTTAATATTTCTGATGTGATTTATGCAGTTTATATTTAAAATTCAACTGGTTCCATTTTCGTTTAGTTTTTTCATAATTAGGGTAGCGCTTGACCAGGCAATAATACATTTTTATTATTCTTCCTTGCTGCTCAGTGATCATTCATTGAACACCTAAGGATACTGCTTATAGCATAAAAATGCATACTTTGTCAGTCTTAAATTATGAAGACCACGTGGGAAATGAAGAGACACTAGAAGCACGTTGATTGGGTCGTTGAACTAAACACTGGTGGAGGAAGAAACATGGTTAGAAGATATCACATCCCTTTTTTTTTCTCTAAGAAAAAAGAAAAGGGGAGGAAAGACAGATAGAAGCACAGAAAGAAGTCAGTCTATGCCTTCCCAGAATGGTACCTATTTATCTATCTCCTGTGTTTATCAACTAACATTGTACCCAGTATTGTGTACAGTGACACAAGTCTCCAAATAGCTGCTAAGTGAACACCCACCTTCCTGACTGAACTAGATAAAAGTTCTAGAAAAACAACTACAGGCTTACAGAATAGACAGATAACAGAAAGCTCTCATAAAAGTAAACATGGGAGACAACTTACCAGTACAGAAGTAAGGAAAGAAACACACCAGGACACACAGACTATTACAATCCATTTGATAATAATCTCAAATTCTGGGGGGGGGGAGTCTGTGAAACTATATGCACAATAAAGCCTTGATTTGAAAGAGTCAAGTAGATTGAAACATGACATCTGACTTTAAGGCAAACAAGGGTGGGTTCCCATGCACATCTGTGGGTGAGTTTTAAGTTCTCAGAAAATCCTCCATCAACAAATCACAGAGCAGCTCATGTGTCCTGAGCTTCTGATAAGGGGCTATGGGATGCTGCCTGTTTGAGCTCTAATCTTGATTGCTGTATGATATAGAGTGATGAATCCCAGGAGTGGGGTAAGTGGAAGACCATAGGCATCAATGAGGCTGAAAATGATTTAAATATACAAAAAGCATCCAGGGATTCCAAGACTTTTTGAAAGTCCAGTTAAAGAATACGCATTTTTCATAGCTCTATGGCTCAGTCATCCGAATCTAGAGTTGATGGTTTCCATTTATCATGAGTTAAGAGATACCTTTGCTGTGACTTCTCATTCATTCAGCCTTCTAATTTTCCATGTATGAAAGAATCATTTTATGCAAGAATGCAATGAATGAAGAGCACTTGCTCAAGCATGCCCACATTTTAAAACACAACTTTAAAAGTAATTTATGTTGGGGCAGTGGGTATATTGTGGTCCTATCCTATGAAATCCTGCCGTCCTAGTTTTATTATCAGTGTTTCCTGATGAGACCTGGTGAAAATCTTCCTTGTCTTGAACAACCATTGAGAGGTGTGTATGTAACAGTTGTGCTATCAAATTAAAAGATGTTAAAGTTTGATCTAATTTATGTCATAACTACTTGATAATTTAGCTTTTGCTTCATGTTTCTTAGCATTGAAGTTAAAGTAAACTCTGGTTAGAGTCAACTACTTGAAAATGTGGGTAAAATTGAAAGTTTCATGGCAGAATTAAATTCTTTATGAAAATATTTAAATTTACCAAAGTCACTTTTCTAACTCTAAAATTTTTTTTTAAATTTAGAGAATACTTTATTAGTTTTTGTAATCAAACCCACGTAGATAAGACCTTACATATTTAATACAGTGTGTTACTCCTGTACAAATGGAAAAAACTTAAGTTCAACATTTCTAGACCAATATGGCTGTTAATTTCTGTACAGTGCCAACTCAACACAGTAAACGGGGATACTTTTTTCCAAAGTTGACAGCACAGCTAAAGTTTCAAAAAATTCAAATTATATATCTGTATATATATATATATTTATATTTATATAAAAAGACCAATAATAGCAGTGTGTTATGCATCAACAGCAGCAACAGCTTTTCCAGGTTCTGCTAACTCTAAAAATTTATAAATTAGTTATGTTTCTTTAAGTATTGCTGCGATGAGTATAGAGAAAGATCTTTCTTGTCCTTGTGGAACTAATTTCAATTGAAACTATGGGAAATCCTTTTCAGAAAGAATTGCTATTAGCTGCTTTCTTGTTTGAGCTATAATATTCCATGAGAAGCAGCTACCTCATCATGTTAAGTCAAGGACTAAGTGGAGGTTACGCTAATTCATCAAGAGGTTACATGACAGAATTTAGTCTAAGAATTCAGGCACCAGATGCAGGTATTTATTTCAAATTCTAGTTCTTGAGAATTGTAAGCACAAAGTCTTTTCCATCAATGAAAAGACTGATAGGCCAATTAAGATAAAAGGCTCTTTGAATGCAGTAGTATATATACCCATTAACTTTTCTAAATGATTTTTAAAGGCTGTAATTGCATTAAAATATGAGGCTTAATTAAGCAGAAGGAACATACTCCCTTATAACCTTGTGACAGGATTGCCTGAAAATTTTAAAGATGTGTGATGAACATTTAATTTATTTTTTTCAAATAGCTATACATTTTTAAACTACTTGAAAGTTAACACGTTTTTGCCTTTTAGATTCCTTTAAATTAAACGAGAACACTTTTTCATTGTTCAGATACTAAAATGATACTGCAGTAGGTAAAGTAGAATGTCTTATTGTTCTATTTTTCATGTCTTCTGTGAGTGGAGGATTTTCTGGAAACTAAAGCTCGGACATCATTGCCTGACTTCTGTGTATGCTAATTGTCTCCCATGTCACATGGATGAGTCCTCTCCGTTCTCTGTCTGTCATGTATTATGTAGCTGTGTAGCTGCTTCTGTAAGGTGGACCATACTCATGGTTGCTGTAGACTATATACAATGGGAATCTCAAGTGACCGTTGACATAATAGATCATGCTAAGCCCCCAAGGCTTGTTCTCGTCCGGAATCTTCACCAGTACTCAATGTTACTCCTTTTCTTATAACAATGTGACCATGTTGTGGACACTTTGCTATTTTTTTTTAAGTGGTCACCCAACCTAACATTTTTTGTGGAATGGTCAGAGTTAACATATATTTTCTGGAAGTGGCAATTGAACTAGAACTAGCAGAAGCAGAATAGAAGATATTCTATTATAAGATGGCTTAATGAAAATATTTTGCCGACATTAGTTGAAAGTTATTCTTGGAAATAATCCAGAGCATTCAACTAAAAAAAATTTGTTGAGATTTTGGCTTATGCTTTTTGGAAAAATTGAAAATATCAGTGTTTACTTTGAGCAAAAATAATTATTGCTACTATATTCTTAAGTGAAAATAAAGAGTTGGGTTTTAATTTTTTGTTCAGTCTCTCTTACAGCTCCTTTAGTTTCAATCTTCCAAAATGCTCAGAGAAATTAAAATAATGTATTCTACAAATGTATTCAAATCTCTAGTCACCATGAATTATCTCCAATGATTTAGTCTCGATGTCTGAAGTGGCTCTGATAACTTCAGAGACTGAGCAGAATGCATGCCAGGTGCTTCCTAAGTCTGCTTTTGGAGAAATAGTTGGAAAGAAAATTTAATTTGCTGATAGAGTAATTGAAGACTCCTTGCACTGAATTTCATGATCTTTTCTATGGGGACCTCTCCCTCTAGTCCCTAGACAAATAGAGTCATCTACTCACACATAGAAGAGTCTAGTCCATTCTGTCTCTATCCCTCCAGCCTTGAAAATGTGACTCTCTTCTCTACCTTGTCTTTGATTACAAAATCTTAAACCTAATCCCACGTCTTCCATGTGACCTTTGTATGTCCACAATGAGCCTACTATCGTAGGTTTCTCGTGTTTTTTTTTTTTTTTTCTTTTTTCACATTGCTGCTTATGATTCTTCTCTAAGTCCTGCACATTGACTTAGGTCACCAACATTCCGTAAACCTGGTTGAAATAGGAATGGAATGGTAATGCCAACAGAAGCCTGCACTTTTAACCCCACTCCAGGGAGGCCATGTTACTCAGCTTCTAACCGGATGTTCCTTATTTTGGTGACTACAACAAAAGCTAATGGCCACCATTTATTCGAGTGTGTTAACTGCATAGTTAAATCACCGGATATTGAGTGCTTGAGAGAGTTAATCAACACCAAAGTTAGAGCTTCTAGATGCTATTTGAAATTCATCTGATAAAACAGTAGTGGTTCCCCCTTGTCTTTCTATCTTGCAAAAGACCTAGCTTGCTTAACTTTTTTAAAAAAGAGTTCAGTTTTCTTCAAAGGAAATTACCTTAATAGAATAATTCATCAGTCGTTGCACGCAAACATTGTATTAAGGATATGAAGATGAACAGCGTAGGCACAGACCCTTTAATAATTTTAAATTCCTATGCTGTGTTCATTGAGCATAGAGCTAAGTTACACGGTTTGTTTTGCCAGAAGTAGAATTTGGCAATGTATTCATAGCGCATTGGAGGTGTTGTTCATGTGACTGAAAAATAATACTTTTTGAGGTTGCAAAATAAAATTTTATTGACCAGTGTTTGTAAGACTGTCTTCTAAAAAACATTATTCATTTGAGGAAGATGAAGTCCATGAGACAGCTATTTCCCAGTAAACACAGTTCATCACGTATTTCCTCTTTTATTCTGAAAGCACTGGATAAGTCACCTTGGAGAAATGGAAGCAATTTATTAATTTGTCCCTTGCCGGGGATGAAATTGTTTGGGAGAATAAAATGAAGTACACTGGGCATGCTTGCCTTTCTTTAAAGTTAGTATGTCTTCAGGCCACATTAGTAGCCTGTAGGTTGGTTGGGGAGGAGCAGGTGTTAGCCTCCAATGTGTCCTTACAAGGGTCTCAGTGGGCCTTCCCACCCTTGCTTCCGCAGGAGACAGCTCATCTGTTTAACACTTATGTTTTAGTCAACCTTTCTTATTATACACACAGGGCTCCAAGGCTCGGCTGGATTTTGACGCTGGGAATGAATTGATGGGGCTCTTTGATCTTGGCTGTGCGTTGCATCTGTTTTTATCTTTCTTCGTAACACAGTCTTCCAAACTCCAATTCTAGCTGGCATTCCTCAAAGAAAATCCAGAATTACACACACAAAACCTTGCCACTGAAAACTCAGATGTAAACCTCATTCTTTCCCCTTTGTGACATGGTGAGCTTTTTCTTGAAAAAGAAAGAAAAGGGGGGGGATTTAGTTCACTACTCTGGACAAGACTAGAAAATTTGGGAGTATTTAGGTACCAACTGGTATGTATGTATCTCATGGAGTAGGGCCACATGCAAGGAAAATGACTATCATCAGTCTTGCAATTACACAAGTTGGCATAATATCATTAAAGCTGATTAATAAACCACATTGTAGGGGGAAAAACAAACCTTAGAAATTCTACCAAACAATATGAACACCAAAAAAAATATTCCCCCTTTTATGAGAATGAGGAAATCTAGGTCGCAGAGACAATTATTTGAATCAGAACAAATTATACAAAGAAATCAGTTTCAGGATAGGATGCTAAAATATCTCTTTCCCCCAATATATATCTTTAAAATAAACTACGTATGTTCTGGTATGTATGAACTAGGAGTAAAGACATGTTAAGGAATATTGAGAAAAGGATTATTTGTTTTCTTTTGTTTTTCACGTCCTTGAAAGCACAGGGAGTGGTGACTAATTGAACTCTTAAGTTGTCGATTCTTGATGTGAATTACTTTGATATTAATCTAGCATTTTCGAGACCTATATTATTTTTACTTCCAATTCCCATGTATCTTCACTTTCCTTTAAGGATACCATGATCTCGTGATGATAATGTAATGTCAACGCTGTCAGAATAATTCCAGCTGAGCAAAGAATTGATGGCTCCTAAAAGCCAGAGGCCTCTGAGAGTTATGCAAATGTGTCTCAGAGAGGAGAATGCCGATATGCCTGTCCACTCTGTCTGCTCTGTTTAAAGCAGACTTTAGCCCAACATATGTGAACTAAATCTGTGGATAACTCTTAGTGTTCTGTCAGAATATATGTTTTTCTTAGACACACAAAAAGATAAAAACAAAATTTACAAAGGGTTTGACTCACCATCATGGTTACAATATTGTTTTTATAGCATGCATAGCTGTGGTCCACCCTCAGGCTCCTATGCGATATCCAACTCAGAACTTGGATTTCTCAAGGCTATTTTTATTTCTCATATGGAGTCTTAGAATAACTCTGGAGGAAGGAGATGTGAAAGGTTACCCAGTCTTTCTGTAGGCGCAACTGCTCAGAGATAGGCAGAAGATGGCTTTCCCTCTTGTATCTGCTAGGTCTATCTTGCTACTAATTTCAATACAGTCTTATTTATTCAGATAACTAATGGTTCGACTTGAAAGAAAAGACCTAGCCCCCAGTCAAGCATAGAGAAGTGGTTTCGGTGTATTTCACTTAGTTTCCTTCACTTTCTCTTGCTTGGTTTCATAAGTCACACACCATGCTTTTATAATAGTAAAACAAAATGTCCATATTCTAGACTATAAAGATTCTCAGCTAGTTGAACGTCTTAGAGGCTTTATTTGGCCTCTCCCACATAAAATGGGACAAGACAGATTAAAAAACCACCCAATGTTGTGCTTTCTTGTGATAGATGTTCCTGAAAGTGGCTTGACATGATGGCTCTCAGACTATTGATGTAATACTAAGGGGAATTCTAAAGTAGAAAGTCAACTTTTTTACTTTAGAATTTGTATTAAAAGTGATAAACAGTGTCTTACACAGGCCCATGTGGTTATCAATTCTGACCTCCTTCATTCCCAACTTGCTTTACTGAGCTGTGAAATCGACCTCGATCACTCTAAGTCTCTGAAGCTTTGCCTTTATCTCCAGAAAAGGTGCTAGAGCAAACATTTGTATTGAATTTGTTGGTGGAGACATGGTTTCTCCTGAAGGACTGATACTAGAATGTCCTCACATAAACTTCCTGGCTATCCCTTTGGTCTGTGGCTTTCACTCTGTAGTGTCACTCCTTGAACATCTTTTGTAGTCATGTACTTTCAGAGGACCAGGTTCAGGTCTGAGCATTTGCCAAGTGATTGTCCTTTTCAAAACCATAAGCGTGAAGGGCCGGTTAAAACATCGTGGTGGTTGTAGGGAAATGACTCATTTGGGAAAATACCTGAGGCACAGCCATAAGGACTGGAATTCAGATTCCAGCACCCACCCACTTGTCTGGTGGGTGTGAAGGCCTGCCTGTATTCCCAGTGGTCAGAGTTCAAATCCTACCACCCACTCTAATGGTATCAGTATTCCCAGTGCTCAGAAGGCAGAGATGAAGGAATCTTCAAAGCAGACTAGCTGGACACACACACACACACACACACACACACACACACACACACACACACAAATAGATGTCATGAAATCTACTAAATAATTGTAAATAAATAATATGAAGATTATAAACATCAAAATACACTGCTTTTATTAAGCTAAGTATTGCTTTATGGGTACAATTTTCTACAAATATACTTTGAGTCTGTGTTACTCTTGGCTATGTTACTAATATTTTCTTATGGATTTCAGTGGAAGGAATCCTGAAAAGGGAAACAAAATCAAAACACGGAACCAAATTATTTATCCTCTTGTAAGATTTTACCTGAATGTTAGCCCATTACATTTAGAGTATTATTTTTCCCATTCTCTTTTTAAAACAATTACCCTCAAGCAAATCAAGAGAATTAGCTCTTGGCAAAAAAAATAGTCATGGAAGCTTAGCAAATGCTTCTAGAATTATTACAAGCTACGCCATATCCGCTTACAATGGTCTTACTGATTAAACCATTTAGTTTTAGGTAGCTGTGTTAAAACAAAAATACGTGAATATTTGGTTGTGCAAGAAAAACGTGGGGATCATGGGAAAAGGATTGTGTGAATTCCTTATTTTGTTATTGGGTCAAACATGATGAATATAAACTAATACTACATACCTAAAGCACAAGAAAGAAAATAGACCCAGGGTATTTAAAAAAAATAAATCTTCACATGTTTCAAATTCTGTCTTCACTGATAAAAGTGCTTTAAAGATGTCACCTTTTTTCCCCCATGAGGAATTATATAATCATTTGTTTTTCTTTCCTTTGCATCTGACAGGAGTTAACTAACACTGTAAAAAAAACCTAACTAAAAATCGTGCCTTTACTGCACATTTGCACAGAATCTCAGGACTGAAAGTGTCGAAGTTCTGCTCGACAAGGTAAGTGATAAAGGAGAAAAGGCTATTCTTCGGTCGTGCAGGAGTTTGTACTTTAATATTCCTGTGTTTGTTAGCAAGCATGTCATTTTTATTCCCTGCACTGTCCACAGTAGGATAGTTTTGCTATCCGCGGCCACCAGCAGGGATATCTGTCATCATGAAAGAGCTTGGTGGGAATGTCAAATGTCGAATTCCATCCAAAACCACTGAATCAAAATTTATACCATACCAAAAGTCACAGAGTTTCCCGCAATTTAAATTTGAGAGAAACAGGCAAATGGGAGATGCACCAGCAGTGGCTGTGTGAACTGCGTTTGTTTCTTAGATGAAATTTTCATTCACTACAAGGGCACGGGCTTTCTACTGCTGTTTAAAATGAATTGGAATGACAGTGACAGTGCCACCTGTTGATAAGACTACCCATTAGTTACCAAGTACATTCGGGTGCTGGCCGTATCATCTATGATATCTAATCATTCATTGCCTTTGAACTAATGCAGTTTGGCAATTGCCTTTCTTCTGTAAGTTCTGTGGACAGTTTACAATGTGGCAGTCAAGCAATGGGCTACCCTAGGCCATAGCTGCTTAGCAACGCTGGCGCCAGCTATGCCCTAGGCAGTGTAATTGGTGGTTGCACCTTCAGAAATTAAGAAACATCTTTTTTTGAATGGAGAAAAAATGTGACTCTTTATGTGTTCTTAGGAGAGTACCGGCGACCTTGAGATGATATGTGTAATGAGCATACATTGTCGGATTTGCATATTTGGGAAGCCATGGGATACCTTAGGTTTTAGGCACATGGCAAGCGTTGACATCATCATCAGTTCGCACCTTTTCGTGTGTTACATGGCTTCTTTTGCTGCGTTAGAAACCCTAAGCTCTATATTCTTCTGGAATGTAGACATCTTGATGTTTCTCTCTCTCTGACAACAAGCATTTGTATGTTTGTACATGAGAAGCGAGCCCCTTGCTTGATAGGACTCTAAAATTGGGTAGAATGTGGGAATAAATCTTGAGTCTCACTCTGAATTAAATCTTGTCTTGGAAAGAGGAGATGCCAAAGACATGCCAACATTTTGAAATTCAGTACATGTAGAAAACCTACTCAAAAAACAGCAACAACTGAAAAACCCAACCAATGGTATTGAAAGTAGTGTTGAAATGAGGAGTGGAAGCAAGAGGTAGTAAAGCGTGGTTAGGACACAAGTGGACATAGAAGGCTCTATGTCCTCCCTGCTATTACTTAGCCCCACGAAAGTTGTGATGACCATTTAGAGCTGTGTGAAAATGGAAATTTCTAGAACTATTTGTACATATTTGTACAAATATAAACTATTCATTCAAACAAGTACACTTGCTTTACACTTTCTTTACCAAGTATTCGTTACATATGTTACTATTTTTAAAACTGCATATATGTGTGTATACAACTATGATATTGTAAAGTATGCACATTTATGTTTCTACATATCTATACCTAGATATCTATCATTATACCTATATCTGTCCATATCAAAAATTGTTCAGCTGCAAAGTATAGTCTATGGAAAGTAATTCTATTCCAAGACCTTTCCCTATCCAGGCATCCATCGTGAGCAATTCCTGGGATAAGTTTTACAGGTATTACAATATTCTTATTATACAGTAGAATTATACACAACACCTATGGCTTTGTGCCATTCTTTGTTTTAAAATGCATCATAAAAACAACTCAATCTCAGAACTTCTTCATTTATTTTAGTGACCTCATGGCATCATTCTGGTACACCGTTTCGCTTACAAATAGTGCTACCTCTGGGCTCTTTCCCATGCATCCTCAATCATACATGACCATATGTAGATATATAAAATGTATTATATACCATATAATGAAATACCGTATATGCCATATGTTTTGCTGTGCGCGTATGTGTGTGTATTTGTACTCCCAGGGTTTCACATTCAAAGTCCTTATTTGTTTAGACTGAAATGAGTTGAACAACAGCAAATTACTAACCAATTAGCCTAGAAGGCAGAGCAATAATAATTGGCAACATCATTTACTATGCGGTACTTGTAATTACTCCTTTAATTCTTATTCCTTATTGAGGTAGATATTATCACTTCTCTTATTGTTGCTATTCATCAATGGAGAAAGGCAGGCTTTGAGTCCACTCACAAAGCCTAACCATGAAGCCTTTGCTGTTTTTTGCAAAACCTGTGTTGATTCCCAGTGATTGTGTTGCTGTTGTGCTAGGACTAGGGCATTTATTGGACACCTACTGTATGATAAGCAGTTGGCCTGTATTATGGACAGCCTTTGTGGTGTATTACCATATGTTCTTGTTGTCTATAGTCTTAATGAGGTCTAATAACTTTCTCAAAGTCTCGGATGTAATAAATTAAGACCTAAGAATGGAAAGGAGGTGGGACATCAGCCTTCCAGATGAAGACAAGGAGAGGAGGAAATTAATTTATATGCTTAATATTCTGGAAAGCTGAACTTACATATGCATAATACATGTATATATTATATATGTATATAATATATACATATATCTTATGTATGTATAAATACGTGGACCTATTATACATATATGATATTATTGATGTGTATGATGTAATTAAATATACTCAAGCCATCAGAGAGCTAGATAGGAAAAGCTGTCTCAAGAGCCATTATTCTGGTACACCTTTTCTCTTTCAAATAGTGCTACATCTGGGCTCTTTTAGGGCACACCTGCACCAGCATCTGCAGCACAGTCAGGCTTAGTGGCTTGTGTAGCCCCCAAGAGGAGCTGTCTCATCCTAGGAGAGTGACTCATCATTACTGACTGTTTCCACCTCTAAAAACATCCCACATGCATGTGTTGTGTTTATCTAACAACAGTTCGTCATGAGGAGAGGCGCTAGATGGCACCGCTCTGAGTCAGTCTTTGTGGCATGAAGAGCAGAAATTGGCAAGTGTCAAACTAGCCAACGTGATTGCCCAGCAAAGAGGAATATGCGGCTTCGCCAAACGCTGTACGCTCTCCATGTATTGTCCATGGTGTGCTAGCCATGGTTCTGGAAATTCTTATCCACATGGATAAAGGCAGCTTTGTAGCCCTTTAAATGGGACCTGTGTTTTCATTTGTGGCTGAAATTTTGTGTATTTGGAGGCTATCATTAGTGTTTTCACTGTTGAATTTTTCCATTTTGCAAGTTCTACAATCTTGGTCATAGCCACATATGGTGTATTGAGTTGAAAATATCCCTTGTTCTTTGTTGTTTGTTTCAAAATACCTCATTTAACTTGCTTGTGCCCTGTCACAAGCTTCATGTTTCACATCTTCCAGTTCTGTGCCTGTGATGTCAACTATCTATAGATTGAACCATTCAGGGGAAAGGCAGTGAGTGTTATCAGAACTAGAGACATGCAGGTATTTTATATGATACCTCCAGTCTATATTATCTTGAGTGTAATTGAGAATGTAGAGAAGAGTTGCATGAGGTGTATGTGAACACTGACTTGATCGATGTAGCTCTCGAAACCCCCTCCCCCACATGCCACAAATGTTGAGGGAAACTGTGGTCCCTATTAGAAGAGCATTGCTCCTTCTAGGCGTCTCGGTAATCATCATCATCAGAAGTTGTCAGCCCCAAAAGTCAATTTTCTCAGCCTTCCTCATGATCACATCGTGACTACCTATGAGCAAATGCCAAAGTTTGTTTATGATTTTCTTTCTTTGAAGACATGAAATTCATTCCGTTTCCTATAGGTTCTATAGCATATTTTATTCCCTTTGAATTTCCTAAGAGAAAATTCACATCCTCAGTCTGAATCAAGATCTTTTAGACAAATTGTAACTTCTTTAGCTGAAATCATTTCAGGGGAGAATTGTTGAAACAGTTGACTTTTTTTTTTTAAATGCCGTTTTAACTCCCTGTTTTTGGAATTGTCTTTTCATCATTTAAAGTAGACCTTTACATACGTGAGTAATTAATATATGTTCATCAACAAAGGGCCCTAAAGAATGAATCTCTGTATTATTAAGATGATGGACATAGGCTAAGTAGCCACTCTTCATCAACGTACATAACCACTATGTGCTAGGACCTCAAGGAGCTGCCAGAACTATCACAGTGACCCTAATAGGAACAGCACAGTTCCTCACAAAGCATATTGAACGTGATTATCAAATCTTTTCTCCTCGAAACTGAGTCATGACAGACAAACTTCCATCCTCAGACATTTCCAGCATCTTTGTTCTTCTGCTTTTTATGATTCATTTTTTTTTAAGTGCCAGCCTTAAGAGATCAAGGTTGGGTTGGGGATTTAGGTCAGTGGTAGAGCGCTTGCCTAGCAAGCGCAAGGCCCTGGGTTCGGTCCCCAGTTCCAAAAAAAGAAAAAAAAAAAAAAAAGAAAAAAAAAAGAAAAGAAAAAAAAAAGAGATCAAGGTTAAAGTTACATTACTCTCAAGAAGAAACCTGATCACAAAGATGTGAATATATATATCTGAGATCTTTCTAATTCTGGTGGGATTTTGGAGCACCCCCAAATGCTACCCCAAATACATATATCTTACTATTCCCAGTGAATAGCTTTAAGTCATATTAAACTATACATGCCTATTTTCTTAGGTTTTAGGATAAGTAAACCAAATGTGGAGACTTTGAGCCCTGTTGTGCTGATGTCTTCACATGTAAAGAGAATGGGCATCTAGGATTTCATGTCGGAACATAGCTTCCACAGGATTGATCTCAGGCTACCCCATTATAAAGCCGGGTTCCCCAGGTGACACTGCTCTTAGACTCACTCCGAAGGCAGGACGGGGTAGGGAAGGAAAACAGAAGGGCATCTGAAAAGGGAAACACGGATGTATAGTTTTAAATCTATATAAATGTGTTTCATGTTCTTGCCTTAGCTATCGAGGCTGACGTTTGTTCCTCTATTGTAACTTTGCACCTGGATTATTGTCTGAACTCAAAACCCTCGGAACTACATGTCTGAGATGTGACTGTGTTCTTGGTCTCAAATCAATCTTGTCAGCCCTCTGAAAGCAACGCAAGATAATAAGTCGTATTCACCTGATTGCTTTCCTGCGCCGAGACAGCTAGTGACGTGTGTCTCCCTGATAACCAGGAGTTTCAGATCTGAGGCAGGGATAAAGGGAAGCTCCGGAGCTCACGGAATCTAAATTTGACAGTCGATGGCTGAGGAAAGGGTCAGCAGGGATAGATTCTGTGAGAAGGGAACAAAATTTATCTGCCCTGGTTGCAATGATTAGATGTCTCTTTGTCTGGCTTCCTTACAGCGGGTGACTGATTGTCCCTGCCAGCTGGCTAATATCATAATTAGCAAAGTTGCTACCACATCTGCAAAGTTTAATCGAAAAATTTACCAGTGGTATGATGGCATTGTCACCATGATCCCAAGGGAATCGGAGTCGACTTCTGCTTCAGGAGGAACGGCAAGGCTGTATAGCTGAGATGAGAAATTGTAAACTTGCTCAGCCAAAGGTATGTTTTCTTTATACTTCTACATCCAGATTTGTCTTACTAAGATTTTTATGTGGTAGTTTGGTGGCTTCCTTCCTGTTCTGTGATGGAAATGCTTTATTAAAATATCTGGGGTTTTTTTTTTTTAATCACTTATATGACATTCTCTGAAAGCGTTAAGATTTTATTTTTCAGAAATCTGAAGATTTGAAAATATAATTAAGTAGCTTTTGATACCTAGGATGGATTAGAGAACAATATTTTACCTTTAAAAAATCTAGCTTATTTTTCAAAAATAATTTTCAGAATTACTATTCGGTAGCAAATATCAACTGAATGTTTATATTGTGGAACACTGTAGATTTTTTTTTGTTTTGGGGGGCTTTTTTTGTTTGTTTTTGCTTAACCGTATAAAAGCTGTTGTTTTGCCTTCTTTTATTATCAACTTAGTCAGAAGAGAGAGAAAAGGGTAAACGCTGCTATAGACTATGTAAAGCCTATCTTAGTTTGAAGAAGGGATCAAATTGGAGGGTAGTGGGCTTTGTGCTTGACTAAGAACCCACAAACTAAGTACCCTCTCCTACTCTCAGACTATTTCTTGAAACAGTGTACTATCGTCAGTCTGGTCCATGATTGTCCTAACTGTGTTTTCCTTTCCTTGTGATTTCCTTAGTTTGATTGAATATTCAAGCTCTGGGGTGTTTCTCGAATTATAGCCTTCACATATTGTTAATTAATGAGTGTGAATATTGATGAGGAGAGAGCCATGTGCCTGTGTGAATATGTCTGTGCACTTTCTCTGAGTACAAAGGAGGAGGGAAGGGTCTTGAGACCATGCAAAAGGCAAAGTTCACTTATTTATGCTGTGTCACACCACCGCCATAATTATTCTGGTGATGGATATGCAATAGAATTGGGGACGTACATTAGGGCTCTTTTACGTTCCCTCAATCCAGTCCATTTTATTATGACAAAAGACAATAATTTGACTTTTGCCTATTACTGTTGTCTTTTGTCATAATAGCCATTTTAAAGCCCACGACACTTTCTAAAAGATGGATGCAGAGTGTGTGTGTATGAAACATGCGCATTTCAACTTCCTCCTGATTTGATTCATAACCTTAGATGGCATTATGGTCTCAATATATTGATCCGAAACTTTGCTAATTAGATTATACATGATCAAAATAAGAAGTGAATCACCACATGGAATTCTCGGCTTTTGACCTATTTAGGTATGCAGATAATTTTAAGCACAGTTTGTCAAAACCGTGATGTAAGTTAACTTTAACTTTGCTCAAGCCTCCATTAAAGTCTAATAAATCTGATGAGAGAAACAGAAAGCAGAGGTTTTTGATTGTTTTGTTATATCCCGAGCATCAATTGTATAGGATGATGTATCAATAGAGACCCTTTTATTCTTTAACTTGAAGTTCTCCTCCCTAGAATCTGCTCCATAGCAGATAAGACACTCGCCATTTATCTCCAAATACAACAGGTACTGGGTTAATGAATTTAAGTATTCTGCTCCTCTTCAAATACGATTAACATGTACTTCCTCCAAATAAATAGTTTTGGTTCCCAATAAGCTTCATCAACAGAAACAAGCAGATGATTAGCAAAATCAAGTTCCTATCACCACACACTGCTGTTTTAGCCAAAAACATTATTGCATATACTGGAGATGAACAGCAAAGGTGTCTAAGACATAGAAAGGGCTAGGAAAAAAAATCATTCAAGCTGGTAGTGTGGCTTCGCGTTGTTCAAAAAAAATAGATTATCTCTTAAGATATGCAGAAATGAACTTTTCCCAGAGTTCCAAAAGAATTTAATATTTTTAGTTGAATTCAGTAAACAGAAAGAGACATTTGGTGACACATAAGGAATAAAATGTGTTCTTTCCCATGGAAATGGGAATATAATAAATGTCCTGCAGGTGATTGGGCCCATCGCAATTTTTGTGAAGATTAAAGTTTGACTGACCTTTGTTAGGGTGATTAACCTTTCTGAAATTAAAAACTCCATCTGAATTAGTCTGTCTAATTTAAATGCAAACATCAAGCAGGCCCCGAGTCGTTAAAGTAATAATAACAATAAAACCCTTGTATTTTAATTTTCTTGTTTGCATATCTTGATGATGTGCTGCCTGGGAAAGATCAGAGCCCTGGCAGGAACACTGCTCAAGCAGAAACATCTAGAAATAAATGCATACCTAATGGTGAACCGTGAAGGGTAAGTTCCAAATACTATCTCTTTGCTAAAACCTAAAAGACTCCACCACACCCAAGGCATGGAGCAAGGAGCCCGGCTCTATTCAAGTGAAAATAAGTGCTTTCCATAGAGAAGCAACATTCTGAATGGCAGCACGATCTTTGCCCTAACCCCAAGGCAGCAATGAACTCTGCACGCTATACCAGGGTTAAGTTTATGAGGAGATTCCTCAAAGCAGAGGCCTCCTCCCACAGCTTCTCCTTATTGAGCAGTCCTGAAAGTTAGACTCTCATTCCCAGGATCTCCTACAGTCTATGGCTCTACAGTCAGTATTTTTAGTGAGCTCGAAAACATTATAGGAAAGGCAAACTACTTCTCTTTGGAATTTTTACTTTGCGAAAAGTTTGCATGTTCACGATGCTTCAAAAAAAAATGACTTCACTTCTCCGGACCATATTAATTTTCTTATTACTAAGTCAGTCAGTGCGTCTTTTCAGCATCGGGTCCTTCCCCACAGTGAATGTGTCCTCTTTTTATGTGTCTGTGAACTATTAAAATGGTAATAAAGCGCCCCTTCGTATGGTAGGCAATTCATTTCTCTCTCTTTTCATCAAAGAATCCACTCTGACTATGTGAAGGTAGAAAAGTCCAAGGCATTGTGGTGTAAAATTAAGAAGCCTGAGGTACTCTCATTTATTTTTGCACAAGCCTTTCGTGTGTGCTCTTAACGGGCTTCTTAGAGATAGGCTTCTATAGTGGGCCTGTGAAAAAAAGTCACAGAAGAAATACTTGTCACAGAGAAACTGAGACAAATCAACTGGCAGAACGACTCTAGCCTCCAGAGACTTAGAATACCTCAAAGCATAGATTAACAATCTATTTAACTAGAATCTGTTTGCTATAAGGATAATTTCCTCTTCTTATTCCTGGGACAAAGAGTCACCATAAATTATAGACAAATGTATTCTTCCGATGAGATGGAGTCTCTCAGCTTTAGCTTTGGCACACAGAATTGTCAAACTACGAAATTCATTCTCTCTGTGTTAATACTTGTCTACTTATTAAAATGATGCTTACAAATAACTGATATATAAAATCCTCCAATACACCATATTCACTTTTCAGACATAATTATGGAATTTGTCTAATGTAGATAATCTCCTTTGAGTTCTCACAAGAATGAACGAATGCAGTTTTTTAGAGGACATTGCTGCAAGTGTAACGTCTGGGAGCGTAGAGTGCTAAGACGCTAATGTGCGGACACCATCATGACCTATACTGTCACTAAAATCCAGGGGACTTTCCTCATGGAAGAGAATCAGAGCTGGGAGGGTGAAATGCACACTTCTTGGTGTAGAAAAATTAATTGCTATAAAAGGAAATGGAAGGAAAAAAAAATAAGGTTCTATGCTGTTACATCTAATCATCTAGTTTGCTTCACTGTGATTTGAAAGTGGGGTGTGTGTGTGTGTGTGTGTGTGTGTGTGTGTGCCCACGTGTGTGTGTTTTCTGGCAGTCAGTTCCCTTCCTAATCTAACTTTCTCTGACATTTTCCCTTGTGCTTGCAAAATAACACCATTTGCTATTAATAAGTCAAGATTAATCCGTGTGTGATCTTTCTATGGACTGCATATTTTGAGTAAGATTCCTTCTGTTTAAAAACCTCAGACTTAAAAAAGCAACCACTGGTGGCATTTAATTTATTGCCTATTGTCCCTTGCTGTGTATTGTGTCAGCAACTTAAATTCACAGAAGTCAAAAGTATGCCTCCCGTGAGTAGTTTTATTTCACTGAACAAAAGAACAAAGTTGTGGATGTGAAGGTTTTCAGTATTTTCATACTGAAAAGGCAGTCACCTACAACTATTTTCAAGATGTGACTCTGTTCCATAGACATTAGAGTAAAAGTATTGGCTAATAGTAATTAAATGGACTATTTCTTATAATCTGTTTGATATAATCTAAAATAAGAGAATACTTAAGAAATGATAAATACCCCAGCATTAACTTCCCAGACTAATGAGAACTATTAATTCCTTAGTTAACTCTTAATTCACATGATTGTTGACCTGCTATAGTCAGATGGCTGTACCCTGTTTGACATAGTCTGTACCATTTGTACTAAAATTATGACACCACTTAGTTTATCTTCAAAGGCTGAGATGATGGCTCTGGTGGTACAGAGATTGCTCAACAAGCCCGACAGCCTATGTTCCAATCTCTTTAAACCACTGAAATGACTGACACAGTAGCACAAATATCTCTGAATACCAGAGAACCCCCACCTGGAGGAAGGAAGAAGAGATAAGATGTGTCTGGGTTAGACTGGGGTCTGCAAAAGTGGACCTGAGACACTGTCACAAGCAAAGAGAATGACTTCATCTGCCCCCCAAAGCTATTCTCTGACCTCCAAACTTAGAGCTGACACCCTCACACTGACACCCCCCCACACACACAGCTTAAGCACATACAACACACACACAATATAGACACATACAAATGAAAAGCTATTTTAAGATGTTTATACTTCTCTTTCATGTAAAGCTTCTAAGTAACTTTGTTTACCTAAGAAGTGTCTTGGCCAAATGTTCTTTACACCTTGTGGTGACTGCACTCTGACAATCTGTTGATAAATGTGCCTATCTATTTGACAGCTCCCATAACTGAAATTATGTCCCAAAGACAGCATCTGCCAGGTTTCTCTGTTGTAGCAAATGGTCCGGTTGTTTACGATAAATTTATCTAAAAAGGCTACATGGTAAGAACGTCATTCTGAGACACATTAAAAATAAAGGGTAAAAATTGTACTGGAATCCTATAGCATGGAGAAGGGGCAGCATGCTGCTTCACAAGAGAACTTTTGCTATCATTTCCTGATTTATTATCAGGGGGAAAGAAAAAGAATTATCCTGAGTTAGACAAAAAGGAAATCTCCAGAAGATTAGCCCAGGAGATTCTGGGACTTGGGAATATACAAGTACAACTGTCCTTAGTGACCTTTCCACCTTTGAGAGTTGATTCTCTTGGTTTAAAAACTGTCTGAAGTTAGCCCAAAGGAGTGCGAACACTCAAAGTCCACCTTTATACTCGCATACCCTCTCAGCATTTTAGGAAGTGCCTAAGAGACTGAAGCCCTGCTTCATTAGAAAGGGCAGGTGTGCAGGAAACACACCACAGTTTCAGGAAGAAAAGACATTGAGAGAATGGTGGGAGAGATAGACGGATGAGCCGTTGGTTGGTATATCAGATATCTTTTATAAAGTAAGTCCCCCCTAAGCTGCTTAATACTTACCACAAAGTCAACCAGTTTCTCTGAACTGTGCTTTCAGAATTATCATTTTGGCTTGTCTTTAAAGAGACAAAAACCAAAGTGGAACAGTTCAATGTATTCATTTTGAAAACCAATACAAAACCCAACTAAAGGGCGTTGTGTAGAAATAGGAGCGTGAAGTAATATTGGCGTGCAGATAGGGGTGGGAGATGCCATCCTGACTCAAGCTGTAAAAGGAGAGGAGTCCTGGTAGAGGGGGTTTCAGTGTATGGGGAGATGAGTCACCAAGAGTCCAGCCTGGAGATGGGAGGCGAGATGGCTCACCAAGTGTGAGCTGAGTCTCCCGCCCCACAAGTTGTAGGAATCCTTGAGGATTCATTAATCATTTGCATCTTGCTTGATGGTGATTGCACTCTTAGGCAGATATGAATCAGCTTCACTATATGGAAACATTGAGGAAAACATTTATGAAAAATATGATCCAATTTCCGAAAATACAGGCCAATTAAAGAGTGAGATTTAATTTCGGATTTCTACTCTGTCTACGTGATGTATGTATTAGCGACGATTTCTCTCCCCTCATCCTTCATCTTCATAAACAAAATGAGATTTTTTTTCTTTTTACTTATTGACATATTACTGAAGAATCTAGCTTTTCCCCCAAAATTACACATTTTTTGCATAAATGTGCCTAATTACCTGAATTCAGTTTTGATTAGCAGTGTTAATTGATGCAGCTGTGGACGGGATCTGTTTACCTAAATTACCATGTGCAAACAGCAATATGTCTGGAAGTGAATATGGTAACGTGAAAATACTAATTAGCTAAGACAGATTGTTATTCAAGTCACATTGTGGAGCTTTCTAATGAAAGCCTCGGCTATGTCAGGGTTTTATGATATTCAGACAGAAATGTCTATATTACATATGATTGCTAAATTTAATTCATAAGAGCAGATGGGATGTCAGCCAGGCTTTTTCTGCATTATCCTTTTATTAATGTGAATATTTTACTCCACTGGCAATATATTCATATGGTTTTGTGGGAGATCCGTTGTATGCTTTGACAGCATGCCAACCTTGCACACAGAGCCTTATCTATTTCTTGACCAAGGTAGTCACAGATTATATCCATCCAAAGAGGAAGGTAAATACAGCATCTTGCAAGCTTAATCACACCATTTGTTTCGTTTAGACTTATGCCAGAGAGGCTGGTTAGAAAGACAGCTTACGCCATTTTATTTTTGTCTTTTATCTTGGCATCCCAAATAAATAGTAAGGATTCAATCCTAAGATTCTTCGATGTCCCCTGGGCTAAAAGGCGAGTGTTCCTTGTTTGTACATGGTCCCCATCTCCATTCCTTTTAAAGGGACTAAGAGACAATGGTTCTTTTCCAGTGTCTGACTCAAAATGTTATACTCTTTTTGTGTCTGCCTTTGTTTCTCATTACCCTTGTTTACCCTTGTCCTAAAACATGACCTGCTTTGCTTAACGTTTCTCTCCAAAGAAAACATTCATATTTTACCATCTCCTCTATTTCTCTGCTCTCATTAATGGCAGTGTGCCTCGCAGGTATCTAAAGATTATTGTACCAACCCTACATGTCACAGTGAAGAAATAATGGACCATCTTTCCTCTCCCAAAAGGCTACAGGACTGTGTCTAATATGTGATGTCTCTTCCTCCCAAAGGCTGGGGAGATAAGGCCTCTTGACTCTACCGGAAGGGCTTAAGATCCTCTGTTAGATATTTTAAGATGCCGTGAGCAAAATGGGGATAATTTTCATGATGCAAATTTGAACATAATTATAGTTTGGCATATTTAATTTAGGTTTAAGTGAGAATTATAATTACCAAAAATTTAATTATTCCAATTATGCAAATTTCTATCCCCAAAGTTTTGTGTAATTTGGGTTCTCTTAAGATAGACTGAGACATAACAAAATTACAATGGAGTTTAATAGGAAGAATGAGAAATATGAAACGATGAATCTGTTCTAACTACAGCTTTGCTATCAAACTGCAAAGGTGTGCAGACTAGAGATGGTTTATAGGTTTACATAAAAAGCATGCTGGGTATGGGGAAGATGTTGTGTATTGAACGTTCCATATTCTGTATCACTACCAATGCCAGCATGCAATTCCCCCTTGGCTCTTTACTATCGAATTAATACAGACAATCTCAGTCAATTTTGGAATGAAGTTCATATGTCATTCATATGTCATAATGATGACCTGTATTACCATATCTTACTTTGCTTTTGATTGTTGTGCAACTATCATTTTTCCAGAGGTGCCTTGTATAAATTATTATATTTGAGGTTTAAAACAAAACACAAAACAATGCTATCAAAAGTAACAGCAAAAAAAAAAAAAAAAAAAAAAAAAAAAAAAAAAAAAACTTGGAAAAGTTCTATTTCCCAATGGCTGAAAGCAACTTGCTGGATGTTGTAGTGTTGTATGAATTCTTTGAGAAAGAGTTTAGCACTAAAAATTCAAAAGGTGTGTGTGTGTGTGTGTGTGTGTGTGTGTGTGTCCCCCTCAAAAACACACTATATAACCAAAGAATTTTGATGCTGTGTCTGACCAATTTTCTGGGTGGGACATTTTTTCTTCTGCTAAAGAAACTGATGGACTTGAAACCCAAGACTATGTACAAGATGCAACCCTTAAAAAGCAGCACCCCTGAATTCACAGCTCCCTGCTCTCCACGGAGCAATGTCTAGGCCACTCCTCAATGCCCATGGGATTCTCTGATATTTCAGCAAAAACTGTGTTTGTTTGTTTGTTTGTTTTCTGTTTCTGTTTCCGTGTGTAGGCATGAGCGTCTTTTGGTTTGACTCTGTCGGCACACGTGAGTGTTTCTGCAGGGACACTTTGACAAGGGAGAGGGGTCAGGGGTGCCAAATGAGAGATGGGGCTGTGGTGTCTTATCAGACATTCCAGTAAATTGTCTTGGGGCAAATCACTTAACCTTGGGTGTGAAAATTAGTTAATTTTAAGAATAAATACATCTATCTTTCTGACTTATTAAGGATTTATCACATGTGCCCCAGGTTCAACTGATCTCCAAATGAGGTGTATGAATCTTTTCTTTGAACTCTAATTGGTGTGTGTGGGAGGCAGGACTGACTGGTTAAAAGGTGAAGGACTTAATCCTTTGAAGACATTTTGATTTCATTTTAATACTTTTAAGTATTGCTAATGCATTCTGAGATTAATTTGACTCTTACTGCTTCACTTACTCTGGTTTCCTTCCCAAAGGGTAGATTGAAGGCACCCTGAGGGAAATCGGCTGCCTCAGTAAGTCTGTCTCACACCTTGCACACAGCTTTAGTCTGAAGAGGCAAGATGCACACAGTAGGTGCTCTAGGTGCCCTTGGAGTGACTAGTGGCTGCTAGATTAAGAACTATGACCACTAATCCTATTTGTAACCCTGAATAACCATATTACAAGATCGGCATCCCTAACAGAGGGAGTCAAACCTTCTGAGGACATTGAAAACCTCCTAAAGCCCCTGATTCTTTGAGGAAGCTGGCAAGTCTTCATTCGTGTGTGTTCTGGTCAAAGGAACACTCGCTCATGTTTCTCAGCAGATCTGACTAGTGTAAACTGGTTCTCAGAGGATAAGTGTGGCATTTGCCGCCTTGGGTTACTGCACAGTTAAAGTGGGTTTGGCCTGGTGAGCAAAAAGCGCTGGGAACGGGTGACTTCATTTAAGGTTGCTAAAAGTATAACTTTGGGGTGTGTTTTTTAAAACTCCTCTGGGTCCTAATTTACAAAACCCTTTGTTATGTTTGTAGGATGTATGCTTTAACCAATACCTGGTATCATGAAGAAAGTGTCAACTGTAACTACTATGTTACACAGTAATTTTGTACTAGAAACCAACACATATGAGGCTGGGGGAAAGTTCCAGTCAGAAAATCTTTGTAACAGAATCATGAGGATCTGACTTTGGATCCCTAACACACAAACAAGCCACACATAGTGGCACAAGTCAATAATCCCAGTCTAGGAGACATGGAGACAGGCAGGTCCCGGGAGCTCATAGGTTCGTGGGTCTAGTCAAACTGAACCCCAGGTTCAGAGAAGGACTTTGTCTTAAATAACAAGGAGGAAAGTAACTGAGGAAGACACCCAATGTCATCCTCTGGCCTCTTACATGTTTGCACGTGTGTACACACGCGCACACACAGACACACACATACACATAGAGAGGGAAGGTAAGAGAGAGGGAGACCAACAAAAGCAGGTCATTAACTTACTTAAATTGCTATGTATGTGTATATACATATACATATACATATATATGTCTTCATGTATATATATATATATACATATATGTCTTCTGTCTTGAAGTCTATGTATGTTTGTAAATCCAGATAGTTTCATAGTTTCTTAGTTCCTGTGTCTCTATTAGTTTTTAACTTAACATTTGTAGCTCAAAAACCATTTTGTACCTCTAGTCTTATGTGATTTCATAGCAATAGAGGAGGACAAACATTACCTTATCCCTTATGAATGGAGCATAGCAACTTACCTCAGGTCTCTTACTGCACAGGGAGAGAGAGACATATAGTAGTAGTACAGTATAGCTGACATCTTTTTCTAGATAGGTAACAGTCCACGGTGCCATCTATCTGTGGGATATTCTCTGTAATTAGCATTACAGCTGCATTCAGAGGCAACAAATATGGATATTGAGGAATCCACAATATTAACCAGGCTTTGCCAAGCAGAGAATTTAGGTTCTCCTCCTCAATACACATTCTTTAATATGTCCTTATATTATCTACAGTAGATAAATATGTATGATCTGTATTCTACTGAGGGACTGAGTGAAAAATGGGTGTGTCAGAGTTGGAAAAGCTGAGACTAGCTAGGAGCTGAGGTCTCGCTGAAGGTTGAACAAATGTCCAACAGTCTAAACATGGGGAAATGTCTAAGAATTTCTTAAGAGAGTAGCACATAGATAGGTGTAGTAGCCTTGCCATTGGTTCCAGCACTCTGGGAATAGAGACAGGAAAATAAGGGTTCATTGCAAGACTTGGGACATAATAGATGTGGATGCACGAACACCTTTTATCTGTGAAATATTTTAAAAGGTATGGTAAACCTAAAGAGGAGAGGGCACTATGCCTTTAAGGATTCTGAACCACCAATCACTAAGCTATATCATGATTATACACTGATTCTTCAGATGGACAGTGGTTAAAGTTGTCAATCCAGCTTCTTTATTAAAAGGGTATTAGGAAATACTCATTCCTATCTCTATTTAACAAATATTTTCCCCCTTGCAGTGGGTATCAGAATATACACACGAGCTTAGAAGGTGGATGGCCTGAGTTCTTACCCTTGCTGCTGTCCTAACTATGGGCCCAGTAAATTATATGAATCTTCAGCTCTCTTGTCTGTGAATTTGGGTTGACTATGATAAGACTGACATGAGCGTTAAGAATGTGAGTAAGGAGCAGGGATGGACAAATAGGAGAATTGAAGTAGTCACATACCGGCACAAGCAGTGTATCATAGTATAGACCCTAAATAAGTACCTTTGAAAACAACCGGTATTCCATGGGGTTGCTAGACTGGAGAGCTAGGAAGGTCAAACAATAGCAGCAGTCCTTCCTGTTCATTGTGGTGTCTAGAGCAAGCTATTCTTTTGTTCAGTATGCTTAGCCTGGTGAACATTTCCCTAGTAGCCACTGTTAATTCAGGGACCTATGACATCTGTGCAATTTAAATAGGACCAGAGCTCAAACCCAAAACACATAGGGCATGATTTTTTCCATTCCACATGGTTGAATAGGACCCTATCTATGGGGCTAATTGACTCTGGGTCGCAGCCCTCGTTGAGAGGATACACAGTAAAGTTGGGATCTGTTTGGACTCACTCGGTGTTCTTACGTCCAGAAAAACCTAAATTAGATTTTTGTCATTCACTTGTCAACCTTATCTTACCCACTTAATGAAGTCTGCAGTGGAAGGTCTTGAATGCTTTGTGGCCTTTGTGCTTCGGCCCCTTTTACTTTCAACTGTGTCTGAGGGATCGATGCAGTAACCACAGTGTTAGCTTGGGGTCTGCTGCTTTGGAAAACACACCCTCGTACATGTTTTGAGTTTTTAAATTTTGTTTTCTAGCTTTTAGAGATCACAGCCTGGTGGTGCATTCAAGTGCTAGAGAAATGAGACCAGATGGAAGTGACAAGCAGCCATTCAGCAAATTGCATACACATTACATTTCAGAAAGCCAGTGTACATATGTCTGTCGGGATGTGTTCATATGTTGGATTATTTCTGTTTCATTCAAATGGTTGGGGTTTCAGTGAAGTGGTTACCTAGAATGCCTGTCAGCATGGGGATTTTTCTTGGGGGGAAAACAGGGCTTTGTGGTGAGCCATTTTGTCAAACAGGGCTGAATGTGGGGGCAGTAAGTGGCCCCTATGAATTTCTTCTCATCTTCTGTAGTTGTCTCCCACAGCATTCACAGATCCATGACATAAATACATTTATTGTATATCATACCCCTACAATGTAAACTTTAAGGACAAATATTTTTCTGTCATTTAACCCTGTAATGTTTGGCCCATTCTAATGAATAAATAGGTAATGACTGGGATAACTAAATGGTATTTTGTTTTTCCTCATCTAAAGGCAAAAGCAACAGAGTTTCTTGTGTCTTTTAACTGATTGTGAACAACAATGATAGGCAATGCCTACCTAACACTACTTACATGACATTTGCTATATGCTGGGCACTGTTCTCAGAACTTTACCTCTAACACAAGCAGAAACCTTTGAAGCAGGGGCCACGGTTTTCCCGATTTTATGAATGGGGACATTGAAAGACTCGTACTGTGTGGCAGAGCCACACTGAGATCCATCAGTTTGATATTCTATATTATGTAGCATTGAAATGTAGCCTCTGGGGTTTGATTTTATGGCATCTCAAGAGCTCATCCACTCTTTCAATTAGCAAAACCTATCCCAATCATGATCTATTAGTTCTACGTCATTCTTAAATATGCTATTCAGTTCAATCCAGCAGTGCAAAAGCAGGTCCCAGTTTTACCCTGAGATGCAGTTATCGAAAGAGGCTCCCATATTCCCTGTTTGGAGTTGCCTTCTTCATTCATCTCCTTGCCTACCCTCTCTTCAGTAGAAAAGGAAAAAGAAAATGGCATGATTGATGCTATAAATTACCACCGAGGGGTTCTTTGATTGTTAAAATAGTGTGTTAATAAGCCCAAAGCATATTGCTAGGCTGAATGGAAATTTTGGTATTGAGGATCTAATCTTGCTTACTCACAATGAGTCAAATTCATTTGACACAAATTGTGATAGAACTGTAAGATTTAAATGGAAGGAATAACACACAGTGTATTAAAAACGAATGTGTCTGGTCAATTAAGTTGGTTAAGTTTATTTTCAAAATCAGCTAGATGGTTTCTTAGCACAGAACAGATACAGTGTTGCAGGCTCTATCCAAGGTGAATGTTGGGTAAAATATGGAGAAGCCAAAACAAAATTGTAAGTTCCCTAAAAACAGGTGTACATTCACTCTCAGATATTAGGACATTATGTAGGATACTATATAGGACATTCTGGCTAACACATCTTCTGAACGTGATTTTTTTTTTCCTGATTTTTCAGGAATGAAATTAGGTTCTGACAGTACCTGACCAAGGCCACTAGATCTTTAGTAGAATTGGAAAATTCGACTCTAACTTGTACAATTTCCCCTTCCCTAATATTGATTCATCCTCCACACAGCAGTAAGATGTCACTAATTCATCCCCCTTCCACCTCTGCCAATCAGTCCATATCCCTAAGTCATTTCTGATATACACGAATCAGTTTCATATCATAAAGTCCGAAATAAAGTAGGCTTATCTGGGGTTTGGGTCCTCTTGTCCCATTTTTTTCCTTTTATATAATATACAGTTATATCCTACACTATTTTGCTATTGTAGAATCTCCATCCCCACTCCCCAAAAACCTGAGATCACTCTCACACATTTCCAAGCAATATAAAATAGCTGGTAACAAATCTTAATGCTGTATTGGTAGACATTTTTTTTTTTATTCATGAAGATCTTTAGCTACCTTGGGAGAAAATGCAGAACATCCTTTCAGTGGAGACCTCCTAGATAAAGTCATGTTTTTTTTTTCTTTTTCCTCAGTCAGGGTTAGATCACCAAAACCATGTTTCTATTAAGTGATGGAGTTCCTTGCGGACTTAGGCTCTCTCTACTCCATTTACTTATGTATTTATTGCCTGTATTATGAAAACCTACGGTCTACATTTAGAAATCGTCATCACCATGATAATCGCATCTTCCCCAGCACTGCCAGCGTTTACAGTGTACATAGAGTGTAATTGTGGGAGTTGAGGAGGAAGAGTACATGAAATTTGATTTAAGGAGCGCTAAAGACCCATATTCATTAGTAGTATCCATCACTTCAACATGCACCCCAAGTTTAGAGGCCACCTTTGTCCTTGATGACTTCTATCTGGGGTAGATGAGCAAGACTATTTTGTCAGCATTTCATGTTCCCAGTCCCGAATAACATATGAAAAATACTAATTTTGTGACTATTTTTGCTGGTGGAAGGTTAAAAAAAAAAACCTTCGTTTTTCTATTTAAGACAGCATTTTCTTATGTAGCCAATGCTGAGATCAAACTTGCAGTCTTCTTGCCTCAGCTTCGGGAATATTGGGAAAAGAGGTACATCTGCATTAATTTAATTAAAAAAGTTTATACACACACACACACACACACACTCACATATATATATGTGATATATATATATGATGTTTTAAAATATGCATAATTTAGAGAGCGGTCTATATATGTATATATCTGATATACATATATATATATATGTTTTAAAATATGCATAATTTAGAGAGCGGTCTATATATGTATATATCTGATATACATATATATATATATATATGATGTTTTAAAATATGCTTAATTTAGAGAATGGTCTAACTGAGCTAAATAATGCACTATTCCACAGATGTTTTCTGTGTATGTTAGGAACATTTAAAATCCATTCTTAGTGATTTTCAAAAATGCGTGTGTGCTATTATAAACTGTGCTCATTTTGTTCAAAGCATAGCTCTTAAGTATATTTATCCAAAATAGATTTCGTATCCTTTGAATGCATTCCCTAGCATTCAACCTCCTACTCCCACTTTTCAACCTCTGACACCATGATGCCCTCTCTAG
Source organism: Rattus norvegicus (assembly GCF_021556685.1). Taxonomy (NCBI): domain Eukaryota; kingdom Metazoa; phylum Chordata; class Mammalia; order Rodentia; family Muridae; genus Rattus; species Rattus norvegicus. Next base: position 36,326,941 of record NC_141540.1, on the reverse strand, counting down.
ACTGAATCTCTCTCTAAAAGAGGCCTCCCTGTGCCTGGCTTACTTTTGGGTTTTGCCCATGCTGGTAAATGTCAGAACACAGCTTCATCTGTTCAAAGGCTGATGGCCCTCCAGATTTTTTTTTTTGATACCTCATTTTCTATATCCACACATCTGTTGATGGAAACTTACATTGATTCTACTTCTGGGCTGTTGTGACATATGCTACAGTGAGCATGTGCATGGCATACAGATATCTCACCAGCGTACTCATTTTATTATAGTCTTCTACTTTGTACCTAGTGTGGGATTGCTGGGTTCTAAAATGGCTGTCCTAATTCATACTCCCACCAAGGACCTACAAAGGTTCCCATTCCCCCACATTTTTGCCAGGGCATTACAAAAGTATTCTAAGATTGGCAATACCATTTCTCAATGTGGTTTTAATTTGTACTTTTCTGGTAACTAATGATAGCTGAGCCTTTTTTCATACACCTGTTCGTCATCTGTGTGTTTTCTCTTGAGAAATTTCCTTCATCTCTTTTGCCTGTTTCTTTGGGTTGTTTGTTTTCTTGCTACTGAGATGTTTCGATCTCCCTGTATTCTTCATGCCCTTACTACTCAGCAGATATATAGCTTACAGACAATTTTCCCCATCCCATTCTTTTTGTTCTTTCTCTCTTGATCCATCCCTTTGCTGTCCTTTTTAGCTTGTTGCCTCTCCATTTGTCCCCTTTTTTTAAGCCATAAAATAGTCATACCCTACATCCATGTGTGTATCCCATGTGTGTATCCCATGTGTGTATCCCATGTGTGTATCCCATGTGTGTATAGTCACTACTGACTGGACTCAGTGGGTCATATGGGGGTGGGAAGAAGAGGATAAGAAATCAGGAATGAAATGGAGTGGGGGTCTGGGAGAAGCTGGTATATTGTGAGAGTGAATATGATAAAAAAACATTGTATAGCTATATGAAATTCTCAAAGAATAGAGATATAATAAAAATATAACTTATTTCAACATCAGGGAGATCTTTCCTCTGTTTTCTCCTAGTAATTTTACAGCTTCAGGTCCTATATTTAACACTTTAATCCATTTAGAGTTTCTCAATGGTATGAACAGACTCTATTCCATTTTCCTGCACATGGATGCCCAATTGCCCCAGCATCATATTTCAAAGAAGCAATCTTTCCACAATGTGTATTTTTATCATGTTTGTTGAAGATCAATTGACTGTTAAAAGTGTTAGTTTATTTTAGTGCTTTCTAGTATGTTTCATTGGCCTAAGTGTCTGTTTTTATGCTAGCCTCATGCTGTGCTGATACTACTGCTTTGTATATCTTGAAATCAGGGCTTCTAATGTTGCCAGTAGTTTTATTCTGTTTAATGAAGAGGGTTTTTTTTGTGTGTGGAAAAACAACATGGTAATTTTGATATGTATTTTAACACAATGTATAGGTTACTGTGGGCAGTATGTGCATTCAAGTGACATGAGTGTGTGGACATGGGAAATCTGCTGCTTTCTTGAGTCTCTTGAGTGTTTTGAAGGTTTCATTGCATAAGCCTTTCATCTCCTTGATTAAATTTATTCATATTTTAGATCTATTATAAATGGAATGCTTTTCATGATTTCCTTTTTAGAAAACTTGGTACAAGTTTTCAGATATGCTTAAATAGGATCCCTAACACAACCAACCACAAAGGATTTCTTTAGGAATTACATGCCGATGAAGGAAAAGGCTGAAGCTCTGGTACAGAATAGGAACTTGCCTTCCAAGAAGAAAGCTGCCCTGCCCGCAGGGCCAACTCATGGCTCCACTGACCTGTGTGTATCTCCTGGTTTTTGTTTCATCTATTCTCTGAAACTATAGTACTGGAACAGACAAGGTAGAAAGAATCTAGAAGCCCTCTTCCCCAAATTTGGGGAAAAAACTGTAAATACATCCATTTTCATTTATGAAGTTGTATTTCCTAATTTCCTTTGAAATATATGGAAACCAAGTTGATGGGTTTATGGGTCTAAGTACCTGCTAGCACTTCTCAACTGGGAATGGATAAAAAGCAAAACTAGGTTCACTACACTTAAGAAATAAACTCATCTAAGTAAATTTAAAAAAACAACAACAAGTAGATATTGCCTTGGGAAGGTTTGTCTTTCTTTTATTTTTCTTGTATGGTCTAAAGTTTGAAATGCAACTTTAGGCCTAATGGATTATATGTGAACGTCATTAACATTAAAACAAAGCCCAGTGAGAACACGGAATAATCCTAATTCTTGAGCCTGGATTCCTACCTGGATTGCAGAGAACATGTTTTCCTTTTCCCAGTGACTGGCAAAGCATATAGATCCATTTGTATTTAGCCAACCCATGAAACAATGCTTTCCCTTCATAAGCTTGCAAAATGTCTGGGCATCGTGAAAGCCAATGACATAGTAGCTTATGGTCTGTTTACTGCCAGTTTCCTTTTCAAACCAGTCTGAAATGCACAGTCCTTTATATGGTCCAGTGAAGAAGAAAGACAAGGACTGGATGATATTTGGCAGGATTGCCCTGTTGTATGATGTCAGCCTCATAACACAGACTCTGTGAGGTCAGTTTGAAAGGGAAGAGATAAACAGTCATGATTCTGATCCTACAGAGCAGTTAAAACTTCCTCAGCTCCACTATATCTTAGACACAACTGAGGAGTATATTTGTTAAGAAAATACGAAAATGCAGGCTTTTCTGTCCTCTCCTCCAGTTTCATCATGTGTGTCAGGAATATGCAAGGTGATGATGAGACTTAAGAATTCAAGAAAGGTAGGCTTTGATGATGAGAAGCTCATCATCATGTAAGCAGTGTCAGTTAAGGAAAGGCAGGACTGAGGCATGAGCCACATAGAAAGACCAGAGCTACAAATCAAGGCTGACTTGCCAACTTTCATAGAATCTGTTACTTGACAATTCTTCCAATATGCTAGGAGGCCTTGTAATGTGATTGTTGTCCATCAGAAGTTCAAAATTGGAGGAAAATTGAGAAAACCAAATGATATTTTGGTGGAAACATTCTTTCTTAGAGTCCCAAGTGCTGTACTGAAACCTTTTAAAAATCGCAAATTATTAAAATGATCATCCTGGCATGGTGGTACAGGCCTCCCGTTCTAAAACTTGGAATTAAAGGAGTGAAGATTTCAAAGATAGCATGGGCTTCCTAAAGAGCTTCAGACCAGCCTTGGATACACAGTGAGATCTAGTCTCAAAAATAAATAAACAAATCAAAATAACACAATACAGTCCAGATAGGAATACATCCTGTTTCAACTATGAAACCTGATTCTTGTTTGTTGTCTGTGTCATGTGATTTTGGTAATTTTGAGTGTGGTGAGTGAATCCTTACCTCTGTATTGCACTCTACGAGATAGTCATGCATTTCTGCTAGTAGTTACGAAGTTCAATTGGAAGCCCCATTTTTGCTTCTATGGGATGAATTCTAACTCTAGAATCTTTATTTTCTTGGCCACTTTTTAGATGGGGGAGTGCATTTTTACAATGTCATGTCACTGTAGATCCATTCTTTGTTTTATGGTATCTTTCTTTAATGACCTTGGACATTATCGAAATTTGTGCAAAATTAAGGTGGGGTGGTATTTAACTTACTGAATCTTTAAAAAAAATCACAAAATGTAGACTCTTCGTTGATGTTATTAAAGAATGTGAACTAAAGTTACAGTGTCAGGTTGTGTATGTTCTTTATCCTTGTCTATCTTGATAAAATGTAAAATTATCACTGCTTGATAAACAGAAAGACTGTTGACTTAGGTGTAAGTCATTGTTTCCAAGGATAGCTCAGCAGATTTTAAAATGGGGACCAATTCCTGTTCTTCCTACTGTGCTAGCCTGTATCGTTCTCCTATCTCAGAAACAGCATCTATTACAAATACCAAAACAATTGGTTTGAGTTTATGGACCATTGTGAGTACAAACATAGACTAGTATGCTATATTTAAGCTAAGCTCCCCTGTCCTCTTGGTAATGATTTCACCAGTTCCAGCATTTGATAAGCCATCTAGAAAACTATGGAAAGGCAGATCAAAGGAGAGGGTTGGAAAAAGAAAATAGAAGCTTTACATCTGACTATTTCATGACTTGTGAAGAAAGTAAAAGGAAGATGTTTGGTTTTATTTCTGTTTAAGGAAGAAAGGGATAGGCAGTGTGGGTTAAAGGATGAGGGGAGAATATTTGTGTGGTCATACTGACCAACTAAAGCAGAGGAAGGAGAGTTAAGAGTTGGGGGTTATTTCTCTGTCTCCCCATCATTGTTCCCTTCACAGAATAAGAATGTTATTTTGGCTTTCAGGCTAGAGTCGTCATGCAAGAAGAATACGCTAATTTCGTATTTTCTCATCCCTTTCTATTGGGGCTAAGCATTTGGGTTTTCTGCTGTTTATTATTTCAAAGGCATCTATATGCTAATACACTTTATGCTAATTATTTTCATGTTTGCCCCTCAGGTTATGCTTCGCATCACCCACCAGGGAGGATCATCTCTCATGAAAACTTTCAAATTTGATTTTGAAAATTTATTCAGAAAAATTTAAGCCACGCTCTTTTTCAACACAGAAAATAATATGCTCCAGAGAATCCTCTAATTCACAGAAAATGGACTCGGATAACATTTGGGTTCTCATACTACCACAGTTCTCTTGAGAAGGACAGCCAGGTACACAAAGCATTTAACATTCTGACATTGAAGTATTGGAAGAATGATTAAAATAAAAATCTAATAATATGCTTTGAGAAATCGCTAATGTAGTTTGTGTGGTCCAGGAAGGAGGAAAGGGCTGTTTTCATTTCTCCACTGTGTCTGTGATGTGTTTCTGCTTCTGCTAGAAGACCATGTTTTAATTGAGTGTCATCATCCCATAGCATTGTTTCTACACAGTTCATTGTGACAGCGTTGGTACCCACAGCTGAGTCTATGCATACAGAAAGGATCAGGCAAAGCAGAAATCTTGTGCAGTGGTCTAGCTTGATGTTTCTTCCAGTGCTTTCATGCTGGAGATTTTCTTTATAAAATTGTCATTTGTGAGCAAATTGCTATTTGAAAAAAATCTTAAATTAGCTAATTAGCTTGTTTCTAAAATATTTCTCAGGGCATTCCTCTGTTGAGATAAATGGGCTTTATATAAAATTCCTTGACAAAACGTATTGAGCATACACGGTTTGGGACAGTGTTTTACATTCCTTCTTGGTTGGGAATTCTGTTCCTTTTGTTCCCAATGGGGGGGGGGACCCTCCTAATACACTCTGCATATTGTCCTCAGTCCTGCGCTGTACTGAAGAAAAGAAATGAGCCTGAAATACTGGAGGGGGCGGGGAGCATCCTGCACATTTAAGCTCCTTCAGCGATTCAGCTTCTTTACCCGTTCCTCTTTGCACCTCTCCGTAGCTCTGCTTGATTGCCTCTATTTTAAACACTTCCACCATTCGTCCCTAAGCGTGACATCATTTTGCCTGAAGTGCATTCCAGGTGTTGGGATATCTCCCATTTTAATGGCTCTCGAGTTCCAAAATACCGTTGTCAGTAGGAAAAGTGTCTTTTCAGGCTTGAGTTGTGGGGACGTCCCTTTCTGTAAAGGGAACTGATGCCTTAAGGAAGTGTTCTTCAGATAAAAAGAAATCTGAGGGAGGAAGACACTATGTACCAGAAAGCCAAGCAGGATTTTTGACATTTATAACCATGATCTCTGCAAACAAGATGAATCATTGCTGGGGATTCAGTTAGCAAATCAACGAAAATAGGTGTTTGTCAGGTAATGATAAAATAGCGTTTTGTTGAAGTCTAACGATGTATGGTACGCCTTGCAGCGATCAAAGACTTGCAGTATTTTCTGTGCTAAACTCCAATGACCCATCATTTATTTCCTCTTTATTCCAACTACTTACCTGTGATAATAACCAAATAGCTGCACATTACCCCTTTCAAAGTTGTGTCTCCAGAGCGGCTCACTGACCTCACACATTAGCCCTCGTGCAGCTCCAGCTGAGAAGCCTGCTCTCCATTTTTTTTTTCTAGTGCATAATTCAAAGATAACCCAAATAAGGACAGCAAGTTCTGTGTCATCGTCACCAGACTCTATCAGGGGGCGGGGGTTGCTTCTGAACCATGAACCACACGACCTGATTAAGGAGGTTGCTTGTGAGTGGATTGTAGTCTTTGTGAACTAAGTTCCAAGATGACAGAAAATAAACCTAAACAGGAGAGCTATTTCACAACTCAGAGATCTGCAGAGTCGGCTGCCATTGGTTGAGTTGAGGTGAATTTCCAGGGGCCCTGGCTCAATGTAGAAGAGCAGGAAGGTTGGCTCAGCACAGTCCCAGGGTGGGCAGCATGCAGTGTGAGTTGGGACTGGCTGTCCTAGCTCAGCCTTGCCTGTGGGACATGGATCAAAAGCGTAGAACTTTGGAAGAAGTAAACAAGTCTTGGGCGGAGTCCTAGTTTCAATAGCCACATATTTTCAAATCTAGACAAATATTCTAGCCCCATCTCCTCATTCAGCTTACTCCAATTCTCAGAGAGGACTGGATAGGACAATATATTTCTTTGGATGTTCAACCCAAGTGTTTAATTAACGGTCACTATTTGAAATATTCTCTTCTGTTATCATGGTTATTTTATTATGACTGCTTCTTGCTATTATTAATAAAGAAGACTTGGAAGTGTTCTTGAGTAACATAAACAGTGCAGGCTGTCAGATATTAAACACGGTTTTTTTACAGGTAAAAATATAAAAATAAAAATGTAGGAAAATTCCTATGTTTAGTGTGACTCAGTGGAGGGCTTTGTCACAAAGGTCTAGAATGACCGAGGACCTCTATTATCTTTTAAAGTTCTTGTATAAAGTGGAAAGTTTAAAATTTCACCAAATTCTGTTGCTGAGCATGAACCACTCCCAAACACTGAGGCTACATGTATAGAAAAAGCCAATTACAAGCAAGAGCATCCTGCTTTCGCTGCCAAAATCCAGATGTCCAGTTAATGGGCTTGCTGCTTCCCTTTGTATGGGTCACGTGACATTGTGCAAAGCCTCTCTGTGTTTGGTTTCCTTCATTGTTGATTGTGATGGTCTGTGGAGAACCTGAAGGCTGTCCATAGGAAAAGACATCCTGCTGGTTGAAAGGCTCTAGTAAGCTGCCAAGATACCCCCCATGGGGCCAGAACATCTTAGGAAAGCATGCAGACAGGTCTCGGGGCCATTAAAAAGTTTAGCACTGCTTCTAAACAAGAGTAAACAGGCTCGTGTTTGCTTCCCCACAGAAAGAGAAGTCAGATGTTAATTAAAACTTTGCAGAGCTGAAAAGGATCACAGCATTCTGTATTGAAAAGTCAGCTTTAACTTCTAATTGGATGCCAACAAAACAGAAGGGAGAGGCAGGGGGAAAAAAGAGAGAGAGAGAAAGAGACCCACAAATATATTTGCTAACAAAGGCTCTTATTGCATTCCAATCTCAGTTAAAGAGAAATCTTTGTTTTCCCTTTCTCTTTTGGAGAACTTTAATGACAATAGAACCTTTAGTAAAATAATATTTTCGATGGATATTTGTACGCTTTCATTTCACTGTCTCCTATGGGTTCCCTGCTTCCCCACAGCCACCCTCAAAAGCAGTAGCAAAGTAATGTTCATGCTCAGCTGTGCCTCCTGGCATTTCGTCTTAATCATTTCCCCAGAGTATGGTGCAACAGCACGTAGGTTTCCTTGTGCTTAGCATATGGTAGAGGTGAACTAAATAGCAATGAGCAGAAATAGACTTGCCAGAGCTATACGGATGCTTGCCTGATCTGCCCTCCATTCTTGTCAGCCTGCAGAGGAGGGAAATCGAGTAATTTCTCCTCAAATGGGCAAGACTTGGAATTTTTCACAGTCACGAACGAGAGAACAAAGTCAAAGAGGTTTTCATTTGTAAGATTGCCTTTCCCTTATCTGCCAGTCTTGTCTCCCAGACTGTCTGTCTGTCTCTAGAAAGCAAAGTCAATAAAAATGATTAGAGTTGGCATCTCACAAATGTATACCCTTAAACCATGAAGCAGCGCTGTGCGGGAAATATTTTTCTGACCTTTTCAAATTGCATCCAACTGTCTCGGGAATTTCTCAGGGACTCGAGGTAATAAGGTTCAATCCGTTTTACTGTCTGCCTTCAAATTTACTTCCTCCAGAGCTGAGACTTATCTATTCCTTGCATCCAGGCCCAGGCATCCAGTCAGAAATCCATGCATCTCATCTTTTTACCCCATCTCAGGCTTTTCTTCCTTCCTTTCACACACTGTGGCATCTACAACCGTGCCAGCTTCCACTTCCTGCCCTCTTCAAAAGCAAAATGCTAGACTGAGAGGAATTTGATTATGTGGTCCTTTGAGAAGTTCTTGTTGAATTTAATTAGCTTTTTGAATTTGATTCTATCTTAAACCTCGGGTCTTTACCTATGGGATTTGTTGCCTCGGTGGTCTTTAAAAAAAAAAAAAGCCAAAAAACTTTTTCAACTTAACTACACTTTGGGCACTCTTAAGAATAAAATACAAAAGAGTCAAAAACATAAAGGTGGGGGGGGTTCTTTTGTTCTGAATCGATTTCTGCTTTTCTTCCCTGAGTCCAAATGGAATGGACAAGCTCCCTGGAAAGGAAGGGAGTTATCCAAGTGTGACGTGTTAAAAAGCAGCTGAGTGGCCCATTCTTCCGTGTCCTCCTTGAAGGAGAACAGAAAACAGAAGCTGGGGACAGATTTTTTTTTGACCTCTTGAAAGCCCCTGGTGTCAGGAAGCCTTGACAAGCAGTTAAAGAGCCCCTGTGGTGTCTGACTCCCATAGTCACAGCCATGCTGCAGTGAGTCTGGTGTTGTAGGCCCCTCCTGATCTAACAACACAGTCTGCTTAGTTGCCTTACCCCTTGTTTCTGGATTGATTGCTGCAGAGTGGATTCATGGCTCCAATGCCACATGGTCTGGGGAGCCCAGAGCCTCCTTCCAACTGGGGAGGCTGGTTCATGGCCAAGCATCCTTAGGAGGAAGATGACTTTTTCAGGTTGTCTGTCTTAGAGTCTACTCTTTCTTGTATATTTTTAGTTTGATCACATAAGGCCTCTGCCTTCCTAACGCTGTGATGATTTCAGATCACGCTATTTAGAAAGCAGGCTCTGGGAAAGGGGTGAGGGGCTCTTTTTATATTTACAGCAGCAGGGTTTGTTATTAAAAAAAAAACCTAGGCCATGCATACGTATAAGAAAGTCCATCTTCCATAATATAGCTTGCTTTTTCACTTAAAACAGTGGCTAACCTTTTTGGTAAGATACAAAATATCTTCAGAATGTGTTTGAATGTAAGCTGTGGTTTTATCATTTGGAACTTAATCCATCTTACTAGTGGCCTTCAGGCTCTATGTCCTTTGATAACCTGGACGTGGTTAGCTGGCCCTTCAGTAAGGACGAAGTAAAAACATAGAATGACAACTTTTACAATTCACATTTACCCACTCTTTGAAATACAATTAGTGTCTTACCACCAACTGAAGAGAGAAAGTTTTCACATGTGGTCATTAAAGAGGGCTGATTTCTATATGCGTGTGCAGCCATGCAAGAGACATGCACAGGATTGGGATCGGAAGGCAGCAAGTGCACAGCTCAGAGGATTCTAGTTTCTCCCCATGGATATCTTCCTTGGAAACTTAGCTGTGCCTCATGTTCGAGAACACAGTGTGCATGTCACTGTCTTGTACTTAGTGTTGCCTCCTTCCTGGTCCTAGACCATCATTTTTTTTCTACCTTCAAGACTCATACGTAAAGCGAAGTCACTGTGTAGACTTACCACTGAAATAGTAAAGTGATTTGACTCTACCGGAATTCAACCTGGGTAGATTCACAACACTGGTTTGTATTGTGTTTATTTTGCTATGAGTCCTCGGGAAGGCTGAAGAAGAACCCCAGTAACAAACATGTCAAGAACAATGCTGGCTGTTCCTGAAAGATGGTGACTATCAAGTATCTCAAAGACAGTAAGAACAAAACACGCTCTGTTTTGAGGAGTGGCACTTAGGTTTTTCCTGATTGCTTTCTCTTCTCCCTACGTCTCCTTTTCTTCCTCTGTCTTAATTTGTTTCTCCTCATTCGTTTTTTGTTTCCTTTTGCTTTTGTCAGAGAGAGGACAGACCAGGTCCAGACTATTGAAGCATCCCTTCAACTTTAAAAAAAATATGGCTGCCATGCTTGCTCCATCAAAGAGTTGCCTTCAGCAGAGCTGCCAGCTGTAATGGTGGCCAAAATTGGGATGGGTGGGTAATGTCATCACCGTGTACTTCCTTATTACTTTAGAACAATGACACAATGATAACCACTTATAAGCTCACGCTCACTGTGCTCATCCTGGTTTGTGTGAATATCTACCCAGGGTCAAAGGGACAGAGTATGGGATATAGTTCGAGGCAAGAGTATGCTTGAATGTAGTATTTTATTTCGATGTGGACAACCTGTTTCTATTTGGATGATGTTTGTCTATTAGAATATCTAGGCACAGTACATCCCTTCAAATATCCAACTGAGAATTTGTTTTCTATTTGCCTCCAACATTTCTGTAACAAAAACAAACATTGCAGATTGCCAAGGCAAACTTGTTACTGTGCCTCTCGCACAACGGAGTTATCGACACTCAGGGTTTCAATTTTCCTCTTAGGGTAATGTCTAATATGCTTCGAGATGTGGCTCAGGAACAGGGCTCTGTTATTTATTCAGGGTAAACTGGGCTCTGTGGGTTGCCAGGGCATCACTCAGGCTTGGGAGCCAGGGTGGGCACCTGCCCAGAGCATTGTGTGATGGGAAATTGATTCAAATCTAATCAGAGTAGTAAGATCTTGAAGGCTGTCACCAACATTCACTGCATACATATTCTAAAGAAGGTGCTTGGAAAATTCAGTCGGCATTTCACTGGAGACAAATACACCCCTTCAAAAAATTATTTTCAGACAGATCTACATGGAAAGAGTCAGGATAGTTTTAAATGCAAATCTAATTTCAAAGTGTCTCTCTCTCTTCATTTCTCCCTCTTTCTCTCTTCCCTTGGGTCTGAGGTCTCTTAAATATGCATGCAGTCTTAGTTCAGGGTTCAGGGGAGACGTTGTGCTTTGTCCAAGATCCCCATTGATTGCCACTGTCAACCTTCTCAGAATCATACGAGCAAACACGAATAAATCATTCTCAAGCCACCTGATACACCCAGCTCTTCTTCAGACTTTGCTGACAGCAAGGCTCAGTCTGGTTTCAGAGTAGCACACCTGCCCATGTACTGTGATCTACTGGTAATCTCCTCTTGCTGTCAGGCTACAGCAGTGTTTGTTTTGCCTTAATTGGAACCCCACTGGCACCCCATGGGATTTTCCCCCCTTGGCAAGGCGGTATTTCCATGTAGACCTATAGCACTGTTGCTGTAGTCTGGTGTAATCTTATAGTCAGCTATGTTAACATTGGGGTCAAAATTTAGGGAGGACTTAGATTAATGGAATTCCTCTGCGTTTTTATTTTGGTTTGGGTTTGGGTGGTGTTAGGAACTCACGATTTTTCTCAAGTGTTTATTTTCAGAGTTATTGTCACAGCCCAGGGGAAGCTCAAGTTGGTCACTTTGTCAGAGTTTCTCCTGTTTCAGCTCTTTAATTCACTACTCAGATGAGAGTTCAAAATCAGAACTGTCAGCATTGCCACATAGCATCCCTTTACCAGTTAGTAAGCAATCAACATAAATGTTATGGCATTCTATGTAGAAATAGCACCCTGAGAGTTATGTATTTCCCCCTTTCTACATGAGCCAAAATAGCAAGGCAGCTGGAGAGCCTTACTTTTATCAAAATTAAATTAATTATAATTTACAACTCCATCCTGTTGATCTTAACTTTGGGTGTCAAAACAAGGTTTGTTCCCTTGGTCTCGGTGGGCAGCCCATTGTGAGTTTTTGGTTTCAGGATCTGCTTCTCTCTTGTGCTAATTTTATTTTCATCATTAAAGTTCATGAAGACTTAATCATTAGCCCTCTAATTTTCCAGGAAAAAAATGTTGATTTATTGAACTGGCTGCAGCAAAAGAAGATCAATCTGACATTATAGGTTAATAGTACGGAACAAAACACATCCATAATTAGGAGAAAAAGGACTTTCCTTGTTCGTTCCAGTTTATAATAATAATAAAAAAAAAGCCCCTCGCCAAAGTGTCTTGGAAAATAATGCATTCAGACTGGTTGGTCGAATTACCACCTGGCACATTCTATTTATCTGTAGCTTAAAAAGCAGCTGCGGTTTTTGTAAGAAGCGATGAATGTGGCATTCCTACTTAGAGGTAGAAGAGAAAGAGCAGCCCTTGTTTTATAATAAGGGGATTTTTCAATTTGAAAGAGAGAGTGAGCCTGTTGTGTGAAGTAGGGTTATTACAGCCTCTGTATTCTATCTCCCCCACCAGGAGGCTAATAATGAAGGGGCCAGGGAAGGAGGCCAATGCTACAAGGGTTATCTCTCAACCTCAGATGTTGGATAAGTCAGGGAACAGCGTCGTTTCTGGATGGCTTCAGACAGGCCGGACTGACTGTTTGGAAGAGAAAAACCTGCTTATTCTTTCAAAGGTAAACAGTTCATTTCATTGGGCAGGTGCATGTTATAGCACACAAAAAATACGTTTTTATAAAGCTATCTTTAAAGCCTGCCTTAAAACAACTGTCTTTTTAGGTACATGAATGTTGTCCACACCTTCCCGTCTAAAGGTTAGAATCTTGCCTTAGACAAAGGATGCTCTTGGAGTCCCACCACACCTAAAACCACGCTTTGAAGGATCTGCCAAGCTCACTTTTAATCATGAGAAAGAAATTACCCACATGGAGACAGCAGAAAATGAGAAAGGAGAGATCGTGCTGCGAATAATTCCAGCGAGTGCCAAGGGGCTAGTTGAGGAATGGCTTCATGAGGTGAATATCTTAGCTTGTACTTAGAATTTGGTTAGCGTATAATCAGTTTCTCTTTTAGGAGCGAATACAATCCTAAGTGTATTTCCCATCTGAGCACCGCTCAGGGCATTTATCAGGATGTTGACATATTTAATATCGGCCTCGTCCTCGCCGTTATTTATGATGACTAATTTTACACTTATAAATATGCAGAAATCGATGTAGGTGGAAAGGCTCTCTGAGCCCCATGTCTGTCGCTAGCCGTCTGTCTTCATGTGCAGCGCTCTGCTAGTGTGGCCTGTCCAGTAATGTGTGTCTCTGTGTATGTGCGTGCTCTTGTTGTCTCCTCTCCGCTGTGAATGTGCATTGGGAGAATTAGCCTTATGACAGGATATCAAAAGATGGGCCCAAGACTTTCATTTTTGGAATGGAAAGAAAAAATAATGCGTAACACTTTGTATCACATCAGTTTCAATTCTTCCTGAGAGGGAGGGGGCCAATCAGGTATGAGTCATCACAGGGCAAAGCAACCAGGATTCAAATTGAACATCACCTTCAGTGTCAAATTAGTTGAAAGTCCCCCTTTTCCTTTACGGTGACTGGCTGAAACCCCTGCCATTATGTCTGTTTGTTTTAAAAGGGTGGGGGGAGCTGCCTGAGTTCATCCACAGTGCCATGTAGCTTTTCTTTGTTTCATTTTTCTAAGGATCAGATCCAAGAAAAATAATAGGTTAGTAATTCAAGACCATCACTACTTACACGGTTCTCTCCCGGGCATGTCATTTCTTTGGGTGCCAAGTTTCATCAAGATCACTAAGTAAACAAATGAGCGATAACTTTTTTGCTCCTTTTTTCTTTTAATTTGACTAGGGAGTAAGAACTGGGAAAGTCAAGTGTCTTTATGAGTCACAGAGGAAGAATGCAGGAACCCCCACCCCCACCCCCCAACTTCTGGTCTCAGACTTTGATTTCCCACACAACCAAGTCACGGGATCGCCATGCCAACCTTAAGCAATTTTGGCTCCCAGCAATCCTGTGCTGGGGAATCTTTCAAACTACCCTTCAATCCGGGTCCAAAGGGCCACAGCACAGACTAGTAGAAAGAGTGCATTATCTGAGAAAGCACCAGGCTGCTTTCCCATTGGTATATGTGTTTGGTGCCACGGTTAAGCACCGCTGGGGTCTAATACGTGGATGACCCCCTTTATAGAGTGTGGGGGCTTCTGAGGAAAAGGCAAGCATTGACTAAGAAAAAGAGTCATTCTTCCATGTGTTTTCATAAAAGGACAAGGCAGGCCTCTTTGAGAGCTTCTGAAAGAGAAGAGGCATGGGAGGAGATGAGCCAGCTGGGGGTGGGTTGTTTTGGGGAGGGGAGCCAGCTGGGGAATGGAGAGAGAGAGAGAGAGGCTGGGGAGATAGCCAGCTGGGAGAAGAGGTAGGATAAAGCCAAGGCACAAAGGTACAGGCAGATGAGCAGCTGTGTTTATTTGAATACATATCATTTAACCCTCACCTAAAAACAAATTGGAGAGGTTTGGGAGTGCATTAATCTGGACCCAATTAGCATGTCTTTCCCCTTCAAAAGGTGCAACCTGAGATTAATGAATATCAACCAGAGTTTCAGAAGCAGCACTTAAATCATTTGCATGTTTGTGCATGATAATTGGATTTATGTATGCACTTCCTTTCATTTAACTATTTCCAGTCTCCTTATGAGTGAGTCATACAACCCAAAACTTCATTCGAGTGATTTCTAGGTAGAAATAGCTTACCTAGCATTCTACCCCTAAGGGGGGAAAAACTCAAGTGGTTGTACATTTTGAATTTGAATACCACATTTCTTTCTTTTATTATTATTTTTTTTAACATAGAGGGCAGTTGATAATAGTGTGGAATGCTGCTGCTTCTGGAGTTGGTAAATAGGCACCACAGATTTATCTTTAAAAGGCTAGGAAAATAAGGAAATTTCCAACATCAAGCTTTCATGGCTTCCGTGTGGCCACTAGTAAGAGATTTTATAATGCTAGGAACGAGGCCACTTGAATGCCGCATGGGGAATGTTCTTGGTGTCTGGACCTGTGGCAATTAGATCACAGAGACATCAGCATCCAGGATGGTTTATGGCATAGTTAGAAATGTGTTTCTATAGAAAGAGATGGGAATGCGGTCAACATCTGTGAACTGCTGTGGACAGGCAAGGAGCATTGTGAACCCTTGATGCTGTGGGTTTGGTCCTTCTCATTTCCTCCCTCCCTCCCTTCCTTCCTTCCTCCCTCCCTCTCTCCCCACCTTCCTTCCTTCCTTTATCCCTCCCTCCCTCCCTTTTTTCCTTCCTCCCTTCCCCTCCTTCCCTCCCTTCCTTTCTCCATCTCTCCATCCTTCCCTCCCTCTCTTTCTCTTTCTTTTTTAGGTTATTTGGGTATAGACAGCTTACTGATGACACAGCACATTCAGGTCTTAAGATTCTTCCTTTCCACTTGGTACCACATGAACTATGAACACAAACAGTGAGTGTGTATGAAAGCTTCCGTGGGAGAAAGCAGAAGCAGAAGGCTTTAAGTTATTCTCCTGGCTTCAGTTTGTACAGTGATTTGTCTGTCTTCTGTCTTTCCTTCTGTGTTTCCAAGTTCAATGTCCAAGTGATGAGCTTTTCTCCAGGAATTCTCCCCAGTGTCCTTTGTTTCTGGTGACATTCTGTGGTTGAATGTTACCGAGTGTCTCCTGGTCTTGTTTCTGGTCCTCGTAGCGAAGAATGTCATTGAAGGATAAAAATCTTGTTAATTTGTGATGTTCCAATCTAAGTGTGCTTCGTGTCCCTTACGTGTTAGCCTAAAATGTTCTTTAATGTAGCATGAAATGATTGGTTGGCTTGGAAATGGTTTTGAAGTCGTGTGAAGAAAATAAGTTTTACATCCGGCCAAGATAAATTCACTCTAGTGCTTTATGGCTTTTTATTCCTATGTGATCGTAATAAAGTCTCATGTAGGGATGGAAGCCATGAAATACATTGTGAAAATTCATCAACTAAGAAGGGGCCATCAGAATAGAGAACTAGAGCCTCTGGAACGTGCTGGAGACGTGAGCTAGTGGACAGCTCTGCTACCCTCTTTGGTGTTCCTTGAGTGTCTTCATCCTTAGGCATTGACAGCTAAGGAATGGAGGTTGCAAGAGTTCTGTCATCTTCCTGACCACCGATTAACATGCACATTTGACTTTGCGCATTTCTGTCTATCATACATTTTTTCCCCTCCGTTTTTCTACTAATGATCATGCTCTGGAAGAATGGTTAATAGCCCACTCACTTGTAGGCAGCATTCCAACCTTCTGTGACTTTTTCTCGACAACTTTTGAGGTCTTTCTTCTGAAACAAAGAAGAAATAGACAAACCAGATTTGTCCTCTTGGAAATGTGGTCCAGATTTCTCTACTCCCAATCTCCAAAATAAAGGTATACCTCGCACGGGCTAGCCTCATACCCAGATCCAAAGATTCCATAACAGTCATTCTCCCTTTACAGGTGTGGTAGAGTGAAGCTTTGAAGGGGAGGCTGGGTTCTGCTATCTTCAAGTCAGCTGTGTGACAGGGTCATGTGAATTAAACTGGAGGAGTCCATCCCTTGTCTTTAAAAATGGGGAGGGGGAGGGGGAGGGGGAGGGATAATACCAACATTGTTATAAGGATAAAATGAAGTAACATATCTACACTTTACCTAACATTATTTTGCCTTGACTTTGTTTTTAAAAGCTTATGAAATACTAGTTTTTCTCCCTTCCCTCCTCCTCCTGTCCCTTTCTCTCTCCCTCCACTACCCTTCCCTTCTTCAGATGTTAGTCTATCTAGAACAACACATTTGGATCTAAGCTGGACCTTTGAGAAAGAAAAGACTTCGAGGAAAGACACCTTTACATATGGTTTAATTACCTTTTACCTCAATTGTTTAATACAAACTATCCAACTATATCCATCTTTTCTGCTTCTTGTATATTTCTTCTTTTGCTTGAACTGTTTCAGTATTGACTATTGAATTACATAGTCATTCTGGATTTTTAAAAAGAGAATTCTAATAAAACTTATATATGTTGCTAACTTTTGTCTCTCTGTTTCCTCTGTACAATAAGGTAGTGCTCTGTGTTTTACAAGTGTCTGTCTGCTTTAAGAGGCAAATGGTACGTCTCCTGAGAAGGCTCTTGGGGGAGGGAGGGGTACCAGGAGGACACTTTCCCATCTTCCTCATAGCTCACTTCCTGTCAGCAAGTGGGAAAAATTGCCAAGATAATTGTAACTCTGATGGTTACTTATCTTTGAAGTAACTAAACTGTAGACTTTGAAAACCACCCATGTCTGAAGAATCATTGTGGATAAGCAAGAGCATACATAATGAAACTTAAAAAAAATTCCACAGTAATGTAATTGAATCACCATTAAAACACTATATAGTGAAAATTCTATATAGCGAGATACTTGATTGGTACCTGGAGCGTTTTTATTATCATTGATTTTTTTTTCAATCCAATGCCCACCCTTACCTCAGTTCCTCTTATATGGCTCCAATATTGATGAGTATTTAAAGAACTATAGAATGGAATTGAAAAAGAAGACATAAGGAAGAGAGGAAGAGGAAAAGAGGGAGACTATAGGGTAATGAAAGGAGGAAAGGACTCAGTTACGTGGAAACATATTGTGTTTAAGGAAGAGAGGGAAGACACATTTGTAATTCAGTAGCTAGCACTAGGCCACTCAAGATAAATGTCATGGACATCCTTTGGGTAAGGCCCTACACAGGGAAGTTCCCTAGAATTGAGGGGGGGAGAGAATCTGTATTAGAAGCTCAAGCAATTGCCGTATTTCCATAGGCCAGAGTCAAAGATGTCAAAGTCATTTGTCAAGGAATGTATGAAAAGCTTTATGAATGGTTCTTGGAAAAATTTTCCAACATACAAAGTATTCTACCCTAGAGAACATATTTACTTCTAAAAATCTTCACAAGTATCATTAAAAGCAGAGAACAGATTTTAATGGAAACTGTTAGATTAATTAATTACTGCTGTGTCTCAGTGGGCTGCAATTAGCCATTACCCTGTGGGGTAGGCTGAGGGTAAGCTGCCAGAGTACCCATGAGTTCAAGAGTAGCCATGTATTTGCATGCACACACACACACACACACACACACACACACACACACACACACACCCACCCTCCCTATTCCTTTTGTGTGATATTAAATTTAATACTTGGAGGATTTAAGCAGTTTGTAAGCCAGTAAATGTCTTTAAGGAGAGTTTCTCAGTCGGCACTGGCTTGTTGGGATTATGTTCTAGCAATATATCCCAGAGATTTTACCAACAACTTCATGATGATTAATGGAAACTAGTATCTATGTGTTCTGGGTTTGTGCAGCTTAAAATCCACATTGTCCAACATATCCAAAAATGGTGCCAGGAGTGTATGTGGTCTCCTAAGAAGATGAAACAAAGAGTTCAGAATTCTTTTCTCCTTTGATTGGTACAATAAACTCTGACTCAATGCTTCACATCACAGAAACTCATCTGTTTAGTAACAAAAGAGCCTCACTTAGGTGCACTGTCCTTGCACAAGTTGGAAACTCATGCCAACACACACAAACGGTCTTTCTCTTTATGATCTTCTTTACCAAAATCACATACATTTGCTTAAGAAGCAAGCGAGAGGGGAATCTACAACCCCATATTGAGGTAGCAATCCACACAGGCAAGTGAGGGCCCAGAAAAACTGTCTGGAACAATAAATATGAATGTTGAGCATGCAAACCAGGGCTCTCATCTTAAGACCAAAGCTTAGAATCCAGGGAGGGTTGTCATGAAAAGTACAGGCTATACTGTCATTGGAGGGGACAAAATGATGCCCACAGCGTGAAGTGGGATCAGACTTAGGAATATTTGTCATCATTCTACTACCTGGTCTTTCTCCCTATAAGGAAATGTGCAGATTTGTGGCAATCCAGACATAGATAAAGGTAGTAATGTTCTGGCCGTCCTACCTTGCCTTTAAGCTCTAGCTCTTATCAAAAAGAATGCAGGGATGGTTTCACATGAGATTCATTGTTTCATTCCATTAGCCTTCATCTCATTCTTGTGTTTGAGGAACATCAAATACTTGTAGGTAAGAAATGAGAATTACACTGGAAGGTGAGTTAGTGGAGAATACCCAAGCAACTTGTTTGTACTCTAAAATTAAGTTTCACAATGAAGGTTTGTTCCACTGACAGCCTCAAGTAGGAGTGCAAATCAAGCAGTCCCAAGTCCTTGTAGTCACCAACCGGCCCATATGGCCTATAGTCAGCATTGTTCTGAGTTTAATCTGCCACTGTTCCCAAGCTCATCCACTGAATTGGCCTATTTTGGGAATATACCAGATAGATTTCTGCTACAGAGCTATTGAGGGTGCTCCTGACACTCCTGATTACCCTTCTGGGACATCTACCTATGTGACCTATTGTCTCAGGACTCTGAGAGAAATTCTGAGATAAAAATGTCAGACATTTCTTAGTGGTAATATTTGTCCTGATCATCCTTTATAGAATCATGTCTTTGCCTCCTCTGGATTCCAGGCTCCTTATCCTTATTGGCTCTTTTCTATGGATAAAACTGACTTTTCTCTGGTTCTCACCTTGTTTGCTTGTTTGTGTATTGTTCTACCAGAGTAGGTCATAAGCTCTAGAAGGCCATAGATGAATCTGCCTCTGTGTATGATTGGGTTTCCCCAGTGCCTAGACTTATATCCATATCTAGTAAACACTCAAAAACATTTGTTGAAAGTTATCGCATTCCTGACATTCAGGACTCTAGATACTGTTATTATTTAGTACCACAATGAAACATTTACATTTATCACTGCATGAATTGGCCATGTATCTGGTCACACATATGACTTTGCTTTCCTTCTTCTCCCACTTAAGAAGAGTGCTCAAATATATCTTTGCCCATCGGCCTTTGTCCATTTCCTTTGTGGAATGAATTCCAAATCAGAAGTTACCAGGTAGGTAGCATATTCCTATAGTTCTAGCACTTGGGAAACTGAGGCAAGTTCACAAATTCAAGGCCAATCTGGGACACATGGCAAGCTCTTGCCTTTAAAAATGTTAATATTCATTTTTGTAGCTCTTCACACATGTGACCAAACTAATTTCTAGGAATGATTCACTAATCCCACTGTTAGGAGAAGTTAAATGTCAGAGAATCCCATTGACTACTTAAATATCAATCTTATGCTAATTTCTACTAAGCTACCCAAATCTTCAGATCTTCCTAGTGTTTAATCCTTTGGCTCATCTTCCCTAGAAGTGTCCAACAAATTATAATATTTCATTTAGTTTTTCAGTTTAAAAAGCATTTAGAAATTAGTAAGAAATGATTTCAGAAGTCAAAGCAAGCCACAAATTATATTCAGCCCTCACCTGCACCCCATGTTATCCATCTGAGGAGTTGTAGGCTGTTGTCATTCTATTGGTGGCTTCGAGGGCTCAGAGGGAGGAACTTGGGATAGGTGACTCAAGTCAGCACTTGCAAATGGTTAAAAGCATGATTCAGTTAAAAAAAATGTAGAGAGAATACACCAGGCCACCCACCAGTATCATTGTCTGCCTGCCCTTATTAAAATGCATTTCAAAGTGTCCAATGAATTATCTCTTGATACTGAGAGATGAAGTATGTTCACAGTGTGCTGGATGTAACTCCAAGCCACATTCAGTATTCTGCTGCTAATAAGTCCTGCCATTCTTTGGCTTCATCTCTTAGTCTACACATTCTGTCTCCTTCACGTTTATCATCTTTATGAGTTTCATAACATACAAATGCAGCAAATATATAGACTCTTTACTACAGAGAAAAACATGCTTTTTTGCAGTCAATGCAAAATTATGGTTTGGAAACTCTTGGGGCAATAAGTATTTAAGCTCAAATATCTGTTTATATACCTTGCTGAAGACATATTAACAGCCATTTTCAGAGATAAATACATATAATCTTCCATTTCTATGCAAAGAAATATACATCAGCATAATATTTGGAATTATATTTTGTCTTTCTTTTGAAATCTTTAAAATTGGTCCCATTTTTGCTTATCTTCATATAATTTCTCTTCAGTTAAGGTGACCTTACCTTATTCATATATTGGGTTATTATAAAACTATCAGTACAGAAGGCCACATGCAGTTAATATGATTGTTATAAAACCCACCATTAATAGACTTTGTGTTCAAAGATCATGAAGAATGAATTAGTTAATAGATGAGCTAGGACACCGTGTTCTGATAGAAGCCATCAGTATATAAATAAATGTAAACCTTAGCTTGCTTGTCTACTTTCTATGCAACAGGTCTAAAATTTCAAACAATTTACACATAGTCATTGATTGTGCCTTGTTCTTATCAAGATGATAGAATGTCACTTCAGCACATATTTTCTTAGCTTTGTCATATCTAAATTGTGAATGTTAGTTGGATTCCCAATATGTGTCAACAGTTGCAGTCTGTCAAGTCTAGACATCAACTCTCTATTTAAGTGTTTGTGGCTTTACCACTCAACCGCATCTCTGCTGACTTCTGCTTCAATATGCAGAGTAGCCAAGAAAGGAACAGTCTATCCATGACATGTTAAAAGCCATGTCATTCACACACATCACGTTGATTAATCTTTTCAACAACATCAATAACAGGTTGATATACTCCAATAAAAAATAACAGGATTTGGAAAATAAGACTCTGAGATACTCAGTGTAATTAATGGGTTCCTGTTGGCAATATTCCAACATTGTCTCTGATGTCAGTCCTCAAACCTAAAGCATGGTACTTATTGAATGCAGTAGCTATCAAGGTGTCATCTCTCATCTGCAATCTGCTTTGTGTCTTTTCTTTTGGTTACACAACAAGGGTTCTTCTCAACCTTTTCTATGGTTTTAGATCAAGAAGCATTACCTCACCACATCTGTCCATAAAGACTTATGTTTATGGCATCTAATGACTGAAAATACCCAGAGAAGGGAAAACTTGATTCTTCCCATAACCTCCCTATATCTTTCTACCCGTGTTGTCAACCATTTTGTATAGTGCCTACTGAAAATTAAAACAATGCCAGAGAAGGCAGGGGAGCCCCTATAAAGGTACATTGCTGAGTTCCCATGTGGCCAAAAAAGAGTCAATGGTTCTTCTTGAGGAAGAGTTTTGGAATCTTTTTGTTCTCCACCTCCCTGTACAAATATACATCAAGAGGACATGGGTCCTAATTCTATTAGTATATTTAGAATTTAATAGTACGTTTGCCAAAATATAAAAAGCTCAAGGGAAGGAAAAGGAAACTTTAGAAACTTCTTAATGCTTTTTTTGATTACTGGAAACATTTTCTAATAAAACACAGAGCACAGTAGACATGTCAACTAGGAATCAAGATAGCAGGCCAAGACTACAAGTTTTAACTCAGCCCCTTGTTGGATATGTATCCATGAGGTCATTTACTTTCACCATGAGTCACCCCAAATCAATTTCCATCCTAACCATTTTAAGGTATTTTGAGCATTAACTTGGGAACCTGATCTCCTGAAATGTTTTGCTAAACTGCCACATCACTCTGGACATAGAACTTCTGCACAGTTATTTTGCAAAGTGAGATAAAAAGCAAAGATATCATTTTATTTGAAATTTACATAGGATCCTGGTCCAAAGGCTGAGAGGCAATTTACTCAAAATGTAATATGCCTTCGTTCACTTCGTTCTCTGATTCATGTGCTGTGCTTTGAACCTGACATTGGAGATATCATCGAGAAGAGAATAAGTAGTCTCCGGTAGAGACTAATGACTTGATGCAAAGACCCAGAGTGACCAAATAGTGAGAGTAGAAAGAGCATTAAAAAAATGGGTACTAAGAGTTCTAGAGAGATGAATAGAACTACTTTGGGGGCACATGTGTCTAAGAAAGTTTCCTGAAAGGATATCTAACCCTGTGTGTTATTAGCTTTCCACTCATATAACAAAGTTTGGGAGGCACGGCTTGAGATCTTGGTCAGTCAGTATTCACCTTCGAAGCATGATGTACAGAGTTCTGTATACAACCTGCACAATAAAAGCCTAGTGGCAAGTACTTGTCATCCCAGCACTGAAGAGACGGAGATGAGCAGATTATTGGGACTGTCTGGTTAGCCAGCCTAGCATACTGGGCTAGCTCAGGACAATGAGAAGCCCTGTCTCTAAAAGCAAGTGGAAAGCACCTGAGAAAAGATATCCCAGGTTATCTTCTGTTCCTCTCATGTGTGTAAATACATGTGCATGTTCACACACGCACACACACACACACACACACACACACACACACACACACACACACACACACACACGCATACACGCATACACACAGAGACCATACCTGACCATACCTGAAACAAACAGCTTAAAAGGAGTCAAGAGGAGATGGTTCGGTAGCCCCAGTCCGCGATCATTTATCTGTGTTGCTATGGATTTTGCTATGAGAAAGACTATACAGAAGAAAGCACACTGATGAATAGATGCGTTCAACTCATGGGAACTGGAAACAGAAAGAACGAAGGAAGGAAGGAGAGGAGGAGGGGCTAGGAACAAAATATACTCTTCACAATTATGCCCAGTGACCCACTTTCCTGAAGGGGGTCCCAACCTCCTCATGTTTCTACTGCCCTGTCATAGCTACTTCCATCCCCGATGTAACAAAACATCTGAACTAAACAAATGAAGAAAATGAGGCTTTATTTTGGTTTATGCTTCCAAAGACATAGTCTATCATGCCATGGCAGTGGGAGCAAGAGGCTCATTGCATAGTCAGGATGCTGAAAATGATGAACCCGTGCTCATCTAGGCTTCTCCTTTATATATGAAGTTCATGACTCAGTCATGGAACGGTGCTGGCCACTTTTGAGGAGGGTCTTCATACTGTAAGTAACCTAGAAAAGAACAACTCCTATAAGTATGACCAGAGGCTAGTTGAATCTAGATATATTCTCACAGCTATGGCCGAAAACTTATCTTCTAGATGATTCTAGATCTTAACAAGTTGATATAAGCTACTACAGCTTTCTAATACCCTGTTAAACAATGGGTACATACATGGATTTGACCATTGATCCTGATCTACTAGACTATTAAATGTGATTCAGTCACCTCCCCCAGGACCCTCCTCTAAACACTGCATTGAGAGTGGAGCCTCAAAGATCTAAACTTCTGAAAACCTTGGAGATCCATAGCGTGATACTCTGGTTTTCAAGACCACGGCTTGCTTAGAAACCAGGTTCGTGGCCAACTGTGCTGCAATTTCCATACCTTATTTAAAGGTTCAAGGCAGTTCAGTCCACACACACACACACACACACACACACACACACACACACACACGTAAAAATAAAATTAAAAGGAATATGTATTACCAAAGCATAGTAATTTTTGCCCAAAGTATTTTTCATGTTGAGTGATTCTCCCTGGAGTAGCTGAACAGGGCCCGATGTCATCACAGTGACATCAAACAGAGGTACAGCTCCATTACCCCTGACAGGTATAAAACAGCAACCACATCTCTCCTTCCTGAAGGGGCTGAGAATATTTCTCCTCTATCTCCATATGCAAGCCAAGAGCTTCCCTCTAAAGGTTAAGTACAAATCAAGTCGAAGTTCCCCAGCTGCCTTCAGCCATTTTCCTAATCAAATCTCTCTTCCCCACATATCAAACTTCTCTAGAGGATTGTCATTGTATCTGACCCTGGCTAAATAATTTAGCCTCCGTAAGGAAAAAAAATAGTAATACTTCCAGGATCTTAGAAAGATTCTGAAGATTCATGAAGAATAACTAAAAACAGGGCCTAAAGCAGAATATGTTAGACAAGTGTAAGCTGATCTTGTGATCGCAACCTTCGTCTCATTTTCTTATCCTCTACTTACTCTCGATTCAGTCCTTTTTGCCCATGCAACATGACATAAACTTATAGATACCTCCTGTTAAGATCATCAAAAACTTCCACATAGCTAAATCTAATAAACTATTTCAGCCTTTGTTTTACTGACATCTTCATAATAGTCCACTCTGCTGATATGACACTTATAAAAAGCAACAACAACAAAACCCCCACGTATTCTCTTCGGGTTCATTTTGGTTCTAATGTTATAATGATGCTTCATCTTTTTCTTCTAATCTTCCTTAAACCATAAGACAACCTCAATACTTCCTTCTTGTCATGTTTTTGTCATAGCAACAGACAATTGACACTGTCTTTCTTCTCAATTCTAACTCCATAAAGAACTGTCTCCTAGACAGTCTGACTGGAAGGTTGTCATCACAATATTGGCTTACACTTGTCTAAAACATTCCATTCTGCATCCTTTCCACATCTACAGCCTCGTGGTGCAAGTACACATTAATGTATCAGACAGAATTCCTACATGAGAGTGTGCTCTCTTTGAAGTCCTGCAGTGTTCTTCCTTATGCTTTTAATGGTTGTGGATGTAGAGAACTATGCATGCATGTTTTGTAAAGGTGAATGTGGAGGTCAGAGCCTTAAGGTGTCGTCCTAAGAATTGCTGACTACCACCCTTGAGACAGGGTCTGCCATTGTCCTGAAGCAAACAAATTAAGTTTGACTGATTGGCCAGCCCGGCCTCAGAATCCTCCTGTTTCTGACACGCCAGCACCAGGATTATAAGCACACACTACCACACCTGATACATTTTACTTTAGTTCTGAGAATCTAAGCCATTTCACTTGCCAGGCAAGCATTTTGCCAATTTAGACAGGGTCCCTGTCCCACTTTAATGTTTTCTAAATAAATTAAAATATGCAGCATGGAATTAAAGAGTCTGATACGATCTGAAGCCTATCCCTATTGCTTTAGACATCACCCCCACATCTTCTGGGTCCTCAGATGGGCTTGTTTGTCTCACCTCTCTCCTCTCAGCTGCTCTCCACTGGAAACCTCTCCAAACATATCACCTTTGTGTCCTGGCTAGTTAATCTCTTCAAATTTCAATTCATCAACTCATATTCTTCCTCTCTAGCTGCCCATTCCAGATAAGATTCATCTGTTCTATGTTCCCATTGATGAACTTTTTCTTCCTCTCTCTCAGGACATTTGACTCAGCCTTTCATTAATCACTCCTTTGTGTCATTAATTCATTTGTGGTCCTCTAACAAGTTGTAAGCACTTGTGCTCTGTGAAAGCAGGGTCTGGCCCATAGAAAGAACTCAAGATCTGTTGAATAATTGAAATTAACAATTTCTCCATCCTAGGATAAGTTATTAGAATGATTTGTGTTTCTTTGCAAAACTTCCAAATCATCTCCATGGCTTGAACTAAGAAGAAATAGAAGTGAGAATTGTCATTGAAATTCTCGCTAAGATTTAATTTTAGTTAGCATTCCACTTTAATAGATATGATCTTCCTTCTTTAAAAAAATGAGATTTGTTAAATTATGATTTGGAAAGATTTGTGTAAACAGCTTCAGATAAATCATCCAAGGCTCAAATGTCAGAAGAGCTGCAATTAATTTGCAACCTAAATTGTATTCTTGCATTAACTAAGTTATAGAAAAACGGCATTTAGTAATTGGTATTGTGACATAACTTCATATGAGAGTTGAAGCACTTTGCACAGCTAATATCTCAAACAAGCTTGGGGTCTGTCACATCCTTTCATATTCTGATTGATTAAATGGATTATTTGGCATTTTGACAGATCACAGAAATCAGTGAATAAGAAAGACTTTTTATTCTTTGTCATTTTCTTTCTCTGAACACATGCACATGCAAATTTTTTAGAAACAAAGGCATGATATTTTCCCTCCCATAATTTTGTTTCAGTGCTGTATTTTTACTGATAACAATAGCGGTGCCTGCACAAAAAGTTCCCATTATTAACTTTCATATCATTTTTTTCTAATTAAAACATAATGTATAATGAGACGTGAATTTTGCATTACATTCAGACTTTAATATTCTTGCCATTTATATGGCAGATTACATGGTTCTGTTCTCTCATCACTAGAGCATGGAATCTAAAAACAACAACAACAAAAAAGTCCTGAGTGGTGATAGAAAATGCCTTCAATTCTGGCTGCCACTGTGTCTCTTGGGACATTGAGTATTCCAGGTGGCCAGCTAAGTAGTGGTTTGGTCAGTACTCACACCCGAAAGATTGGCCAGAAAAGAACATTTTGGTTCCAAGCTCATTTTTGTCTAGTCTATTCAGTTAGTGTCGATTATATAAATCTTGCACAGTTGTCCTTCATTTGCTTGGACACCCACAGATGTCTGCTTCTAGCCCCCACACAGCCTCTAACTTCCATAAAGGTCTTCAGCACAACCTCTCCAGTCAGATATTCACGAATGTGAAGAGAGACGCTATTTATTACTGGACAGATTGCCTACAAAGGGCTGACCACTAAAAGCACCTATTCTGTCCTTGCTATGCAATGAGAGTTGCCTTAGGTTTGGAAATGGATACTGACTTCTCTCTAGCACAAGATGCTCAAACTTGATTGAAGGAATCCTCAGGACATGATAGTGTAGGATGATGTCAAGGCAATACATGATTGGATAGTAGAGAGTGGGGCGGGGGCAAAGTTTTTGAAAGGCCAGAGGAGGAGGGAAAGAAATCAAGATGGAGATGAAGGAAGAGGATGCTGATCCAGGTGGTCTGGGTCAATTTTATCTTGTCTAGGTGGGTTCAGCCATTATTAATTGGCAGTGAATTTATTCTGTGGATGTATTGTGCATTGAGTCTTTAAGATATAAATCTAATTGCTAAATTACCAGTTTCTGGAACTTTGATTTTTACCCACCAAGGGGACAGTGTGTGAAAGCAGCTGTTAGAGAAACAGCTGGAATGCTGAGTGAGAACTCGTGGGAACTGGTTCGCCACTCTTATATTCTTACCGCAACATAATAGAATAACCAGGTTATTAGAGGATTTGAACCACAGTTGTCCAGAAGGCCACAGCAGGGCCCACATATGAAGAATAACTGGAAGGAGATACATGAAAGAAGGCTGAAGGAGGAATGTAGAACATGAAGCATGAGGACAGCAGTTGTGGGAAGCAGGGACACATCACCCACTAGGACAAGATTCAAAGTATGTAATCAATTCAGTCCATCAGAGGCACAAGTACAAGAAGAAACATGAATGGTATCAAAAGTGTGTGTGTGTATGTTTGTGTGTGTGTGTGTGTGTGTGTGTGTGTGTGTGTGTGTATGTATGTGTGTCTGTGCAGTACAGAACCACTTAAGATTCAAAAAAGGGAGAGCTGGTCAGTCTTACTCCCTGGGAAGCTCTCTCCAGCTGCAGTGGAAGCAAAAGATAAGGTGTGGGCAGGGCAACCCATCAGGAAGCTGACACAGTCATCCATGAGAGAGCTTATCAGAAGCCAAACTATAGCAGTAGCTACAGAGTTGTGGACAACAGGAGGCAGATTAGAAAGCCATTAAGGAGACCTGTTAGGTAGGAGGTTGCAACTGAGTGATCAAGGCAGGGAAAAGGGAAGCAGGATTGAGGACAACACATTGTCTTCTGCGAGTTCCTGCGTGGATGGAATTCCACACTGTGTGACAACACGAGATCCCTGCTTGTAGTGCTAATTCAAAAAAAAAAGCCAAATATAAACCAAATTAAAAAAATACAGGTGCATTCCTGGATCCTGGACAAATAAAATAAAGGGGCCTATGTCATGCTTCGGGGGAAAACTTTCCTCTCTAGGTAAGAGATTAGCGTGTGTGGCCATTTTTTCTCCACAAAGGGTCTTCCTTGAGAGGCACTTTATGTTCTTATATCCACCCTCCCCTCTGAACTTAGCTGCTTTGTAACACATCTCAGAAAGGCTGTTGCTATTTTCTTTCACATTTTTCACCAGCAGACTGTAAGTTTATTTGAGCAAGAACTATACCTTGTAAATCCATTACTAGGACATTTGTGAATCTAGTCACATACTCGATATTCCTAGTGTCTATCATAAGTCAGACACCATTTTTTTGTCTATTGGGGATCTCACATGGTAGAGAGCACAAGGTTTAGTTGGCTAGCATTTGCAGATATTTTTCTGTACTGTGAGACAATCTTTTTTTTCTTTTTTCTTTTTCTTTTTCGGAGCTGGGGACCGAACCCAGGGCCTTGTGCTTGCTAGGCAAGTGCTCTACCACTGAGCTAAATCCCCAACCCCATTGTGAGACAATCTTAAGTGGTAAGCCTTCTGCAACAGTTGCTAGACTTTGTATGCTCACCTCTACCTATTGAACTCTGTTTTTAAAAGAGCATATCTGTCTGTTTACCCTTCTGGTTGGGTTATACGTTGGTACCCATATTAAAAAATTTCTTTTGTTCTTTTTCTGGGCTAGCAATGATTAATTACTGGCAGTTTCCAATCAATCCAATCTATGTACAAATCCCAACTGTGTTATCCAGTTTAAGAAGTCACAGGCCTCAAAGCACTCATGGTTTTCATATTCATCACAATAAGGACCGTAATAATGTATTCCCCATTGATTTGGTTTAAAGATGAAATGAACCAGGAGGAACCTAAAGGAGTAATTGCTATATCAAATTCACTGAACTTACCTTAAAAGATTTGGTTGCAGTAAAACATTTCAGATTTTCAGTTTTGGTTCATAACATGCTAAGTAGCACTGAAGAACAAAACCTTGAGGAAAAGAAGATAGAAAGTGAGGGAGCAAGAAATATGGCACAAAAAAGGAGACATCTGGTAAGCACCAATGCTATCATCAATTTCAGTTTCTAGTATAGATTTTACAAGACATTAATGCCCGACTCCATTCAGAACCTGGTTTATATAGCCTGGTATTAATGTAGCCAGAGCCTGGGTCACTTACAAGTCTTGACATATACTTTGGGAAAGTCTCCTTTGCTCAGTCAGTTTTAGAACCATCAAAGTCATAATGAATCCATTGAGGGAAACTATTCTCAGTGAAGTTTACTAGGAAAGCTTCCTATAGAGTTAGCTCAGAAAAAAAATGATCATCTTTGAAAGTTAATATTTTTATTATAGGCAATCAAAATTCAGAGACATTTTTTCCAAAAACAAAAGTAAACCCAGGTCTCTAATCATAATCTTTTTACAGCAACTCTCTGTATATATAATATATTATTGAACTATTCCGTACAAATAGAACAGGAGCCACAAACTCAACACATGCATGTCATTTAAAATTTCCCAAATCTACATTATAAAATTGACAAGGTATATAACTTTGTTTTTAGATTGAGCCTAATATAACAAAATCTTATCATTTCAATCTGTAAATAATATAAAAGCTGTTGGCTTGTAACACACTGTTCTCTGATAGTACGTTTTTACAACTCAGTATTTCATATTTGTAGTGCGTGTTAATTGGTACAAGCCCCATCTCAAGTTTTCAGAAGCTACATGTGAGTGACTGGTGTCTACTATGCTTGACAACACGGTTCTGAAAGGTCTGTTTTCTGAAAAATAGAGTTACAGATTAAATTTTTGTGAACGTATTTTGACTACTAGAGTGTAGTACAAGACAAAGTTCATAGATTAAGAGCACAATATGGATTGCCTCGAATACCGAGACAATGAATTTGTATTTTATTAAATGTACATGAGAAACCACTGATAGTTTTTTGGGGGGAAAGACAGTTGAAAGAGAAAAGATCACTTAGAAATCCAAGGGAGAGGTAATCATGGCATATATACTAGCCAAGGGACAGGAAACAGGATGGAAGGGACAAATGAGACAGCACTCACAAAGGCATGGTAGTTTACAAAATTTCAGATTCCATGAGCAAACAAGAGCTCAAGATGGCACCTCTGCCCCTGGGAAAATCCAAGGGAAAAGTTCTTCTACCTGTTCATGAGAGGTCGTGTCATTTTAGTTATGCTAAAATTGAGTTCCACACAGAATATTGGAATGTTGGCTTGGAATTTACATAGCGTGAGGGCTGTGCTCTGCAGAGGGTAATGGCATAACAGAGTTGAACTATACAGGGAGGCACCACCTGTCTTAAATGTACTAAGAAACTTTTAGAAAAGCAGGCACACTTATGACTGTAGCACTAACAAAAGTGCCAATAATTGGCAAAAATCATAGACATGCAGAATTTAGCCTTTTCTGGCAAATGCCTAATATATAATTAGCTTTCCACACAGTCACACAAAAGTCAAGCTTTGGCATTCATAATCCTGATTGTCAGCTTGCTTGGGTTATGAGGTGCCATAGTGAGCTCTCTCTTGGACTTCCAATCGATTTTCCCACTTCTAACTCCCCTTTCAATTGCCATTGTTCCCAAATGCGTATTTAATAAAATATAAATACATCACTGTTGCAATAACACCATTTAAAGCAATGGTCCTCCCTTTGGGGGTTGAACAACCCTTTCACAGAGGTTGCCAAAGACCATCAGAAAACATATATTTATATTATGATTCATAATAATTAGTTATAAAGTAATTATGAAGTAGTAAAATTAAAATTATGAAGTATCAATGAAAATAATTTTATAGTTGAAGGTTGTCAACAGCATGAGGAATATATTAAAGTGTCATAGAATTAGAAAAATTGAGGACCATGGATTTAAAGCGCCAAGAGGAGAAACAAGACAGTTTCTAAACTGATGACAGTTTGAAGAATCCAGATTGAAGAATCCAGAGTTAACAAATTCCAAAAGATTCAAATGAGATAAATGCAAGAAAAGTGCTTATGGATGAAGACAGACAAAAAATTAAAAATATGGGGAAGTTAAAATTTAAATTTAAGTTTAAAGTAGCAACCATAAGACTACAACAGACTCTATGATAGCGGTGACAGAAACAAAAAGATAATGAAACATTATTGACAGTCTGGAAAATTATTTTCAGTGTGGAATTCTATATCAATGTGAAAATATACATTTAAATAAAGACATTTAAATAAAGATTTTGCAATTAAAAGCAGAAGATTTGTATGGAAATACACAGGAAGGTGCCTTTGGCAGAAAAATATTTATGTGATTTAGACAGAGCATTGTGAACTCAGGCAGAAGCATGAGAGCACGAGGGTAATAAACATTACCAGAAAGAGTGAAGTCCGGACAATTGGTTATTTTGTCAGCAGCAGGGACTGGGGAGCTATGAAGACACACATTTCAAGTTTCCAGAGTCAAATCCTATCGCTCTCTTTCATATTTCATGCTAGGTTTGGATCTAACTGAGTTATGGCACTGGATCTCTGATCTCCAGCAGAACCTGGAGCAAATTTATGCACAATCATGGTCACGTGGTAAGGTTTACTCCTCTAGTCATATATTTATTAGAAATGCCACATCTCGAGCAATTGAACCCAACAGAGTAATGCATTGAAGACCAGATCAGTGAGCAACATAATTAGTTTTGTTTGAACATTTTAACTCTGTCCAACCATATGCAAAATGAGAGTACTATGTTAATTTTAAATACTATATTCTTGAGTATTTATACTTTAAGACAATAGAGTAGACTCAAGAGAAATTTCATTTAATATTTCCTCCAATTATTAAAAAAATTGTTTGAATGCTTTTAGAAGAATCTTGAGAAAGAAAATCTTTAATAATGAGTTAAACACTCAGGCTAGGGTTATTATTTAGAAATCAAATAGTAAATTCAGAAGGGCCTAAGGGTTGAGAAAGTTCTGGGGGCATGGGGAAAGGTGGGAGGAAGGTCAGCTGGGGTCTTCTGATTCTCCTTCAACCAAAGTCATTCAGGAAGTTCACCTACTAGTGCATCTGGAGAGAGATTTCCACCATATTACAAAAATATAGACAGAAGACTTCAGAGTTCATGGCAACCACTAGACTAGTCTAAGATCTTCTGTGAAGACATTTTCTGGACAGACGTTTCATATGATACCACTGTGGGCCCCTAAGAAGCGTGTTGTTTTTAACACTCCATGGGATGAAATGCAGATGCTTCTGCATGCTTGTCAAGTGCTCTACCCCGAGCCCCAGCTCCAGCGCCAGCCCTACTATTATTTTTAACTGTGAAGAAAACCCAAAGCTTTATCCAGTAGGGGTGTTCATGTGTGAAACCTTACATTACTCAGGCAGAGAAAATTACCTGGATGATTTCACTGGAGAATAAATCAGTAATCTGGAATGATTTAGCATGGGACTAATGACACTTTATATCATTTTAAGTACAGTTAAACTTCTTAATTACAGACACTCTAGAGACTTGGAAGAATTGCTACAATAATGGCATGTCATTAATTCTGAGGAAACACAGCTTCCTAGCCAACACCTGCTACGTCTATACAGTTGCCGGGTTAATATGGAGTCTTAGAAATTGGTAGTTTCCCTGTTCTTAAACTGCAAAAGAACTTCCAAAATCTCTACCCAGCTGCATGGAAGCTATCAAGATTCATTTCAGTGCTTCATACTTGAGGCCCACATTTTATAACTTTTGGGGTTGAGAAAAGTCAGAATGAGTATCACGTGTTAGTCATGGAATAGGTAGAGAGGCTGACTCAGAGAGAGCTGCGGGCTGTGAAAATGAATCTTTTATGAGAAGTAATATGTGTTCGGCACAAGGTGAGAGAACAAAAAAATAAAATAAAAGATGCCATTCCCCATGTAGCTTTGTCACTTCCCACTACCAAAGGGGAGCAAATAGCAATATCCTTTCTTTTTATCATCTCATAGCATTTGGCAACTAAGAAATATATTTAAGCTCATTTTCTTGGGCTCTGATTGTATTATTTCTGCCTTTAACTATGAAAGCATTCCAGTGTTTTGGCCCTTCAGATTCAGTCAGAATTCTGCTTTAGCCAGCCAACTGCAAATATTGTATAGTTATTAGATTCTCACAGTTGCATAATGTTTCCATGTTCTTTTTTGTAAACATGGTGATCAAAATGGTTAATGATTGTGTAGCAATTGGTAGTCTCATCATGGGCTTTCCATGGATTATCCAAGTATTATGCAACCAACTAATCCAGACTATAAATATTCTTTTATTTTTATTTTTTGTATATTCACAACTTAGGTACAGGATGGAAAATAAAGTGTTGGCTATTACATGATTGTCGATGGCTACTTTGAATGGAGAAACTTATTTATTTTACTATTAAAAGAGATTCTTCTCTCATACAATATATCCTGGCCACTGTCTGCCCTCCTTCACTCTTCCCAGCTACCCCCAACTTCCCCTCTGATCCCCTTGATCTACTCTCTCTCTCTTTCCCTTTAGAAAAGAGCAGGCATCCAAGAAACAACCAAACATGATAAAACAGGACAAAATAAGACAGGCAAAAGCCATCATTTTGAGGATAGAGAAGGCAATGCACTTGGAAAAAAGTTCCAAGAACAGGGTCAAAGAGTTTTTGTCTTTTATTTTACTTCTGAATGTGTGTGTGTGTGTGTGCATGTGTGTGTGTGTGTGTGTGTGTGTGTGTGTGTGTGTGTGTGTGTGTGAGAGAGAGAGAGAGAGAGAGAGAGAGAGAGAGAGAGAGAGAGAGAGGCAGGGGGGAAGTATATGTACACAACATATGTATCCACAAAGGCCAGAAGTCATCAGATCCCATGAGGATGCAGTTAAGGAGACTCACGAGCCACCTGATGTAGGTCTTGGGGACTGAACTTGGGTTCACTACAGTAGCAGGATGCACTCATGACTTCTGAGCCTCTGATACTTACTTGTTCCTTATTCTACGTTTTATGCAAGAAAGACTATGAGTGTGACCAGTTAATAAACAATGTTTTGTAATATGCAAACTCCATCATAATGCCTTTTAAAATTTGATTCGGAATATCTTCCACTGAATTAAGGTTAGTAGCCTATAGCATGCCAAGTAGCCTATATATCTTCTTTTGCTTTTTTTTTAGAGTTACTCTTTTGTTTTATTTTTACGAAGCAATTATCACTTTAATACTAAAACTAATCAGCGAACTGGAAGACTGATTTGGGGGAAATTTCCAGGTTACAAAAAGAACGATAAAACAGAAGAGAAAGCCATACTGATGAGAGCATTTTAAATTTAATAAAATGGGTGGACTTTTTTCTCTAAGAAAAAGGATAGCCCATCTAAACTCATAGAACAGTCCATAAAAAGCTCTTTCAAAAACCAAAAATATGTTCTCCACATTGAACTTCATGAAATTATAGAACACAAGGAATAAACAGTAAATGTGATTTTGAACTAGGTGAACAGAGAGCTAGCCTTTCTAAAAGCACTGATCATGGTGACCACACACATGCCAGAATCCATGATATAGTAGAAAGGAGTAACATCTTCAGTCAACCCTAAATTCCACTTCCTACTAATGTCTTCTCCAAGGTGCAGTCAAGATAAATACACATCCAGAAAATCACAGAGAGACACAAATGAAGCTGCTCCCTTGAAATATTATGGATCTATGAGTGTATTCTTTTATTCCCTGGGAATTTATATACTTCAGGGAAATATTACACACTCCCTTTCCCACCTGTTTTCACTGGTATCTCATTTTAGATTAAGTAGGTCTATTATAGTACAGTTCTTTTCCCAATTTGTTTTCTGGTTGTGATATGTAAAAATTAACCTTCATCTGGCAATGGAACCCAGCTGTAGAATGTTTGCCTAAAAAAAGGTCTTGTATTTGTTCCCCAGAGGTTAAGAAATAAATAAAAAAAATGAAGAAACAAAAATTATCTTCATTGTGTGTGTGTGTGTGTGTGTGTGTGTGTGTGTGTGTGTGTGTGTTGCTGAGAACTGAACCCCTGACTTGCACATGAGAGGCAAGTACTCTACCACTAATCAAATTCTGTGTTGATTTGGCCTAAGTTAGAGTCATTTGGGAACAAAAGAACTTCAACTGAGAATATACTTTCTTCACTTTGGACTGAAGAAAAGTCTGTTGGTCATTTTCTTGATGTGGAAGAGTCCATCCCATTGAGGGTGACAGCTCCCCTAGAGAGCAGGTTCGTAGGCAGTGTTGCTTTGTGCTCTCTGCTTCATTTACTGCCCCCAGGTTCCTGTATTAGTCCTGTCCTGGCTTCCTTTGCAGATGAACTGTAACTTATATGGTGAGATAAACCCTTTCCTCCCGAGTTCCTTTTGGTCAATATTTGATCAGGGCAACAGAAAGCAAAGTAGTAAAACAAATAAGTTAAGTTCCCATCTCTTTTCCATTCTTTATTTGGAGACAGGGTTTCCAGACAGGCCTTGAATTTGTTCTCCTGGCTCAGCCTCTGAAGCAACAGTGGTTCTAGGACCTTTACATGAGACCTGACCACAGTGGTTTTTTACTCAAAAATTCTCAAGGTTTTGCTTTCCAATAAAATCAAGACTCAAAAAAATTGTTCAAAATATCTTAAATATTCTGTACATTGCTTTGGTTTGTGGATTACATATTTCTCTTGCATATTCTTTAACTGCTGCTTCTATCACTTTAAAAATATCAGAAGGATCATAGTGCACATGTTCTAGAGAAAGAGGCTGGTAGGAGGCATTTGTTAGCATGTCTTTTACTATCACGATCTAAGCAGCTCATCCTTGCGTGTCCTATGATTTCTGGCATAATTTCTTACAAATATTATACTACAGGAAGAAAATCCTATTCTGATTAATTCAAAAGAATGAATGGTATTCCCCACAAACTACAAATTGTCTCTTATAGTCTATGTTAAATGTTACAGGTTAGTGGAGAAAGGGAGGCTGTCAGCCATTGGGATTCAAAAAAAAGAAAGGAAGGAAGGAAGGAAGGAAGGAAGGAAGAAAGTAAGAAAAGAAAAGAAAAGAAAAGAAAAGAAAGGAAGAGAAAAGAAAAGAAAGAAAAAATAGTTCGTTTTTAACAGGGATGATTTGGAAATGAAGATTCAGTGTTGTTGTTTTGTTTGCTTTTGTTTTGGAGTTTATCAGATTATACATTTATTCTTGGAATCCTGTTCACATATGATAGACTACAAAACTGAAAGGGTTCTCTTCAGAATCATGAATTAAAAAACAAAACCAGCTTAACATTACATCTAATGAGTCTCTCGAATAGATAAGACAGTAAATTAATTGCCAGAGTTGTGTGATAGCCAGATTTCCCTCACTGTGCCAAGACCCCGAGAAAATAAAGTACCTGAGGGAGAGGGTTCTACTTTGCTTTAACGCTTCAGATGAATCTGGTCATGGTTGCTGATCCATTGCTCTG
Source organism: Rattus norvegicus (assembly GCF_021556685.1). Classification (NCBI taxonomy): domain Eukaryota; kingdom Metazoa; phylum Chordata; class Mammalia; order Rodentia; family Muridae; genus Rattus; species Rattus norvegicus. The sequence continues at coordinate 36,289,878 of NC_141540.1, read as the reverse complement.
GTTATGCTATATATATAGTGTTCTATGAGGAACATGGGGTATTGGAGGCTTGGTCACTTCACAACAGCCAGGAACCAAATGGAAAGACGGGGTCTAGGACGTCAGAAATCCCTTCAGGAAGACATTTCCAGTCATAGGACTTAATTCCTCAAAGCCATACTTCCTACAAGTTTCAGTACCTACTTTTTTGAACATTTTTTATTTTATTGGTTATTTCTTATTTACATTTCAAATGTTATCCCCTTTTCTGGTATCCCCTCCAGAAACATGCTATCTCCCCTTGCTTCTATGAGGATGCTCCCCCACCTACCCATACACTCCCTCCTATCTTCCAGCCCTGAGGGCTGGGGGGAGGGAAAATCATGGAGCCTTGACAGGACCAAGGGCCTCTCCTCCCACTGAAGCCCAACAAGGCCGCCCTCTGTTACATATGTATCTGGAGCCATAAGTCCATCCCTGTGTACTCTTGGGATGGTGGTTTAGTCCCTAGTAGCTCTGGGGGTTCTGGTTGGTTGATATTGTTGTTCTTATCTCCTTAATCTCCTTCAGTGCTTTTCCTAACTCCTCCATTGAGGATCCCATTCTCAATTCAATGTTTGGCTGCGAGCATCCACCTCTGTATTTCTCATGTTCTGGTAGTGCCTCTCAGGAAATACCTATATCAGTCTCCTCTCAGCATGCACTTCTTGGCACGAGCAATATTGTCTGACTTTGATGACTGTACATGGGATGGATCCCTGGGTGGAGCAGTCTCTGAATGGCCTTTCCTTCAGTCTCTGCTCCACAATTTGTCTTCAGATTTCCTCCTGTGAGTATTTTGTTCCCCTTCTAAGAAGGACTGAAGCATCCATATGCTGGTCTTCTTCTTGAAGTCATGTGGTCCATGAATTGCATCTTAGGTATTCTGAGTTCTTGGGCTAATATCAACTTATCAGTAAGTGCATACCATGTGTGTTCTTTTGTGACTGGGTTACCTCACTCAGGATGACATTTTCTAGTTTCATCCATTTGCCTAAGAATTTCATAAAGTCATTATTTTTAATAGCTGAGTAGTACTCCATTGTGTAAATGTACCACACTTTCTGTATCCATTCTTCTGTTGAAGGACGTCTGGGTTCTTTCCAGCTTCTGGTTATTATAAATAAGGCTGCTATGGACATAGTGGATCATGTGTCCTTGTTATACATTGAAGCATCTTCTGGATATATTTCCAGGAGAGGTATAACTGGGTCCTCAGGTAGTACTATGTCCAATTTTCTGAGGAACCTCCAGACTGATTTCAAGAGTGGATGTACCAGCTTGCAGTCCCACCAACAATGGAGGAGTGTCCCTCTTTTTCCATATCCTTGCCAGTATCTGCTGTCACCTGAGTTTTTGATCTTAGCCATTCTGACTGGTGTGAGGTGGAATCTCAGGGTTGTTTTGATTTGCATTTCCCTGAAGACTAAGGATGCTAACATTCCTTTAGGTACTTCTCAGTCATTCAATATTTTTCAGTTGAGAATTCTTTGTTTAGTTCTGTCCTCCATTATTAAAAAGGCTTATTTGATTCTTTGGAGTCTAACTTCTTGAGTTCTTTGTATATGTTGTATATTAGCCCTGTATCAAAAGATCTATCAGATCTTTCCCCAGTATGTTAGCTTCCTATTGACAGTGTCCTTTGCCTTACAGAAGCTTTGCAATATTATGAGGTCCCATTTTTCTTTTTTTTTTTTTTTTTTTGGTTCTTTTTTTTTTCCGGAGCTGGGGACCGAACCCAGGGCCTTGCGCTTCCTAGGTAAGCGCTCTACCACTGAGCTAAATCCCCAGCCAAGGTCCCATTTTTCAATTCTTGATCTTAGAGCATAAGCCATTGGTGTTCTATTTAGGAAATGTTCCCCAGTAGTCATGTGTTCGAGGCTCTTCCCCACTTTTTCTTCTATTAGTTTGAGCGTATACGGTTTTATTTGGACATCCTTGATCCATTTGGACTTAAGCTTTGAACGGGGAGGGAGGAGGATAAGAATGGATTGATTTGCATTCTTTTACATACTGGCCTCCATTTGTGGAAATGCTGTCTTTTATCCATTAGATGGTTTTAGCTCCTTTGTCAAAGATCAAGTGACCATAGGTGTGTGAGTTCATTTCTGGATTTTCAATTCTATTACATTGATCTACCTGCCTGTCTCTGTCCAATACCATATAGTTTTTTGTTTGTTTGTTTGTTTGTTTGTTTTGTTTTTTGTTTGTTTTCATCACTATTGCTCTGTAATACAGCTGGAGTTAGGGATGGTGATTCCCCCTGACTTCCTTTATTTTTGAGAATTTTTTTTTTGCTATTCTGTGTTTTTTGTTATTCCAAATGAATTTGCAAATTGCTCTTTCTAACTCTGAAGAAGAATTGAATTGGAATTTTGACGGAGATTACATTGAATTTGTAGTTTGCTTTTGGCAAGATGGCCATTTTAACTATATTAATCCTCCTAATCCATGAGCATGTGAGGTCTTTCTGCCTTCTGATATCTTCAATTTCTTTCTTCAGAGACTTGACACTCTTGACTTACAGATCTTTCATTTGCTTGGTTAAAGTCACACTGAGGTATTAATGTTATTTGGGACTATTGTGAAGGGTGTCATTTCAGTAATTTCTTTCTCAGCCTGTTTATTCTTTGAGTAGAGGGAGGATACTGATTTGTTTGAGTTAATTTTGTATGCAGCCACGTTGTTGAAGTTGTTTATCAGCTGTAGGAGTTCTCTGATGAAATTTTTGGTGACACTTAAGTATATACTATTATGTCATCTGCAAATAGTGATACTTTGACTTCTTCCTTTCCAATTTGTATCCCTTTGACTTTTTTTTGTTTTCCAATTGCTCAGGCTAGGATTTCAAGTATATTGAATAGGTAGGGAGAGAGAGGGCAGCCTTGTCTAGTCCCTGATTTCAGTGGGATTGCTTCAAGTTTCTCTCCATTTAGTTTGATGTTAGCTACTGGTTTGCCGTATATTGTTTTTAAGGTGTCTAGGTATGGGCCTTCAATTCCTGATTTCCTCAAGACTTTTACCATGAAGGCTTGTTGAATTTTGTGAAATGTGCTTTCTCAGCACCTAATGAGAGGATTGTTTGGCTTTTTTTCTTTCAGTTTGTTAATGTAAGGAATTATGTTGGTGGATTTCCATATATTGAACCATCCTTTCATCCCTGGGATGAAGCCTACTTCATCATGATAGATGATTGTTTTGATGTGTTCTTGGATTTGGTTTGTGAGAATTACATTGAGTATTTTTTCATCAATAATCATGAGGGAAATTGGTCTGAAATTCTCTTTCTCTGTTGGGTCTTTGTGTGATTTAGGTATAAGCTTAATTGTGGCTTCATAGAACAAATTGGGTAGTGTTTCTTCTGTTTCTATTTTGTGGAATAGTTTGGAGAGTATTGCTATGAGGTCTTCTATGAAGGTCTAATAGTATTCTGCACTAAACTCAAATGCTTCTGTGCTTTCTTTGGTTGGGAGACTTTTAATGACTGCTTCTATTTCTTTCAGTATTATGGATTTAGATGGTTTATTGGATCTTGGTTTAAGTTTAATACCTGATATCTATCTAGAAAATGGTCCATTTCATCCAGATTTTCCAGTTTGGTTTGGTATAGGCTTTTCTAGTAGGATCTGATAATTTTTTTAAAAATTTCCTCAGATTCTTTTGCTGTTTCCCTTTTTCCTTTTCTGATTTTGTTGATTTGAATATTGTCTTTGTGCCCTCTGGTTAGCCTGGCTAAGGGTTTATCTATCTTGTTGATTTCTCAAAGAACCAGCTTCTGGTTGTGGTGATTCTTTATATAGTTCTTTTTGTTTGTTCTTGGTTGATATCAGCCCTGAGTTTATTTTCTGCTGTCTACTCCTCTTGAGTGTATTTGCTTCGTTTTGTTCTAGACCTTTTATGTGTGCTGTCAAGCTGCTAGTGTATGCTCTCTAGAGTTTCTTTTTGGAGTCATTCAGATCTATGAATTTTCCTACTAGCACTGTCTTCACTGTGTCCTATAAGATTGGGTATGCGGTGCCTTCATTTTCATTAAATTCTAAAAAGCCTTTAATTTCTTCTTTATTTCTTCCTTGACCAAGTTATCATTGAGTAGATCATTATTTACCTTCCATGTGTATGTGGGCTTTCTGTCATTTTTGTTGTTATTGAAGATCAGTCTTAGACTTGGTGATCTGATAGGATGCATGAGATTATTTCAATCTTCTTCTCCTGAGGCCCATTTTGTGACCAATTACATAGTCAGTTTTGGAGAAGGTACCATGAAGTGCTGAGAAGAAGGTATATTCTTTTGTTTTAGGATGAAATGTTATATAGATATTGTTAAATCCATTTGGTTCATAACTTCTGTTAGTTTCACTATTCTGTTCAGTTTCTGTTTCCCTGATCTGTCCATTATGAGAATGGTGTTGAAGTCCCCCACTATTATTGTGTGAGGTACAATATGTGCTTTGAGCTTTAGTAAAGTTTCTTTTATAAATGTGGGTGCCCTTGTATTTGTAGCACAGAAAATCAGAATTGAGAGTTCATCTTGGTGTAATTTTCCTTTGATGTGTATGAAGTGTCCTTCTTCATCTTTTTTTTATAACTTTTGGTTGAAAGTTTATTTTATTGGATATTAGAATTGCTACTCAAGCTTGTTTCTTGCGACAATTTTTTGGAAAATTTCTTCTCAGCCTTTTGCTCTGAGGAAGTGTCTGTCTTTGTCACTGAAATGTGTTTCCTGTATGCAGCAAAATGCTGAGTCCTCCTTACATATCCAGTCTGTTAGTCTATGTCTTTTTATTGGGGATTTGAATCCATTGATGTTGAGAGATATTAGGGAACAGTGATTGTTGTTTCCTGTTTTTTTGTTTTTAGAGGTGGCATTATAATTGTGTGGCTATCTTCTTTTCGGTTATTTGAAATTAGATTATTTTCTTGCTTTTTCTAGGGTATAGTTTCCCTCCTCATTTTGGAGATTTCCATCTATTATCCTTTTTAGGGCTGGATTTGTGGAAATACCCTGTGTAAATTTGGTTTTGTCATGGAATATCTTAGTTTCTCCATCTAAGTTAATTGAGAGTTTTGCTGGATATAGGAGCCCAGACTGGCTTTTGTGTGCTCTTAGGTTGTGTATGACATCTACAAGGGTCTTCTAGCCTCATAGTCTGTTGAGAAGTCTGGTGTAATTCTGAGAGGCCTGCCCTTATATGTTACTTGACCCTTTTCCCTTACTGCTTTTAATTTTCTGTCTTTGTTTAGTGCATTTGGCGTTTTGACTATTATGTGACAGGAGGAATTTCTTTTCTGGTCCAATCTATTTGGAGTTCTATATGTTCTTGTATGTTCATGGTCATCTCTTTCTTAAGAAAGTTTTCTTCTATAATTTTGTTGCAGATAGTTACTGGCCCTTTAAGCTGGGAATTTTAGCTCTCTTCTATACCTATTAATCTTTGGTTTGATCTTCTCATTGTGTACTGGACTTCCTGGATGTTTTGGGTTAGGAGGTTTTTTGCATTTTGTATTTTCTTTGACTGTTGTATCAATGTTTTCTATGGTATCTTCTGCCCCTGAGATTCCCTCTTCTATCTCTTGTATTCTGTTGGTGATGCTTATCTGTGATTCCTGATCTACTTCCTAGGTTTTCTATCTCCATGGTTGTCTCCTTTGTGATTTCTTTATTTTTTCTATTTCCATGTTTAGATCCTGGATGGTTTTGTTCAATTCCTAAATCCTGTTTGGTTGTGTTTTCCTGTAATTCTTGAAGGAATTTTTGTGTTTCTTCTTTAAGGGCTTCTATGTTTGTTTGCCTATGTTATCCTGTATTTCTTTAAAGGATTTGTTTATGTCTTTCTTAAAGTCCTCTATCATCATCATGAGATGTGATTTTTAAATCAGAATTTTGCTTTTCTGGTGTGTTGCAGTATCCAGGACTTGCTGTGGTGGGAGAACTGGGTTCTGATGATACCAAGTGGCCTTGGTTTCTGTTGCTTAGGTTCTTGCACTTTCCTTTTACCATTTGGATATTTCTGATGTTAGCTGGTTTTGCTGTCTCTGATAGTGGTTTGAACCTCCTGTAAGCCTGGGTGTCAACACTACTGGGAGACCAGCTATCTTCCAACCGAATTTGGTTACAAAGAGCTGTGGCACTGGGTCAGCTCTGGGTACAGATGGAAAAGGGAAGGATCCCATCCTAGACTGTTCCTTGGGTCCTGTATTCTGAGCTTCAGTCAGGTCTATCTGAGCAGAGGAGATGATCTCACCTGTGCTTTCAGGTGTGTCAGCGCTCCTGGGAGACCAGCTCTCTCCCAGCGGCATCTGGGTACACAGAGCTGTGGCACTGGGTCAGCTCCGGACACAGACTGAAACCGGAAGGTTCCAGTGCCTCTTAATATCATCACAGACTAGATGCTGAATCATCGATAGGTGGGACTCTGGGGGACATGTATTAAAACCACGATGGGATTTAAATCTGTATAGGACCACAGAATCTAAAAAGAGAAGAGGTTTTAGGTGGTTTTGATAAAGAATTCACTCTTAAACTCATGCTCATCAATTTTGAACAATTTTCTAGTGTGAAAAATTCACAGTAGAAGTCTAGAGATGGCTGTGCAGTTACCACTTACCATTCCAAACTCAAAAGCAAGACTCTTCTGCCATTTAGAAAAACAATTGGTCATTTCAAGGTTGTTCTTAGACTATGTTTTTAGTTTGAAATTTAAAACTTGTTCCTGTGATTTCTAATTTTTATTCTCTCAGGTAGATCCTTGTTGTCTTCCCATAGACTATTCAGAGAGGGTTTACAGTGAATTTTGTCTTACTTTGTGTAAAGTGGAATTACTGTGGTGTGTGTGTGTGTGTGTGTGTGTGTGTGTGTGTGTGTGTGTGTGTCCATGTGTGCATACAGGCATGTGTGAGCATGTATGCCGTAGATGTGAGTGGAAATGTATATTGCTGAAGATACAGACATTAAAAAAGGTACCTTTTCGCTTTGTTTTCTTGATCTCTTTAACTACCTACAAATACCTATGAACACTCCCAACCATCGCTTCTACTGTTCAATCAAAACCCCAATCCAGTTATCTTCTAGATCCCATCCAGCCCAGCCCCAACCAATCTGTGCTCTAGCCATGGCATTAACAGAATATATTAAGTTGCTTGCAAAGCTTCATTCACCATAATCAGAAAAAGATGCCAAGCTAGCACATTTATCACAGTGACTGTGGAGTGTGTAGGTGAGGCACTCCAAAGGGAGAAGATACCTTTGATTAAGTTAAGACAAACTATAATGGATGAGAGCTCTTCTCGGGTCCAATAAATCACCAGAGCCTTTCTAAGCTGGCAGACATAAGAATCGTTGGTAAATTAAAACTTACCAGAGTAAGTATGCTGAGGCCTCTAATGTGTCTTTTGCAGAGGCTCTTCTGCAGAGGCAAGCCAGAAAAGGAAGCAGAAGCAGTCTTGAGATATTTGTAATTGATGACAGCAAAGTTGCGTGACCCATTACATGTATCCAGGGCTATGCTTTAATGAACCTGGGTCTCTTTTAATTGTGGGACATGGCGAAAGTCACAAGGCACACTGTTAGTGCCCATGACATGACAATGAGGGATCATTCCAGCATTGGGATCATTCCGTGAGAGGATCCAAAAGGTAGCCTTTGAAGTAAAGAAGTAGGAGCCTTTTTGTCTTGGTTTTCTCCACATCTTTAAGTCTCTAGAATTTTTTCCCTGGGATTCTGAGACCATGAATAAAATATGAGTACGATCTATTTCTTTTTCCTTAATGAGAGATTGCCCAGGATGCTAGGACATTCCCTACACAAAGAAAGTCACGAACTGGATTTATTAACTCTTAGCAAATGTTTGTTCGATGCTGAGTAACGAGGAGGTTTGCAGGTACAGCAAGATAAAAGACTTCGCCACTTCATGTTTATCCTTTGGGTAATAAAACAAATTGGCGAGTTTGTATTTTCCTGTTGGAAATGCATAAGGTCACAAGAGATGAGGGTAAGGGGGAGGTTAACTGGCAAAAAACACTTGCCTGTAAGCAAGGTGCCAAGAGCGAAAGGTCACAGACAGATGAAATATCTTAAACCATACCCAGGGCTGCCGCAATGTGAGGCCCCAGGGAAAGAAATTGTATTTAATGAAAGCAGTGCCCTGGGACTTGCACTGACTGACACGTAATGCATCCTGTGTTTGGAGGACTTTCTGAAGATCCAGTCAAATAATAGCCCAGCTCCCCCGCCCCCTCCTGCTGTCCACTCTTGACTGCTCTGTTGGGCACCGCCCCACCCTCCTTTTGTATTTTGTTGCTTTACCCCATTTCCTCTTTCACTTCTCCCTACAGAGAAAAGCTTCTTGTTAAGGAGTCACAGGGTACCAGTTGGGCTTGGGGATCCTGGAAAGTATGGCCTTTGAATGATTGATTATCTCTGCCAAGTTCAGGGAATGCAGACCTGCCTTAAGCTTCAGTTTCCTACCTTCTTTTGTTGACACAAAATAAGACTCTACTGGTCCTTCCTTCTTTCCTTCCTCCCTTCCTTTCTTCCTTCCTTCCTTTCTTCCTTCCACTCATTCTTTCTTTCTTTCTTTCTTTCTTTCTTTCTTTCTTTCTTTCTTTCATCTTCTTCCTCCTCCTCTTCTCCTTCATCCTCTTCTTCTTCTTCCTCTTCCTCTTCCTCCTTCTCCTCCTCCTTGTCCTCCCTTAGATACTGAATTATGAGGGAACTATACAGATAGGATTCTATGCCAGTTCATGAGTATTTCATAAACTATACAGCTACAGAATTAAACTTGTCATCATTCCCTCTGGATGACTAGTAGGACAGTGTGGTTGAGAATCCTACTAAGGTAGAGGACAAAGGCCAAGAAGACTCATAGCAACCTCACTGTCTGCTCTGGGAACAATCGCCTCTGGGAATATCTATTCCACCTTGCATCAGTCCAGGCAAGTTCAAACTCAAAGGAAAACTCCCAATTGACTGCTCTTCCTGGAAGCAGAATAGGCCTTGGATTGGCAGACTGGATGATGACTGTCACTAGAGTAGGAAAATGAAAGGTGGATGGAAGAAAACAAATGGAAATGGAAAGGGGAGATGGTGAGGCTGGGAAGAGAAATGAAAAGACAGCAGCAGTTGCAGAATTACATGATGAGGATGGAGAGAACTGTAGAAGAGGGGAGATACTGGGGAAAATTGAGCTGAATACAGTTTGTTTAATACAGAGTAGACAATGCTTGAGCGAAGTAAGTATAAGAAAAGAGGATTGGGTTGGAGTTCAATTATCTCTCTAGTTTGTATGTCCTCTGCAAGTGGAAAACTACTGCATTCACATTGGACCAAAAGAACCTCTTCATTCTGTGTCTGGAAGAACAGGGTGGTGGCTTGAATATGCTTGGCCTAGGGAGTGGCACTATTTGAAGTCCTTGTTGGAGTAGATGTGGGCCTTGTTGGAGGAATTGTGTACTATGGGCATGGGCTTTAAGACCTTTATCTTAGCTGCCTGGAAGTTAGTCTTCTCCTAGAGGCCTTCAGATGAAGATGTGGAACTCTTAGTTCCTCCTGTACCATGCATGCCTGGATGCTGATGATAATTGACTGAACCTCTGAACCTGAAATCCAGCCACAATTAAATGTTGCCCTTATAAGAGTTGCCCTGGTCATGGTGTCTGTTCACAGCAGTAAAACCCTAACTAACACAGATGGTAAGTCCAGAAAGTCCTCACAGGAAGAGGTGTGGTACATGCTAAATCTCTGATGAAAAATTTGAAGAAAGATACACAGATTATGGCACCTTCAAGTTGGAGAGACCATTGACTGTGGCTGAATCTGGTGTGGTCATTCGGTACATGTGGAAGCCAAGGTCTAGCTTAGAGGAGGGTTGTTATAGTGTCAAAACAGCTTGTTACTGGGAGGCAGCTGGGATTTGAACCTAGATTCTTTACTGGCCTGTCATATCAACTTCTATAGCTGCTGCCAGAGCTGACCATTTATTCTTTATTGCAGGTGCCTAGTCCCTGACAGTGTCCTGGGCTTCTGCCAGCTGCTCACTGCTCACAGCTCAGACATTAGAAGCAATGAGGGCCATAAGAGGTTTCCAAGCAGGGGAGAGAGGTAACAATAGCCTACTTGGCAGAGAACCATTGTAGCAGCTGAGTGTAGTGAGCAGACCATAAAGAGATCATAATGCCATACAGAACTGATACATTATTTGTGTGACTCTGACAAACCCTGGGAATTCATGGTCCTGGTTTTCTCACGCAAAAAAAAAAATGATAGTATTGGATGGCCTCACACACCTTTAGCATTGTATCAGGTTGAACCGCACCTGCCATTTGCTATGGTAACAGTTAACATTACTTAATTGCAGCATCTGGCAGGCTACAACATCCTTGTCATTTATTTCACTCACTGTTAGCCACATAGGCATGGAGGGAAACTGGCCATTTCACAAACAAATCATTGAAAACTAGCAATTTTAGCAGCTTGCCAGAGCCTGGGCTGTGGGCTCAAGATGGGCACCCACACATGTCTGTCTGAATCCACTGCCTTTGATTAATGACTATTCGTCAAGGCAATAAACTTCAATGGCAAAAAAAAATTTACAGAAACTCTCCAGAAATTTCTCCAGCTTCTACCAACTAATAGGAATTACCATCCCAGAAGTTTTGAGGGAAATAGTTCAGCGTTTAATTGAAGGCAAAGAAATAACAGTCAGCTAATACTGTCACTGGTGACATAGTGGGCACGAAGAAAAGCTAACTCCCTAATTGTTTCAGATCAGTTGCGCTCTTGCTTTATGTTTTAAAAGATGTCATTTCAAAGAAAAGGTCATCTCATGGCAGAATTTACCCTTTAAAATCAAGTTGGTAATAGCCCATTATAGAAAGAAAGGGGTCAATAATGAGAATTTGGAAGATAGTTAGTTCTTGTCATATAAGAAGACAGAAGAGCCCTTCTGAAGGAGGAAAAAAAAATGTTACATAGAAAATACCATTGTGATATTCTCAGAGACGTTGTGTGGGCTTATAGTCATAGAGCTGTCTGAGTTTTCCTTTTGTTTTAACGGGAGTTTCAAATGTTTCATTAATACAGGTTTGGGGATATTGAATAAAGACATGAGAGGCCTTAACCAGAATTTATCATTGGAAGTTTTAACTTTATATCCGCACGTGATACAAGAAAGACGAGCAGAAATGTCGCTATAAGCTATAAGTATTGATAGCTCTCTGACAGGAGGTGCAATAGTGAGCCTGTCTGACTGATCAGTCTGAAGGAGGATACCTGCTTAGGACAGCCTTTATCCAGACGGCCTTCATCTTCTTTGAATTTTCTTTCTTTTGCTAGGAAAGAATCCATAAATCAAATCACAGCATTCACAACAGGACTTTGTTTTTTGTGACACCCCTCCCTTAAAGATTTCCAGATATAGTTACTGATTCCTGTTAAACAATTAGTCTCAGTCAGATGTTAACATAGTAATGTTGTGGCAAGTCCAAAAGTACAACCAAACATTAACCATGTTAATACCAATGCTGGGGGCTGGGAGTAGTACCCTTACCTACTAGATAAAGGTAGGTCTAGATAGTAAGCAAAACAATGAAATGATCAAAGCATCAGGTCTTATAACACATACTCACTTGGGGCTTCTGTATATCAGACCCTGGGCTGTAAACGTAAGGTCACCATTTCCCAAGCTCCGTCTGATTATTGCATTGAATGATATTATCTGTCACTCACGACCTATTGGAACTCAAGCATTTACTGATAAGCAGTAACCTCTTGTACTTTTAGCCATCCTTTTAACACCAGCTATTCTTTTGATCATTTAAGTTAGGTTCTTAGTATTTATGTCTCTGTGTGTCTGTGTATCTGTGTTTAATAGGTGAGTATGAGCAAGTGTTCGCATGTGTATGGTACATGGGCCATTGCATTTGGCTTTTGTTTTGTGAGTTCTTGGATGAACCCAGGTCATCAGGCGTGAGCTGAAGTACTCTTACCTACTGAGACTGTTCCAAATGTATGTATCTTAGTTAAAAAAAAAAACTCTCAGAACTAAGCAGTGTTTAGATAATGTCATCCGCAATGCTACCTTTTATCTCATTCCCATTTTCCTCTCATCAAGGTTTTCAGATTTAGGACATAAAAGAGACTTTTATGTTAACAAGATTGATACTTTCTCTCTACACCAAAATATTCATGAGTTTGATGTGTTGACTGAGCAGCAACTACTTTTGGGTCCTAAATTTAATTTTCTTTTCTTTCTTGTTCTGTAGTAGTCAACCTGATTGTTTACTGGATGCTGACTTAGTCTCTGTGGTAATTTGAATTCTTAGTGATAGGAAGAGGCACTTGTTAGAAGGATTAGGAGGTGAGGCCTTCTTGGAGGAAGTGTGTCAGTGGGGGTGGGCTTTGAGATTTCCAAAGCCCAAGCCAGGTTTAGTATCTCTCTCTTCCCACTGCCTGTATATCTCAACGAAGAACTCACAGCTATTTCTCTAGCACAGGGGTGCCCGACTACTACCATGATTCCCACCACGGTAATAACAAATTAAATCTCTGAAACTGTAAGCAAGCCCCAAATGCTTTCTTATAAAAGAATTGTCTTTATCATGTGTCTCTTCATAGCAAAAGAACACTGTTGTGTCCCCACCCCTTTATTATGTCCTACATGGTCCTTTCTGAGGCAGTTTACCTCGGTTTTGCTAGAGTGTACCTTCAAGTAACCAATTCAAAATCAGAAAATGAACATTATAGAATTCTCTGATTTCAGAAAATGTTGGGAGTAATTCTGATTCAGTAATAATTAAAAATTAATTAATTTGATTAGGTAGAAAGCCCTAAGATTACATTTATTTCTTTGAATTTCGAGGACCTTGAGTGTTTTTGTTTGTTTGTTTTCTGTTTTTTGTTTTGTTGTTGTTAATTTTCTAGCACTTTTTATTTCCTCTTCTGTGTATGACTAGTCTTTTGTTAATTGTTAATTTGAATATTATGTAGCCCAAGCTACATAAATTAAATTCATTTTCCTATTACTTTAGTCTCCTGAGTTTTGTTGAGATGTTTTTACCTCTCACATTAACAAACTGTAGAAGATACAGGATGGTATTTATTTCTTTAGATTCTTTTGCTACTTGACATGTTCTTTCAAGTAAAAACCCTTTCTCTTCAGTGAATTCTTGGTCACACTTATTCATTTTTTTATCATTTTAATTCTTATTTACAGTAATTTACATAGATCTATCACCCTTTAATATAGTTCTCATGTTGTGATCACCCTGAACCATAAAATTATTTTTTGTTGCTACTTAATAACTGTAATTTTACTACTGTTTATTACAGTAATGTAAATATCTGATATGTGGGATGGTTGTAGGTGATCCCTGTGAAAAGTTCATTTGACCCTCCAGAGGGATCCAATCCATAGGTTGAGAACCACTGACTTAGATGTTAGTGCTCAACTCATTTGAATATATTCATTATTTCTTCACAACTGAAACTAATATTGTAAATGAGTTTTATTTGTAAAAACAATAATAATAAAATGATTTCAGACCTCAGAAAGCCTTCTTCATAATCTCCTCTCACCATCTGCCAAGCCGCACCAGCCTTGCATCTAAAAGAAAGATTAGATTCCCCACCCCCCTTTTTTTGCTTTTACATAAATGAAATAAAGAAATGTCTTATTGTGGGTTTATCGTTTTTTTTCTAGTTATAGTTTTCACCCTTTTGATTAAACTCTTGAATATTGGACTTTCTGTACTAATACTTTGTTGTCCTACTTTTTCTACACCTTTTTAGCTATACATACTGCAACATAGCCTTAACTTATTTATTAATACTTCACTTGGAGGTTAGTATGGCTTGGTCTATAAAGGTTTCTCCTCCCCCATCCTAACATATGTGCCCTGGCCTTAAGCTGATCATGCTCTTTTGAGAGTCAGTGGGACCTGCCTGGCACAGGTGGGATACCGTGGTAGACTTTTGTAGGTCATAGTCTAGTGCTGCTTTCAGTCATGTTCTCTGGTTCATCATAGGCTAAGATGTGGACAGCTCCCATTTCTATTGACATGGATTCAACTGCATCTGCTGAAATGCCACTCTGATGGCTTGAAACCTCCTGATTCAGTAATATTAAAAAACACTTGAAATTGTTTGGTCACAGTTGCTGGTCAGTTGCTTGGTCACACTAACGAATATGCTAGCTGTCTTAGTTAGAATTTCCTTTGCTGGAATAAAACATCATGACCAAAAGCAACTTGGAGAGGAAAGGGTTTGATTCAAGGTCCAGTTGTAGTCTATCATGGAGGGAAGTCAGGGCAAGGACTAAAGACAGGAACCTAGAGGCAGGAACTTAACAGAAACCAGGGAGGAAAAGGTGCTGCTTTAGTCACTTGATCTTGTGACTTGCTCAGTCTGCTTTCTTACAGACCCTAGGAAAACCCATATTACTCACAATGTATCAAGCACTGAGTAAGAAATTGCTGCAAGCTTGGTGACAAGCCAATCTCATAGATGCATAGTCTCAATTATAATTCCTTCTCAGATAATTCTAGATGGTATCAACTTGACAAACAGAAACCACACAAGAACAAACCAGGACAGTAACTTACATAGGTCTTTTTTTTTAAACTAAGGTCTGTGTGCCTTTATTCTTATCTAGTGCACACACACATGCACACACACACACATGCACACACACACACATGCACACACACACACACACGCACACACACAGATGCAGACAGGCATGGTCCTGGAGATTGAATCCATGCCCACACACAGCATTCACTTTATACTGAGCTACCGCCCAGCTCCATTTATTTTGCCACTTATGCTATAAGTATAAATCTAGGATTCTGCCACAGTAGACCCTAAACACAATGCAGAAAACAGAACCTTCCTTTCAACTCTTGGATAATTGAGCTGGAATGGATGGGGTAGCTGACATACCTGAAGCCATTCAGTAGCCCATGTCCAGACCATTTTGTAGACATGTTATCCTCTTAGGCTGTTGTTGCCCTCCACGTGAGCTGTGATGGGTTATGGCCACGTCACATAGGAGAAAAAAGTAAATTCTAAGACTAGAGATGCCCACAGAACTTCTGACATTAAACAGAATATAATTTCTCCACCTATCAGGGCATGCTTGAAGGAAAAATACATCATCTGGCTGTGTGTCATCAGCAAGAGGAGATCTGCCACGCCATCCTGTACATGTATGATAAAATACCTTCTCTGCTTTCTGATCAAATATCTAGATGCTTGTTTTTCTTCTTACAATAATCTTCTTTTTGGTCATCATTTTCTTGTTGCATCTGCACGTGCATGCTGTTACTGTTTTCTCACTTTGTGTTGGAGTTTGTATTCATCAGCTCAGGCTAGAGTAACAAGCAATGTCTCAGTTTCTAGTAGATTACAAAAATATATAGTAACAGTCTACTCTGAGTCAAGTGACAAGGTGAAGGGCTGCTTTATAATTGGTCCAGGATCTTGAGTCTGGATCTAATGAAGTCACAATGCTAGGTAATTCCTCAAAGTGCCTTGGGGTATTTTTTTAAAAAAACAAGTAGAATACATGCAGGCCAACATCACACGTGCACGCGCGCGCGCGCACACACACACACACACACACACACACACCATACGCACACACACACACACACACACAAACCATGTGTACACACACACACACACAAACCATATGCACGCACACGCACATACACAAAGAGACCTACCCTACCTTTTAAAGTCTGCTCTACGTTCATACTTAGAGATGTTTATATCTCAGAAACATGGACCTAGCATTCCTAGACATATTGGAGTTCACTCTGAGAGAATTTATGCCTTTATTCTCATCCTCCACAGAACACCTTTGAGTTTCAGCCCTGCACATTTTACAGGGAAATGCCAAGCCATAAAGAAACTAACTTCTTGGCTATGGGTCATGCAACAACGTCTGCTCCTGTATATCCTCTGGACTGGAAATATCTCTTGGCAAGAAAATAGTCGAGTTACTGGCCTCATCACAAGAGAAAGAGCCACGGGTAGCTTATGTCTGGAATAAAAAACCCAGTGTACAACAGATTGTCCCCAGTGCTGGTGAGCCGTGGGCAGTGACAAATGAAGCCTTCTCAGGCTGGCTGGGCCTTGTACCTTACTTGTGCGTTGAACAGGCCATAGCTGTAGCTGAGAGTCCCTAAGGCACAGTGCCCAGCTAATCCTTAGTGTCTGTGCCAAGACTGTCAGGACAAAGGGTCCTATTGTTGTGGCACAGTAGGGTTGTGGGTACCGGTATACTCGGAGCTGGAGGGAGACCACCAACCCATTGACTGAAATGCTTTTCCCCAACCCCTTCCCCAAATGGAAATCAATGTCTGGCATTTAGTATTCATGAGCAATACCCATCTTGATGTGCATGTACTTGCGAAGCAGGAAAAATGGGTAAGGCAAGCAGACTTTTCTCCCGAATCGCAGACGAGTTACGAACACCCAGAAAAAAAAATCAATTTAGTAAAATTTAATGGCTGATCCTGACTACCTTTTTAATTGGATGCTATGCTTAGTGATAACAGGTCAGATTTTCTTCATGCATTAAAAGAAAAAAAAAGGAGGAGGAGGAGGAGGAGGAGGAGGAGGAGGAGGAGGAGGAAGAGGAGGAGGAGGAGGAGGAGGAGGAGGAGAAACAGAAACAAAAAAAATCAGGAATCAAGAGTCCCTGGAATTTCCTTCTAAACGCCCAGCCTCAGCACGACACGGTTGGCTCTTTCTCTTCGTTCTTTGCTAAATGATTCTCTTGGTGTTGGGCGGTTATTCTCTCAAACCGTTGCAGACCGGGCTCTTATTACTTTAATTCTCAGTAACCTGTTGGCAATTGCTACCAAATTGCTTCATGGATCAATGCTTCCCACATAGCCCATTACATTTTGCTTTTTTTGTCCCGAGTAAGAAGTCACAAACACATTTAGTTACATTTGGTCAGCGGGCCATGGGCCTTTTTCAGACCTTCGTGCAATAGGCTCGCATTATGATTTCTGAATGTCCTGTGTTTATGGGACTTTTTGATATTCAGCCCCACACCTTGCTGTTAGGAAAAGGTCTGCGGGGATTTATTGCTGGTATTTGCCTGAATACTTAACCAGGAAGAAGTGTACGTGTAGAAGCTGTATTTGTGAATTCCCAATTGTTATTTCGTAGATTATGAAATTAGTAATCTTTCCTGGCTAAATTACTATTTCTTTTATTCACTTGGCAATGAGCAGCTGGAATTTGGATATTTCCCTACCCACCAATTGTCTGCTGTTCAGGGACTTTCATTCACCAATGTTATGTTGCAGAAGTTAATATGCCAGTCACATGCCTGGGCTCCCAGAAGCCACGCTGTAAGGAATCACCACAGGAGAACAATCTCAGCCTTGCCTACTAGAAGATAAGAAGCTACATGGAGAATAGACATGAATCTTAAGTTTCCATAAGCCCATCTAACCTGGATTCAAACTCCAGAAACAGCTAAGCCCAGCCTGAATTACTAACCCCTCAGCAAAGAAAACAATTTTTGATTCAAGCATTGAATTTGGAGATAATTTTTGATAGCACAAATCATAATTGATAGAACTTGAGCTTCCTTGGCTCTTGTGGGACTCCATGCCTTTACCTTGTAAATCTATCAGAAGGTGAGAAATCCTTGCTGTATGCAAGGCTAGCAAATGGCCTATTACCTTGTTATTTATATCTGCAATGGTATATAATGCAAACTCCCTCTTAAAAAGCTACAAACAGCCCCTCCTCCCAGATGTGATTTCAGCTGATTTCTTCATCCTTATATCGATCTCCTTCCTTCCACAAACTGGTTCTAGATTTTATGGAAGCTTGATTTCCCAAATTTGTGATGGCTTCGTTTTCCCCATTTTCTTTGCTACTATTCCACTGACTGTAAAGGCCTTCCTTGTTGCTGCATGGCAAAACCTACAGATCCCACGGTCTCAAGAGTTTTTCCTAAATACCCTAGCCAGAAGGCTTGACTTCCTTCTTTCCTGGAATGCTGAGTGACTTCTCTGTCTCTCAGCAGTCACCAACGTCAGCCATCATAAATCTCTATTGCTTTGTCTTCTGCAATGTTCTGCTATAGGATGCCATGACTACCATTCTCACCATAGAATGTCTGAGGTAAGACCCTTCGCTGTCTACTTTCCAGATGCCAGCTCATTCATTCTTCTTAACTGTCCCATCTAGTAAGATTAGGAAGTTTCAGTTTATAGATAAGATAGAACACAAAAAACTAAATACTGCCCAAGGTCTCAAAGGTGCCAGGCAGAGACTATGACATTGAACATGATCTTTTGTTTAGCCTCTTGGCTCTCCTCCAGAGCTTCCTGGGCAAGAACATTCAGTGTATATTAGATCAGTGGCTTGGGGAGAAGGTTGGCTGAGTATTGACCTCATATATTGGCCAAAGGTAGAATCTTGCCTTAGGGTAGTCATTTGAAGGAAAACAACTGCCCAAGTTAGTTGGAGATGCTGTCCTGAGTAGTCAGTTGGTCACATGGAGCTGGACCAGGGCTTTTTTCCTCATCTTTGCATCCCTGAGAAGACTCTAAAATACTTTATGAGTTATCACTGCCCAGTAGTGACTATTATAGACAGTTAATAAATATCCTGTTGGTATTGTTAATTATCTGACAACAAAATGTGCCCCCTTCTTGTTATAATGAATTTTTATCCACTTAGCTTTGCCCATAAGGTCAACTGTGAGATAACCCAGAGGTTGGTGCTAACTGATCAGACTTCAATATGGCCACTGTTGTCGGGCCAGGTACCGCTGAGCAGTTTGGCAAGACAGATTCTGAAAAGAGAGGGAGGAGTTTGGCTCTGTTGCTTATGGGATACCAGGGCTACTTTATTTGTTCAGAAAGCCATGGATTGTTCTCCACATACATGCCCGTAGGTATGATTTCCTTCTTAAAACTGTAAAACAGAAAGGACAAAATGGGCATCATTGTTTGTGGTTATTGAAAGGCAGAGACCAAAAGCATGTGGATTCTGTTTTTTAATTATGTGGTGCAGAAAGGAGACCCAAGTCTTCCAGGCTGCTATACGCCAGTCATGGACACTGGAAATTCTGTTACTCAGCCTTCTGTGTAGTTGTGATGTGGTGTCTACATGGCAAACAAGGCTTAAACATCATTCTAAGGTCATTAAGAGACAGAATTCTTGACTAAACCAGTGTTTTTTGTTGGAGAGTAGCCTAGGTCCGTATCTGGCAAAAGTGTCTTAACTTGTTAGATTCTCAATGTGGTAGTTGTAGTCAACAGTGGACTCCATTTTACCCTAAGACATAGATGACCAGGGAAGGTTTCCAGATGTTTCATTTCTCACTACTAAAGTATCATATCAAATTTAGAAAATGCCGATACCCAAGTCCTTCCCTGATTTCTTTTTTTCATATATATAAGATATTTTTTATTTACATTTCAAATATTCCCTTTCCCAGTTTCCTGGCCATAAGTCCCCTATCCCATCCCCATCCCCCTTCTTCTATGAGGGTGTTCCCCCTCCCCATCCACTCCCACTTCCTGGCTCCCCACTCTGACATTCCCCTACACTGGAGGGTCCACCCTTGGCAGGACCAAGGGCTTCTCCTCCCATTGGTTCCCAACAAGGCCATCCTCTGCTAGATATGCAGCTGGAGCCATGGGTCAGTCCATGTGTACTCTTTGGGTAGTGGTTCAGTCCCTGGGAGCTCTGGTTAGTTGGTATTGTTCTTATGCCTTCCCTAATTTCTATGAAGACTGGACCCTAGGGAAGCTTTAGCATGTTGATGGCAAACACGCCCATGATTTGCTTTGCTATACAAACATCTGCAGGATCTCTGAGGGCTGCCACTGTGCTAGGCACAGGGGAGAGATAGATCTGAATTCTACTTCCCAAAACTACTTCAAGGAAATGACTTAAAAACACCACAGCAGTAAGTAAAATACAGGGAGGCATAAGTCATAGTCCAGCCTGCTCCTCATTGTTTCTTTTATACTCTTGCTCTGTGGGTTTCCTTAGTATTCTAGAGTGGGCAGAGGTTATTCTACAGAGCTCCAGCGATAACGTTTGGCTGCCCTTGTGCTACTGTAGTATAGAATACAGTTCAGAGCTCTGTTCTCTCTGCCTTAATGGAATGCTACTCCTATTTCCCATCAAACAGAACAAAGTGCTCTCATTTCATTTGACAATGGAGACTTCCCTTCCTTGGAACATTCATCACCCTACAGGTAAGTGATTACTGAGGAACTCTTCAGTGGTCTCAAGCCTTGTCCACCTCTTCAGCTCTATCAGGTCCCCCTCTTAAGGTACTAAAATAATTTCTCTGACAAGTTCCTTATATAAACACATACTTGAGCCACAGGCACACTGCCCAACCCAAGACTGTCTTCCTAAAGCCCTGGATTATTAAATTCATCTAGACATACTCTCATTGGCCTTGACCTCTTGACAATTGCTTTTAGTCAAAGAGACCACTCGTAGAGCCAGCTTCAGCAAGATCTCCCAGCAGCTACTACATGGCAGATCCCAACAGCAATGTCTCCTGAGAGCTGCTGTTTGCTTATGAACCTACTGTGTGCAGACTCCTTAGTTACTTAGGCTAAGCCTGTCCCTGCAAGTTTCCGCTCAGTGTAGGACTCTCCTTGGAGCAACTTTAAGTGGCAGTGACCATGAATTTCCTCAAGTGGAGACAAAGAGCTCTTCTCACCTCAAATGCTCTACTTCTAAATCTCTACAGTCTTCCTGAAGACTCAAAGTCCAACCTGAGCCTAGTCTCAGAAAAAAAAAGCTTCTCTCAGGCAGGTTTCTATATACTTCTAATACTGTAGTGAGAAAGAACAACTAAAAAATATCATCACAGCCTTCAAAACCACCCAAATACTAACTACTTCTCATAATTTACTCCCGCCAACAGGCTTACACAGAACAACACTTAAGGAAGGTTACTATTTTTAGACATTTCCCACATGCACACGGAGCACTCACATATTTAGCAATATGATGCTTCTGTGATGTATATGCACCCAATACACATAGAAAACACGAAACTGGGACTTATACCAGACAAATCACTTGCTCAAAGTTCCTGTGTCATACGCATTTAAATTCAAGGCTGTCACACCTCAAAACCATTGATTTTTATCTTCAAACTTGCATTTGTTCAAAAACATCCTGTAATGGTTAATCACTATCAACTTGACTGAATTCAGAGTCCGCATGAAAGCACTCCTCAGTTGAGCTATGCGTATGTTTCCAGGAAGTTTTAACTGAACAGAGAAGACCTATCCTGAATCCTGAGGGCACAATCCCTATGAGTTGGGGCTCCAGATGGTGTAAACAGACAAAGTGAAGTGAGCAGCAGAGGTCATCTCCCTCTGTTTCTAGGCTGTTCAGTGTGACCAGCTGTCCCTTGTTCTTACTGCCACCATGAAGGACTATCCCTTTGAATTGAAGGCAAAATAAACCCTCTTTCCTTAAGTTGCTTTTCTCAGAAACAAGGCATAACCCTCAGTGTACAGTCTTTCCTTAAAGAGCAAGTAAGGAAGCAGCCATTCTTCCAAAGTGATCTCTGCTGGCTGGAGTATCTTCCAGCTCAGCATGAGCTCCCAGACTTCTGGAAAGTCATCCACGGGCTTTACAAGTACCTGTCAGGACACTGATAAGAGCTTAAGTTCTGAATCACATCCTTATCCCCTTCTCTTTTACCACCCACCTCCTCCCTCTGCAAAGCAAATCCTAGGATCCATCATTTCACCCAAGACCGGCTAACCAAATTCCCAATTTTGGCTGACCTAAATTCTCTCAAAACCAATGATGATGAATATGCCTTACACTAAATAAACTGATTTGTGGGTCTCTCAGAAAGTAAGCAGAAGTCAAATCTAATAACCGGCATAAAATTCCAACTTTGATTATCCGTGAATGTAGTATCCATGGCAAATGCCTAATCCCACATGAGGTAACATATGCAAAAGGGCTTTGAAATGTATAAGATACTCTACAAATGCCAAGTACAATTATTCTTGTCAATGCTACGCTTGCTTGCCCAGCAGGTATATGCTGAGGGAATACAAATGACTTCAGGATTACTCTAAGCCAAATATAATTGAAAGTGTGAGCTCCGTGATAGTTTGGGACAGGGTGTCAGGGTAAGAGCCATCCTGTAACAGGGTCTGATGGCTGAGAAATGGAAAAGCCACTGACTTTCTCTGATCTTCATTGTTTTGCTATTCACCAATAATCACATTATATTAATTCACAAGTATTGATGGATTATCCTGTATTTATTCCAAGCTGTATGCTTTTACTAAGAGCCTTATGAATAATGTCTCATTGTATTTTCACAACAGTCCCCTGTGCTGTTATTACCCCCATTTTACAGATGCATAACAGAGACCAGGAAACGTTAAATGTTACCCCACTTCCTATAGCACATATGTGTGTATATGATTAATATTTATATATCATATATGTATGAATGAATCCTACGCCAAATTATGGTGCTAATCGTTGCAAAATCAAGTTGGAATAACTTGAGGGCGTTTTGTTTTCTGTATCCATTTCACTTTCCTGAGAATTAGCATGGCAATACTTAAGAGTTCCCAAGGAAAGAAGAGGCCTCTCGTTAGAAACCCAGGAAGAGCAAGTTGAATCCCAATGAGGAATACAGGAACATGATGGATTATGACGGTCTCTTAGCATATGAGCTTCACCTCACCTCTCTCTCAGGTGGAGAATATTACCAGAAATATCTTAGGAGAAAATGAAAAAATTGTGTTTCTGTCTTTGTCTTGTAGCTTTCATCCGAACGCCCTCCCCTGCCATGTGCATACTTATTCATATGAGTGTGTGGGGTTGCACATATGTGTGCATGTGTACTTGTGTGTCTTTATGTGTGAATTAGCATATGCATGTGTGTATGCGTGTGTTTGTGCATGTTTGTGAAAGCGAGAGGGTGTGTATCTGTGTGCATCTGTAGTGCTTGCTTGTGCCTGTGTATATGCGCATATGTGTGTGCTTGTATGTGTATATGGATGCCTGAGTTTCCTACAAGTACGATTTTAACCTAACTCACTGCTACCTATCACAGTTCTTGGTAAATAGAAGATCAATAGGAGAATTAATGTACACGTGTTTGCAAACTGAATGAATGCCTAGTTTTGTACCTTTCCAATTTTCTGCTCCATCCTACTGGAGTCAAATAAATCCCTAGTAGAAATAAATTACCGATCTCTTCCTTTATCCTTTAGAGTCTTAGAAACCCATCCCAGTGGCTTATATTTTGAGTCAATCCCAAACTCATGTCTTTTGCTGCTGTGGATCTCTGTCTTCCAATTTGTAAACTTCTAGTAGACATTGTTATCCACGAATATCAGAAATCGATTTCATCTACTTTCATAAATTCATAAACTCTCAGTTCATTTGGTTCTATTGGCCTGGGCACGATTCTTCCTTCAACTCTAGGAGTGAATCTAAAATACAGGTATGAACAGCCAAGATAAACCCCTCCACCCTGTCCCAGTCAGAGGAGTGGCTGTACCAATAGTCAATCATTCTGGTGGCACAGACTGCCCAGTACATATGCCAGCTTAGTCTGAGTTCCTCTTTCTGCATGGGCATCCATTCTTAAAAGTTGCCTTACCCCTCAAATTATCTCAGTACATCCTAAAACTTATGTTGGACCAAATAAGATATTTTTGATTTAGGAAACAAATTAGTTCAGCGTCAACTTATGACAGCTAGTGGCCATCTTATAATTTCAAGAGCAGCTAAAAGAGGAAGAAACCTTTTTTTTTTTGACAGCCCTGTTCACTATTTAAATTCTTCCATGTGTTGAGCCAAGTCTGCTCTTTGTCTTCAAGTGCACATTCCGATGAACCCAGGCTCCTCTGGTATGGGGAGAATGTGCATCCACGTGATTGGACTACTATTCTGAGCAAACATACACCTCACCTGTGCCTCTAGAGAACCGTGCTGTAAGATTGTGACCCAACTCACTCCCTTGACAAAATATGGACAGCTCTTCTGTTTCTGACCCAGATCACAGTTGTGTAAAATTAGTAGCCGCCCCCCACCCCTGTTTTTTTCTTTTTCTAGCGGTTGGACTATGTGGCAAAAACTGGATTCTATGGTTGTTGTCTTGACGCATCTCAGTGGGAATAAATGAAAAATTTCAGGTGTGGATATAAATGTGTGGCCTCATAGTTCAGAACGCTTAGACTGTTTTAAAGTGGGATTCCATCCTCAGCAGATGCAGACTGGTAAGCAAATGGCTCTGCCTCCATGACACTCATAACTCTTGACTATGAAATGGGACAAGAATACCCATTCTAGAAAGATGCTAAAGGAATTAGTGTAATAAATATATAAAATAGATAGAACTTGGAAATACATATTAAATATTCCTTAAATAGGAAATATTATGTAAGTTTCTTTTCACAGGCTTAACGATTGCTATAAGAGAGATGTACCTTGTCTTAAAATGGATTTGGGGCTCAGTGGACATGCTGAAAGTTGGGAACCACATAAATCAGAGCTGGGTTTAGAACACTTAACCCATTGCACATCATAGTGTAGCAGTACTGTACACTACTGTAGAGGGTCAAGTATTTGCCTTTGTGGCTGCTTGGCACCCTACATCATACAGTACATCACTAGCCCAAGACAAGAAATGAAATCAAAGTATGATTTTTACTCAATGCAACTTGTTTTTATACTGTTAGTTTTGAAGCACATCAATCAAAACATTTGCAAGTCTGTCACTCTCTCTGTCTGTCTGTCTGTCTGTCTCTGTCTGTCTGTCTCTGTCTCTCTCTCCCTCTCCTCCCTCCCTCTCCCTCTCCCCCCTCTCTCTCTTCCCCCCTCCCTCTCCCTCTTCCCCCTCCCTCTTCCTCATCTCTGTCTGTCTTTCTGTCTCTCCGTCTCATTTCCCTCAAACCTGGATACTGTGGAACAAAGAATTCTACCACAAAGAATGAAGAATGCCCCCTAAAGCCTCTGTGAAGACCTTCAGATATCAGAGGTCCAGCATATGCTGTTTTACAATGCTGGTTTCATAAAGAAAGCACAATACAGTGAGGTTGTGCTTTGGGTCTTTTTTTTTCCTAAAGAGTACTTGGGCAGAACAATAAAAACTTACAATTTATAAAGTGTCAAATAATTTATATGAATACAGAGAAATATGGAAAACCATTTTAGATTTCATTAAAAAGGATTGCAGAAATATGGGTAGGCCTTGATATGAAGCTGACTAAATCAAATACCACAAGTAAACAATATGTGGAAGGCTTTATTACTGTCATTTATTTGCACATATGCAATATTGTAGCGTGAATTTTTTAAAAGGCAAATGTATAACACAGAAGGAGATAAAACTAGTCCCTGGGAAAAAAAAATAAAGATACGAAATGGAGTGAAAAATCAAAAGGAATATGTCAGAAAAGAACTATGAAGGAGCTGAACACTGCAATAGTTTTCTGAAAACTCCTAAGACATGAAGGTTCACAGAGAAAGGAAATAATGATTGGCAGAGACGATGAGCTGCAGATCAAAGGACTAAAGATGGCACTGTGCTGCAGACATCCTTGAACTTGCTCAGGAGAAAATGCTTTCTGACCAGCAGAAGAGGTTAAGTGAGATGAAAAATATAGATGAAGAATTTGAGTCTGAAAGCTGACAAAGAAGAATCAAAGAAAACCTCCCCCAAGAGCCTTAAACCCACAAAGGTATAGATAGCATGGTGGAATTAAGTCAGGGAGAATCCAAGAAGAAGCAAGAGAAATAAGATTGGGAGAAGCAGGAAGGATAGAGGATTTAAGGAGCAGACAGTGGCATGTGAATATTCCCCAGAGTTTCTTTTAGGCAACAGAATCACTAGGGTGCTCAGGGGTGCAGTGTAGAAAAAAAAGAGGGATCCAGGATCTATTCTCAGGTAAGTCAGGGCGGATGGTATGAGGTTCCTCATGGAAGGCTGTTGGATCTTTTGAGGGAGTGTTGAATGAATACTTAAAAGAGGCGCGTGGATCTATATCAAGAGAGGGGAAGGAGACAGCAAAAGGGGGAAGAGGGGGAGCATGCAGCTTGTCAAGCTTTTTTTCTGTCTTAATTAAAAAAAAAAGAACTAAAAAACAGAGCACCATGGATAAATGAGATTGTACTCTGTCTAACAGTAGCCCACCCCTCGGCAAATATGTCCCATTGGCCAAACAATAGCCATAGAATTACAGAAGACATCCTTCCTCTTTTTTGTACTCCTGAACCCACAGTTCAATAATCTCCCAGTCTTTAACTCTGACACCAGCTCACACAACAAGGCTGTTCCTTAATGCTGAATGTACTTTTCAGCTTTCCAGTAGGGTAAGCAAAGCCTAGAGCATTGCAAATATGAGTCCTCTCTGTACATTTCTAATCGTATTTGTACCTCACCATATCCTAATGCTAACTGAGTAAGTCCTTTATTTATTAATATATGCTTATTAATGTGCCTAAACGAAGGCCTTGCAGTCTGGTCACAAGCACCAGCAGTGTTGCTGTGTATCTCAGAGTTGAACTTTCCTTAAGTAATTGATTGTGTTGGGGGAAAAACAGGAAAGAAAAGTTGGTGCCCCGAGAGCCCCACTGATTGAGAGCTGAAGGCTCTAGGATAGAAAGCTTTTCCTTAGCTCAGATAAAGCTAGATGCCATCTCCTTTGCCGTTGGCCCTTTCTACCATCAGCCCTTTAAATGTCACATGTGCCTTCATCACTCATTATATTCTGTGTAGGTCAAGATGTTTCCCCAGCTCGGCTAAAAAGGATGAAGTCTTAGTGCCAAGAATTCATCATCTTTATAGATGTGGAACCTGCTTGGTAGTGGAAAGAAAAGTCACAAAGAAATGTCATTAGGGAAAACTGCACAAGAGCTCTTAATTCCAGGAATTTAGTCCCAAGAAGTATTTTGAATGTCATTCAGGTTTGTCCTGTAGCTCCTTTAGAGGAAAGAGACTGCTCACTGATTAGTAAAAATCACTTGGGAATGGTCATTTGACCACTTCAATTATCACTATTATTTCTTCTCCCTGGGCACACATGTCCATCAGGTGTGCACATCTTGTGCTGCAGATGCCGATCATCTGGGGAAAGTAGATGATTGACAGGGGCTTGTGAGACAAACCTGCTGCTTTGTCACTGGATCTCATCTGTGGTGTCTGTGCAATGCTGCATGGTGAAGGTGTGTTTCAGAAGTTCTCCTTTCCTACTCCCCCTTAAAACTTGTAATTGGAGTGTTGTGTTTCAATCATAGTCTAAGTTTTGTTTCCTCAGTTAGCTTTCCCCGGATGTCTATTTTGAACAGAAATAGCAAGCAAAGGAGGCGAGTGTTTTGCCTAGAGAATTAATCTAAGAACCCAAACAGAATTTTTTTCCAGAGGCAAGAAAATTGACAGAAAGTGATGGGTGAGCCACAGCTTGCTGTCAGGGTAATCATCTTCAGTTGTGGGGAGGGGTGGAGGCTCTGAATGAGCACCATTAAATGAAACAGGTATTGTGGAGACCGCCTTTCCAGGGGCACATTCTAATGGAGATGCTTCATCAACCGCCATGTCTCTCTGCAGCTCTGCAAGGATCATTCTGCAAATGGCCATCACCGTGTGGATTTCATCAGTTCACATTTGCACCTTGGAGCTTTTAAGGGCCATTAGAACCTAAATACTGCCCCATCAAAGCTCAACCTAAAAGGGGTTATTGCCAGCAGCTAGATAGCTTGTGGAATCTCAGCCTTTGACAGTTCTTAATGGCTAAATACTTTTGCGTATGAAAGAAAATGGTGATGTGGGGATTTTGAGACTCCCTTTCTCTGACTGTGTCTGTCCCCAAGCAGTTGCAAATTAGACATCAGCTACCCTAATAGTCTTAGAATACCATCATTGTCTTGAAGGGTGGGCTTGAATGTCTCGACCTTAACTTTGGAATATTTTGCATAATATGGGACATTAAAATTAAGGTTCGTGTTTTACTGTTCAGTTATCTTGTAGGTATTACCAGACTTGCAGTGAAATATTATTTTCCTTGGAAATGCTTTCTGCCCCTGCCAGTTACTGAATGCAATCACATAGCTTAGTGTGGGCAAGCATACCAATTAGAGGGCTCATCTGGATGACGTGTGATATATTCCCTTCTAAACTCAATGATTCGTCTGCAGACAAACACATACAGAGAGAAGAAAACCCAATTCCCATAAAAACCTTGAAACCGATCCTGCTCTTTAAATGACATGTATACATCTCCTCAAGGTGGGAAGGAAAATAGCCATAAAGTGTGGCAAATAAAAGAAGATTAATGAGAGAAAGGATCTGACAAAAATATTTAATTAGAATGCAATGGCCTGGCCCTATTATCTTGTATTATTATACATCTTGTCATTAACCAAATCTGTAGCTAAACTGTGGGCATTTGTCTTCATTATCTAGAAAACTGTATAATGAGCAGGTTCCAAATAATGAATAAATGCCCTGAAATGAACACAAACCTGGAGAATGGCAGAATTTTTCATTTCTATTCAAGGGGTTCTGAAACAATCCCACCCTTACTTTGAAACTTAACTGAAAGAAATGCTTTTCTATGTTTGAATTATGGCTAGAGTCACAGAATCTGGGTGAAGCCCTCCAAAATTGCCATGCATCAGCTTGGCCCCTACTCTCCACTCACCATGAGACCTCTCTTTTTTTTTTAAGTGATACAACCACCTCATCTGTCAGACATGATGAATCTCTCATGTCAAAGGTTCTTGCTAGTGCTAATATCCTACGTTCAAGAAAATGATATGAATTGTTAATTTCCATCTAGGGTCAAGTTTAACTAACATCTATGAAGCCATTTCGTGTCCATTCATTTGTCCATCCTTCCGGATTGCAGTCAGTAGAGTGCCAGATACAAGCAGTAATGGTACAGAGATAAAATATTCTGCCCTTAAGCTAGTTCTGTGGTACCTAACTTAGCTGCACCATTAACCAACTGGAGAAATATTTTAAAACATAAATGCCTAGGCTCTAGCCTCAGAGATTGCAATTAAGTTGGTTGACAGTGGGACTCTGTATATATACATTTTCTGTTGCTGTGGTAAATACTTGAGGCTGGGTAGTTTATAAACATTTTAAGAGGTTTATTCAACTCATAATTTGTGGGGTTCAAGGGCACAGTACCCGCATCATTTGGCTCCAGAGAAGTCTTGGTAGCAGACAGCATCTTATCAAGAGCACAGGTGGGGGTAAGATATGTACTGAGACATGGTGGTATGGAAATTATAAGAGCATCCATTTGTTCCTTTATTCTCTCCTGAGAGAATTCTTGTGAGAATAATTCTCTCAAGGATAAGAACCACACCAGTTATTTCATGTGTAACACTGTGGAGGAGGGTTCAACCCTAAATGGAACATCTATATCATATCCCATTGAGGGACCATGATTTTACTCTGTTACAGCAATGTAAGTTCCCAGCTTGTTAATAAGCCACTAGAAAACTCCTTTCTTGGGGAGACAAAAAAAATCACTACTTTTGGAGGGCTGGCTTTATGAGTACCTGCTTTTGTGAAGTTCTGTCCTTAGAAGTCTAGCATGGGAATGTTCACAAAATCCTGGCCAAGGAATAAATTCTCTGTGTGGTCATTTTTTTCACAAACTACCCTTTGCCCTAAGACAAAGTGAGAAGAGTTTTGGTGTGTTTGCCATGTATTACTATTCCTCAAAGTCTAAAAATTATAGATGAGTGCACTTAATTCTGTATCAGAGTCTGCCTTTAGATGAGTAAGGCTCGGGTGTAATTCCAAAAGTCTGTATTATTAGAAAGTGGCTAGAGTTGGTCTTTTGTTTAATATGCTAGGATATGGTTCCAGCGTGCAATTCCTAGCCTCTGGGGTAGTACAAGCTCTCAGACATTTTATTGGGTTTTGATTGAGAATATTTGCAGGAGCAATTTCCAGGGGGAACATTTAGGTGATATGCCTCAGGAGGCTACAGAGCTGGCTGCAATCTTGGGTCCCAAGGGGAAGGAAATCAACAGTGGAAACGTGGCTATTACTGGGGAAATAGATCTTCCTGACAGGACATAAATCAGGAGCTCTGACCAGATGTGGCAATGAAAATGCCCTTGGTTGTCCTATGAGATCAGAGGTTTTAACCCTACCAGCATCAGGACAGGCTAACAAAGAATATTGGTTTGCACCCCAGAGAATCCCATCCTGCCAGGCTGTCATTTAGAGACTTGCCTGCATGTGCTAGGAAACGTATAAATACGACTACATCTGTTATGGGTGACTTTCCAGTTGCTGTTAGCGTCCATCTTTGTGTCTCTGCAGCTAAACGTCCTTATTCAGCTTTATGCAGGGCACAAACCAACTTGCCAGCCATCTTGTGGTTCCTTTTCCCTATGACTCTCTGTTGTTGTGGGGTTTGTGTAGCAGGCAGCTTCCCTTCTGGTCTTCCAACCTCCTTTGCGCCTGTCTACTCTGACCTCATCTCTTCTCATGCTTTGCCCTTCATACGGTTCCATAATGCCTTTCCCTGATCTGCAAGGTTCCAATTAGAACATGTTTGTCAAATACTTTACAGCTCTTCTCATCCCTTCTCATCTTGTCCCTAGCTTGGCAGGCTCCCATTGCCAAGTAGTGGTAGTAGTGGTGGTAGGGAACAGAGCATGGCTACGTCTAGATTTTCTTCCCTTTGTCTATGCATTCCCTTTAAGGAGCAGCAGTTCTATATAATGTGTTCAGCCCAAGAGTCTGAATAGTATACTTTTGTGTTCTCCACATTCAAAGGGCTCCTGTACTGGTGAGTAAGCGCTCACACTGAGTGTGGATGGTTCTAATGATATAACTAACAAGTGGCAGTGGATACTACAATCACATGGGTAGGGTACTAAGAAGCAGTAACAAACCACCTCCTAATACACACCTCTCCTAAGAATTACAACATGAACACAGGAACAACAATAGATAATAATAATTTAATACGATATCAAATGAAGGAGGGTCAAACAGGAAACAAAAAAGGAGAAAGATAGAGAGGGAGAGGAAGAGAGAGGAAGAGAAAAAGGAGGAGGGGGAGGATTTATGACAGCGGTCTTCTATGACAGAAGAGACCAGACAAGCTATAAAGACCCGACCCAGGAGCCACCCACCCATATTCTATATTCAGAGTGAGCAAGAACTCTAGCATTTCTAGTGAGCTGTTTACCATCTCTCTAAGAAGATGGGATGCTTGATCCCTGGCGCTCTTCCTCTGGATCTCTTGAGGAATAAGGAAGTAAGAAGCTAAAGTGTAAAAAACACTGAAGTTAAGAAAGATGGCATTTTAGTCACAGCGTTCTCACTATCTGAATAGCCCTGGATAGGTAGGTCACTTCCTGGGGTTCTATTTGCTTCACGACAAATGTGGAAATATAAGCATCTATCTGAGGAGGCTACTATCAAGACAGGAAGTCCAACGGTCAGTATAGATGTGATCACCTGCAAATTAATCCTTTCTCTTCTGAGCAGTAATCCTATCTTTATCGGATGGCGAGATTGTTTGCTTTTCTCTCTCACAGGACTCTTAGGATCCATCATTAAGTAATGTACATTAAAAGAGCAGCACACATCATAAAGCTCTGGAAAATGTAAGCGAGGCATTTCTGTTGTTTCACCGCCTGGTAATTACTGTTACAATTCCTCTAATGATTATTTATGGGGGGCCTGAAATATAGCGCTTTGCTTTTAAAATGTTAATGATCCAGAGTTTAAGAAGTCCAACTATTATGCTCATCGGCTGTTCTCCTGGGAATGATCTTCTTACATGAAAGAGGAGAAGAGAGCTAATACCATAGAAAAGTCTAGTAGCACCCTGCAGGAGATGGAGGTGGGAGAAGAAATGAACAGAGATGCAGTAGACTGGTACCCGGCCTTGCCGCTCAGGATGGCAGGAGAAAGTCCTGAGTTGTTCTGTTAAAAGAGAGAGAGAGCTGTTGCTTTACACCATGCAATCATCCTTTTATGATGGAAATTTACCAGCTAGGGCTGGAGAGGTGGCTGGTAGTTTAGAGTATTCCCTGTTTCTGTGGAAGCCCTGAGTTCAGTTCCCAGCACAAAACTAACCCTCTGTAACTCTAGCTCAGAGTGAGATCTGGCACCCTCTTCTGTCTCTCCATGGATACCCACAAACATGTGACAAACACACATACAAAATTTTTAAAAGGCTAGAAATTTCACCAATGGATGAACTTCTTATCCTTATCCTAAAACTCAGCTCATAATACATGTATGTTATAAGGTTCTGACTTTTCTTTTTTTTTTAAGATTTATTTATTTATTATATATAAGTACATTGTAGCTGTCTTCAGACACACCAGAAGGGGGCATCAGACACCATTACAGTTGGTTGTGAGCCACCATGTGGTTGCTGGGATTTGAACTCAGGACCTGTGGAAGAGCAGTCAGTGCTCTTAACCACTGGGCCATCTCTCCAGCCCCAGGTTCTGACTTTTCTATGTTTCATAGCACTCCATTCCCCTAGCCTAGTACAGAGTCATTTGTCCATCCATCCTTTCATCCATCCATCCATCCATCCATCCATCCATCCATCCATCCACCCTTCTTTTTTCCACTGCTCAGTGAAGATCTTCCACAAATCAGACAGTAGAGCAGCTGCCCAATTCTAATAGCTTGCTCACTCATTGTTTCCCTCTACTAACCTAATAGTGGTGTGGCTTTGTTTTTATTCATGCTGATATCCTTGGGGCTCTGCCCAGGGCCTAGTACCTAATAGACACTCTGGAGACAGTCTTATGCAGCTGTTATGAACCTGGAAAATCCTGAACACTTTCTTTAAGCCTTAAACCTCCTCTTCTTCAGCAGTTAGAATACTATCCTCTCACTGTGCTGCTAGAACACAAAGGAGACACTTGTAAAAGCATCCAGTAAGGCATGAGGATCTGTTAAGTGTTATGCACCTGACAGCTGCCATCAGATGAAGAAATTACATAGATTTGTACTACCAGGCCTGGGGACTTGAGTTATCAGCATGGATGAGGAAGAAGCTTCATCCTCTTCTTTCCTCTTGCCCCTCATTACAAATGCACCCAGGACTGCATTCACAGACTGGAGCATCTTCATGGATCCTCAAAGACAAGAGCTTATCTGGAGCAAAGGACTCACTGTAAATACTGCCTAGCTCCAGTGTGTCATCTGTTCAACTCTAAGTAGCTCTGTCCCTCTTTCTGTTCTCACATCCAACAGTCACAAAAGCCACAAAGGGCAAAACTCTTAGAGGAGCACAAAAATGCTTCACTTTCGAAGCAATACTGAGAATGTCTGATGAGGAACAATGCCCCTTTTCTCCAGGATTAATGTTGCCTTTTCATAGCTGCTGATCAAATTAAGACTACAATGTGAGAAAGCAGAGACGGGCAGACAGGAATCTGCAGAGCACAGAGAATCACTGTGTCCTCCCTCCAAAGCCAACCGCACAAGGCTAGAAGCTAAAATAAAATTAAGGAGAAAGAGAAAAGAAAGCAAACTGATTAGCACTGGTATGCAGTTAGAAAATCAGTATAATTGGATTTTTTTTAAAGCTCTGTGGTGGTCCCCATTATTGGGTTTAAAAATTTATATCCTGAAATAAAATCTACTTTGTCACTCTGTCCCATGGCCAAGTGAGTGTGGTACTCAGCTAGCAACAGCTACAATTATAATGTCACCAGCAATAATTGTAATGAAAAGTTTGGCTTTGTCTCACTTATAAGCTAAGTTCCATTCTGGGACCACAACTTTTGAGCTGTGGAAAAATTTTGAAGTTCTCTGAGCCTGTTTTGCCGTTTGTCCCATGTCTATAATAATACCCAGCTCACACTGAAAGGTACGATAATGTACCTTTAATCATCTTACATTGCTGTAACAAAACACCTGAGACTGGGAATAGGTTTATTCTAGCTCACAGACTGACAGGCTGGGAAGTTCAAAAGCAAGTGTCTTAATCCAGTTGTTTTATGTCAAGAGCTCTCTCCTCTATTACCATATAGCAGAGAAACGGAAAAGGAAAGCAAGTGCATGTGCCAAAGGGACACTTGTGAAGGAGTGTTAGGATGTTGCCAAGCTCACTTAGTAATGATTCACTTTCATTAGAACTCAGCCATTCCCATGAGAATTGACCAAATCTTAACAGAATCCAGTCCAGCCCCTTGATAAAGGCATTAGTACGTGTACAGGCTCCCTTTAAAGGCTTATTTATTCTGGCAAACAAGAAAACATTTTAAAATAGGTTTTTAATTAAAATAGAATTGCATCACTTTCCCCCTCCCTCCATCCAGCCTCTTCAAGATACCCTTTCTCTAGCCCCTCCCATTCCTCCTCCAGTTAAAAGCCTTTTTCACAGTTATTATTGCTGTGTATGTGTGTGTGTGTATTTGTGTGTGTGCGCGCGCGCACGCACGCGCACGCGCAAGCACGGGATTATATAAATGCAAATGGCTGAGTCTGTTTTTGTTGATAGTGTGTGTGTTTATAGTTTCAGGGCAGGCCACTCTTCATTGAATAACCAGTAAGTGGTTCATCCTTGGAAGATGTTAATGCTCTTTTTCCTATCACCCATTAGTTAGCTGTAGTTCTTTGTGTAGGGTAGGACCCTGAGAAACTTTCTGCCTTTGACATTCCTATGTCCATTGATACTGCCATTGTTCTGGTCTTGTGGTAGCAATCAATTGTTAACATGAGCTTTGGCAGGATGAACCATGTCCAAACACCGGCAATATGTAAACTGAGAGGCTCCACCTAGCAGCTGACTGAAACAGATGCAGATGCTCACGGCCAAACATTGGACAGAGGGCAGAGGCCCTTATGGAAGAGTTGGGGGGAAGAATTGAAGGAACCCCAAAAGAAGAACAACAATGTCAGCTTACCTGGACACTTAGGAGCTCTCAGAGACTGAATGACCAACTAAAGAGCATACACAGGCTGGGCCAAGGCCCCTGGCATATATGTGGCTGAGGGCTGCCTTGTCTGGCCTCAGTGGGAGAGGATGTGTATAATCCTGCAGAGACTTGATGCTCCAGGGTTGGGGGTACCTGGGGGAGCACCCTTCCAGAAGCAAAGGGAGGGATTGAAGGAAGGATTCTGTGAGGGGGGACCAGGAGGGCAGCATTTGGGATGTAAATACATAAATGAATAAATAAATAAATTAATTAATTAATTAATTAATAACTCCAGCAATATGGAAACTGACTGGCCCGTAAGTGGCTGTTCCAGATGATAGTTCTTTAAGATTACATGTGTGAAAAACACTACTTTGCTTCTGTTTATTCACATTAAAATGCAAATTTCCATAGAAAGGGAAACTGGAAATTACTACTCGTTATTTATTCCCAAATAGGCTTTGTATTAATTTTTCCTGACTAAATAAATAAGGACGATTTTATGGTACATGAACATGCTCATCCCAAAGAAGTCATGGGACTTTGGAGAATGGCACTCTCCAGGGTGTCCAGAGCAAGAACAGCCATGACATTGCGGTTCCCTTAAACGTTTACTGGTATCTGATAGTTCTCTCACTCCCTTCCTTTTATCCTGTCATTCTTTTCTCCAATTTTACAAGGTTTGATCTCACAGTTGCTGTCCTATTGCATAAAGTAATGAGTGGTCAGTTCAAACAAATGCCTGTGACAAGTGATTGCCCCTTCAACACACATAGAAATGTGTCTTGGGACTTTTAGCCATTGTAACCATGGACAGAGCCAAGGCTACTTGCTGCTTATTGCTTCTTGGCTTTGTGAAGCCTTTAAAGACTAAATGGGGAAACACACACACACACACACACACACACACACACACACACACAAAGAGAGAGAGAGAGACAGAGACAGAGAGAGACAGAGACAGAGACAGAGACAAACAGAGAGACAGAGAGAGACAGAAATTTTATTGATATATGAAACCAACAAGTCAAGAGCACCAGTAGGTCCAAAGGACTCAAATCTCTATATATTCCTTTCTCTGTTTTTTCTGTTAGGCTTGTGCTTGGGCAGGGTTTTTCTCAGTTGTCTTTAGCCCAAACTCCTACTAGTCTCTTAATTCTAACAACCAGAGGTTATTTCCCCAGTAAGCCCCTACGATAGGCTTAATAAGGTTCATTTTGTCCAATGCTGTATTAGATGCATGCTCATGAAGCAGCTGCCATGACCCTGGAGCGTGAAGCTCTAGTGGGCCAGCTGCTGTGTCCATATCAAATCTGAGGAGGCAGAGGTACCTGATAACTGAAAGTGTGTTCCTCTAAGAACCAAGTCACATATCTCAGAGCCAAGGGAGATCATCCAGGCTTGTGAACACGTGTCCACCACAGCGTTGGAGAAAATCAACACCATTGTCTTTGTTGCACAGATGAACAAATGGAGAACTGAGGAGACTAGGTGACCTCATCAAGGTCATAGAGATAGCTAATGGCAGACTTGAGCTGACATCTGTCAATTTTAGGACATTTGTGTCTCTTCAGTGTCAAGCTGTACAAACTAGAACTTGACATTGAATGAAGCAGGTAGCTTGGTTAGTCTGAGACGGTCTCAAGCTTGAGAAAATTCATTTTTGATTGTTTTAGAAGTCATTATAAAATAGATGTTTTTCCTCTTGGCTAACATATCCATCTCTCTCTCTCTCATTTCCTTCTTCTAAACAGATAAAGGCTATCTGCATTTCTTGACAGGCAGGGCTTGCATGTAAACAAATTCTTATTAGCAAATTTAGCAGTCATGTTCATCTGCTTCCAGCTTTTTATTAAAAAAGAAAAGAAAATGGAACAAAAGCATTATTTCTTGGCAATGTCATCCTTGTCAAACTGAGAAGTGTAGAAATTTAAGTGTGGCAGTCAGGAGCCCATGGTGGTGATAGATTTATTTATTTATTTATTTCTACATTTGTGTTAAGGTCAGTGTATTCATTTCACAGTAGGAAAGGATGAATTTTGACATTTTTATAAGGGTGATTGATTGGTTTGTGTCCATTTGTGAGACTACATGGCAAGAGGCCATAACTAATGGAGAGAGGAGGATGGGAAAGGGGACTATTTTTATTGGAAGCCTGCCTATCACCATTTTGGATGATACCCAGAAATATTGAAGAGTACACTAATCTGAGGAGAAAATAGAACTGTATTCGACACACATTAAAGTACAAAGGAGATCTATAGATAGGAGTTGCATTTAAATTATGTATTCTAGCTACCTTGAGAAACAGTTTTTCCATTTCTCCAGGCTCTCTGTTGCTGGCTGGTAAAGTTTCTGGGCTGATATTAATAAACCATTGCAGAAGAAAATCTCTACAAAATGGTAGCATGTTGGACCCTTTGTTAAGAACTGTCCCCACACACTTTGGCTTCCATACCCTCTGTCGGGGAGAGGTGGGAGGCTTCATGAATCCCTACACTCTCTGTCCTGACTATTTGGCCTCCACATGATGGTAAGTATCACATTTAACACTAGATGTGTCAAGACTCAGGGGTAAGTACAGATAATTTAGCAAGGATAATACATAATATTTACATCAGACACTCTCAAACAGTGGCTGGATCACTCAGTAAATAATTGACTTTGCAACCAATCCTCTGTATCTGCCTTTTGAAAGGTATCCTGACTAAAGGAGCTTCATTTTAACTGCCATTCTGGGACATTATGTACTCATGAGTTATCAGAAACACTTCTCTAGGAAGTCATTCCCCTTAAAAGTCTTAAAGACAAAATGTTCCTTGATAATTTCCCCAGGTTCTTCTGTAATAACATTCCTGACTAACCTCAAGAAAGCCTTCCTATGACTTTGAGAGCTATTCATTTGTATGAATCCATGGACACCAGGCTTAGAGTGTTTAGAATCAAAAGAGTTGAGTATGGACATTGGAATCGGTCATCCCCATGCTCTTTAGTCCCATGGTGGCAATCTTAGATGTAGCATCTCATGGCTGCTCTAATATTTTCATCGTACCAGGAGTTAGAAGGCAACGTAAGCAGTTCCTCCCATAGTTGTACTACCCAGAGACTCACTGTGGTTAATTACATCTACAAGAGTGTTACAGCCTCTGCTTTGGACATTAGCTTGTGCCAGATTGCAATGGGGCAAACTTATATTAATGTATTCTCACTATATACCCCCTTTTTCTGCTTTCGTTCCTGACAGAAAAATTTATTCTTATGATTTCCCCCTTCCTCATTGATAATAATTACCCAAGTGGTTCTGTGTGACAGAATGTAAAATGTAAAAGTAGACTATGAGACACTGTTCCAAAAGTAGAATATGGAGATCTATCTAAGAGGTGTTTTGTGGTGGTAAAATGAATTTACCAATGTGTCATCCTCAGAGGTGGTGAGATGGGTTTAGGGAAGGAGTATGATATTCCTGCTTTCATAGGTACCTTACTGTGTGGGATGAAGGTTCCAAGAGAAATAAAATGTTATAGTGAGAAGCAAATAGGGAGCCCCTGCAAATTTTAAGATATTGGGAAACATACATGAATCATAACAGTTCTGAGGATTACTAATAACAATTTCTGTGAATTACATATCCCAGAATATTTTATGGTTCTTAAGACATAAGATATTTGGAGGTTTTGTTGAACCATATATCTCTTGAAAAAAGAAATTTGTTCAGAAAGCATCGAACAGACAAGAACCCAAGGCTTTCCAGACACATTCCACATGTATCCCTGAAGTAAGTGTCTGTCTTTCCTTGCTTCAGGTCCCTTTAAAAAAATCCTCTCCTGAGTCTTTTCACCTTCTGTGCATGTTGTGGGAGTCTGAATGAAAATGGCCCCCTGTGTTCATAGGGAAGGATACTGTAGCCTTGTGGGAGCAGTGGGGGCTTTGTTGGAAGAAACGCTTCACTGGGGGTGGGCTGTGAGGTTTCAGATGCTTAAGTTTCTGTCACTTAAGGCTCAGTGTCACTCTCTCTGGCTGCTGCCTCCTGTTTTAGATGTAGAACCCTCAGCTCCCTCTCCAGCACCATGTCTGTCTACGTGCCTCCCACCATGACAATTATGAACTTAACCTCAGAGCTGTAAGATCTATCCAATGTAATGTTTTTTCCTTTATAAAAATTACTGGAGTCCTGTTGCCACCTCACAGCAGTAATACCCCAGCTAAGACACATGTCTGCCCTTCCTAGTTTCACATTGGAACCAACTTGGACATCCACTTCCAGGCTGAGGCAGCCATGGAGTCTGTGTGAACACCATCTTCTCTGTGTGTCCTTCATTCTTCATCCTTGGGCCTTAAATAATCCTTTGAAAACCATGATTTCTCCCATAAGATAAGACTGTTTTAGAGTAGCCAAATGTCCTGCACCTAACTTGGACCTTGGAAGACAACTTAGGGAGTGCATGGTTCCCTTTCTGAATGGCTGTTTGAAAGGGTGTGTATGGGTTTGCCTCAGTAACCCTCTACCGTGCTACCATTACCAATAGAACCTAAACTCATGAGATTATTTTGACTACTCTCCTCAGTCACCTGTCAGAGAAAAGTAGATCCCTAGCTCAGTTCACAACATGCCTTGTGCCCTTTTCTGAATTTGCCCTTTTCAAACTTCAGAGGATGGCTAATTGCATACATATTTTCTCAAAGGTCTAACCTGCTTCTGTCTTCTGATGTAGATGGGCCAATTATTTGTTTACATATGGTTTTCAATTGACAAATACAATTGTATCTATTTGTGGCACATGGCAAGACAGTTTGATGTACATGCATTTTGTGGGATGACTAAATCAAGTTAATTAAATCCACCTGCATGATATCACATGTTTTGTTTTCTGGTGAGATTACAAAAGAACTATCTGAGCAACTTTTAAGAATAGAATACTATAGTTTCTTTAGTTGTTTTTTGTACATTAGCTCTCTTGAGTTTCCTTCTTCTGTCTTTACTGGAATTTTGTATCTCTTGACGTATATTTCCCCAATCTTTCCCACCCTCAGGCACCCGCAGTTCTACACTATGAATTTATGTGTTCAACTATTACAGATTCAATGTAAGAGGGAGATAATGTGGCATTCATATTTTTGTGCTTGGTTCATTTCACTTAACATAATATCCCTAAGATTCATCCCTATTATTGGAAATAATGACAAGATTTCTTTTTTTTTCCTTAAGCTGAAAATTTTCTTCTATGTATATAGTTTATATTTTCCTTACCCTTCAACTTGTTGATTTCATCTCTTGGTTACATGAATGAAACTTTAATTAACATGGGAGTCTCACTTCTCTCTTTACCAAAGTCATATATATATATATATATATATATATATATATATATATATATATATATATATATATATCTTTCTCCTCCTCCAGTTCTATTTCTTCCTTTCTTTTTCACTTACAAACTTGGAAGATACCATTCCACTCTTCCCAGAAGTCCCGCCACTAGCAAACAGGCAGAGAATAAACAACAAAGAGGCCTGTCCTTCTAAGGTTCTGCATTGAACACAGTATTAGACGCATAGCGGGTACCCAATAAATATTTATTAAAGGAATTATTCTACTCCAAAGATCCC
Organism: Rattus norvegicus; assembly: GCF_021556685.1. NCBI lineage: Eukaryota > Metazoa > Chordata > Mammalia > Rodentia > Muridae > Rattus > Rattus norvegicus. The sequence goes on along the minus strand of NC_141540.1, from coordinate 36,249,326 downwards.
TGTGATTGTGTTCTCACAGTATCAGGTGGGATGGAAAATTAAGTTATCAGGTTAACACACTTAGAAATTGCTCAACAGTAGTGAATGGGGTTTTATTCGCTCAGACAATAGAAATTCTGCCTGAGCTTTTAGGGCAATGTCTGGGGCCCCAGGTGTTACCTTCATGTCTCATTCAGATGGATAAAGAACATGAGCTTAGATGACCCAAAGCCTTTGCTTTAAACCCCGGGCTCTATCGTGTTATTACCTACAAGGCTTTAGGAAAGTGACTCAACCTCATTCACTCTTTCTTCTCTTTCTCCTGAGAAATAAAGATAACTGTCTTCTCCACAGTAAGGGGAAGGAAATAAGAGGAGGTTCAGGTAGGTTGGCCAAATGGTGACTATTCAATCAATGTTTACTGCTGTAATTGATTCATTGAAGTTGCTACCGCAGAACACGATAAGCTTGGAGCAGAGTTAATACAGATTTCTTTAAGAGGGAGAGAGAGAGAGAGAGAGAGAGAGAGAGAGAGAGAGAGAGAGAGAGAGAGACAGACAGAGAGAGAACATTTTACCACAAGAAGGTTGTTGCCATCCTTCTCGGCCACATCTATTTTTATAGTGAAAGAGTATCAGCGATGAAAAATTCAGGTTCACCTCGCCTAGGCAGAGGTTAGTTCCCTCTAGAGAAAATGATTTCTCATTACCCTCTACCTATTAGCTCCTTGTACACTTGGAAGCCATTAGCTGACCTAGAACTCCAGAAAGTAAAATTTGATTTCACTAAGCCTCTTTGTTGGCTTTCTCCCCCGGACATAATAGAAATAGCTGTGTCACAACTCTTCATGTCCCGAGTCATTGTCTGTGGTGGAAAACCAGCCCTTGTTAGCACCTTCGTGTGGGCCTGTGGAAAGGGCTGCTGTGGTTTTGGTTGTGTTTTGTTTTCTGCTTTCATCCTTTTGGCAAACATCCTCAGGAAGCTAGTCATAAATGCTAATGAAATTGCAATTTCTATTGGAAGATGCAATCCCGGAGTGTTTGAAAGCTCAGAAACTCTCTATGCTGTGTAGTATATTGTCACGCATATTAATACTCTTTTGAGACCCAGCGGGTTTTTTTTTTATCTGTAAATATCAATTTAAAAAAGAGTCATCACAACTAATCGAAGTCTTTGAATTTGTGCACCATGTTCTGGGGTGACTTAGCGTCAATCCCCGGCTCAGGTATAAGGGATATTAGCATTCCTCTTTGTGTATTCAGGTGCCCTGATGGTAAGAATTACCTAAATCTATAGCTGGGTAGATGTGAACTGTCAGTCTCTCAAGAGAGATACAAATAGGAACACACACACACACACACACACACACACACACACACACACACACGGCGCCATGTTTTTACATCCTGAACTTCCTTAGAACCATGATTTTGATAAGCTGTGGTGTTTGTCAAAAAGAAAAAGAAGGGGCAAAAAAGAGCAAATAAGAAAACAGAAGAATTGATATAAAAAAAAATCACACTACTTAATGTTCATTTTCCAAATGAGCAAAAATTGACTCACAGCAAAGAGGCTCGAGATGTGGGTCTCGACAGCTCAAGATGCCATCGAGGAGTTGTGAAGGGAAGAAACGTACACCAGAGTCAACAAAAGGCAAGGACACTGTGCACTTTCTGAAGAACGACTCGGTAACACCGTAATTATAGCTTACCTCCCTATGTTAATTTGTGTGTTCTTTCTCCCACACAGCCTGATCCCCTCACCCTATCTCCTGCTGCACACTGGTGTCTGGTGCTTCACTGTAGCGTTTCAGTTCTTGACAGTGTTTCCCATCACAGTGTGAAAATTTTCTATTTTTCCCAGGCCCTTGAGAGGCAGCTCTGTCTTTTGTGAGAGGAGGCTTTTAAAAGACAGCTGAAGTGGATAAGAGCGACTCCGGGCTCGCCAAGGAGGAGGCCGCGCTTGAGCTGCCAACCGCGGCATTAGCAGCTCGGGCTCAGCTCTGGAATAGCTTGTTTGGAGAGGTTTGGCTTAAGCCTATGGAAATAAAAAAAAGACTTTTCAATTCTACCTGTCGCTGGGATGGGCCAGAGATATCACTCAGAGAGCACAGGGGGGCCCAGCCAAGAGAAAAGCCAAGGAAACTAATTTGAATTGCAGAAGCAGAGTCCCACAGCGCAACACTTTTTAACAAGGCCAGACTAATGCAGCCCTCTCTGTCTTGGCCTTCTTCTATTTTCTCGGTTTATTTATGCATGCAACGATGCCATCAGCAGCCATTTGAACTCATCTCTCCTTGAGACATTTATGCCAAGGTTGGACTTCTGAACACAGGGTTCTGTACATCAGTCAACCAAATTGCTGTCCGGGTTAAGTAAGGAGAATGCTGCTATGTGTATCATATAAGAGAAAAAGCATTTATGCAAAATCAATATCTCCTTAAACACCAATTACTCTAATCAGGTTGTGAGAGTGGAGAAGCTGTTCTCTAAATACAGGGGGTGCGTTTATTGCACTCTTGTCTTTTTAAAAATAATCTTTCATTTCAACAGGTTAAGACACCGTGGAAGCTCTTTCTTATACCCTGGAGCTGGTTCCCTCTGCCTTGGGAGCTCCAGAAGTCATCCTAATATAGCAGTTAGGGTTGCCATAGGAATTATAAGCTCACCTTAATATGAGTTCAGATTGGCTCTGCGAATCAGCACAGATAACAGAGAGGTGTCTTGGACCAGGACATTTATTGTGTAGTTCTGTGGGAAATGATGCATGGAAGATTCGCTGATGTTATTTCTGGCTTAAGCTGGAGCAAAATTAATCTTCATTTCATCACACTGGCTAGAGATAACCTGCAAATATAAATGCCTCTGTGAGAAGTGTTACTGTCAACGCACGATCACTTGCAGACAAAATCTTTGTTTCTGCTGAGACACACTTCCACACCGAGAGATCTTTGGGTGGCTAAGAAAAGAATCTGCTATTGTAACCAAATGAAAACTTATAGACATACTAGAAGGCCCCGTCTTGCTCCAAAACACAAATCTAATCCAAACCATATTATCATTGAAGTGTGTGTTTTAGCTGTGCTCTCTGCTGGGTACCTACAGTGGGTATGCATTCCTATAGAGACACAACTTAGTTGAGTCTTGAAGGTCTTTAAAATCCAAAAGGAAACACTGTGCATCAACCTCTGGGCATCGTGGTGAGAAGAATGGAGTGAGAGCCTGGCAGGTGCTTCCAGAAGTGAAAAAGATACCAGCATGGATGGATGGATAGGTGGATGGATGGATGGATGGATGGATGGATGGATGGATGGATGGATGGATGGATGGATGGATGATAGATGGATGGGTGGGTGGATGGATGGATAGATGGATGGGTGGGTGGGTGGGTGGATGGATAGATGGATGGATGGATGTTAAGAGTGACTGGCATTTAATTTTGGCCACAAACAGAATAAGAATAACCTGGAAAAGGCTAAAGGCACATATGCATACTTGTACTGGAAGGTGACCCTTGTGGGCAGTTACTGAATGCATTCCAGTTCTCACCCCTCCTGTTTTGCAGACATGCGTGTGATCGATCTCTCTCTCTCTCTCTCTCTCTCTCTCTCTCTCTCTCTCTCTCTCTCTCTCTCTCTCCTTGAATATAGTGACTCAATTCTAATGAATAGAATATGTTAGGTAATACAGCGTCTTAATACCAGGGTTAGTTTACAAAGAAGAGATGACATCTCTGGACTCTGGGCCCTCTCTGATATTTGCTCCTTGCTTGCTTGCTTTGTTGAGGCCAGATGCCACATTGGGAGCTGCCTATGGAGAGGCTCGAGTGGCAAGCAACTGAGGGTGGCCTCCAGCCAGCAGCCCAGGAGGAACTTAATCCTGCCAACAGCCACATGACTGAACTTGGAAACTGCTCATTCCCCAACAGAGAGACTTGAGAAGACTGCAAGTCAGACTAGCACTTGGTTTGCCATGTGTGAGCAATCCCAGAGCCATATGACCCAACTAAGCTGCACCTGGGCTCCTGAATTACAGCTACTGTGAGGAAACACATGTTGTTCAAAGCCTCTGAGTTCGGGGTTCTTCCAGTAGCTGTAGATACATTGGAGCAGTCTCCTATAATGAATTCGACTTTAAATTAATATTTCAATTTTAAAGGACTACGATGGTTTTGTGTTTAGATTGGGATTCATGCAATACAGCAACAGTAACTTTTGAACATCAGTTAGCTGAGTTACTGTCTGGGTTAAACAAGGAGATGCGTGTCATACAAGAGCGAAACAAATGTGCAAAATCAGTATCTCCTCAAGTACAATGGTTGGACTAATGTAGATTAGAAAGCTAAATGATCAGAAAGGAAAGCAAACTTAAAGGTGAACCAGATCTAGACTGGAGACATCCAGAGGAAACAGTAGCCAAGATGTCTTTCTGTTTGATAGATGACCTTGAAAGAGAAGCCAACGCGGATGTTATTGGCCTGTGCTACCTGTAATCAGTTAAGCCCAACTGATGAGCTGTGGCCTTAGGGAAGAGCAAGCCAGGTAAGCCACACTGGCATGGGCCCTCACTAAGAGGTCAGGATATGGACAGTAATAATATCACAAAAGCCTGCTTCTGAGAGTTCTGTTGGTATTGAAATGTGCTCAGCAAATTTTTCCCTTTAATCAGATATTAAATATTTAATCTTCTTGGGGCATACGGTCCTAATGTAGACACGCAAAAGCAGCCACAGAGCACACAAAAATGAACGAGCATGTCTGAGCTCCAATAAAGTCTCATTTGCAGAAGTAGGATGCAGGCCAGAGCTGGCCTGTAGGCTACGGCTAGCCTACCCCGTGCTATAGAATAAAGTATCCTGCAGTATAATCAACCCTAAACAAAACAAGCCCATAACCAAAGGCCAGAAGCAATATCCAAAAGCCAATGGAGAAGTGAACAGTGCAGAAAGCAGGACTAGACAGAGCAGCCCAGACAGCTCTTCCGTCTGACCTTTGGTCTGTGTTCAGAGAAGCATGAAAAGATGGGTGAATGTCGAGACCACGGAGAGTCTCAAAGTGAGCACAAAAGGAGCTGGAAAGAGGACAAAGGACTGACTTGACTTAAAAGAAAACAGTGTGTGGCCAAGTGCACAATATTGAACTAATGTTAAGTGTCCTTCTTCAGGGATGGACGGGGCAGGACTCGGGCCAGATGCTGCCTCAAAGCTTGCAGCAGGATTCTGTTTCCAGCCACTTTGCAGTAGGCAGTGACTTCCCGTATATCCCCATCTACTTCAACGCTGGAGTTCAGCCTCACCAGAAAGGCATTTGTTGATACTCTACATGGTGAATTTGTTTCTAAATTTCTTCATGGCATACAAAGGAGCAGTTTGATCTAAGAGATTCCATTTATACTCAAAGAATAAGGCCATAATTCATCTTTTATGCCTTTCTGTCTTGTCTGACAAATGGAACTCAAATTGGCATTCTTTGTTCAGAGGCAAACACCATCTTGAAATTGTTTGCTCCCATTGTTTAAAATAATTCTGATTCTAGATGATTCTTCTACCTTGGGAAAACAGTATACATCTGAGAAATTAAAAGTCAAATTATTTTTTCCATTGAAATAACTTCCATTTAGAAAAACATTATTTTGTATGAAAATGGGATGTCTCAATACTTCCTATAATTTTTTTTCACACAAAGCAGGATGAGTTATGAATTAGTAGGCCAGATTCAATCCCACTTCCAACTCTGAAACTGATTATCATGTGTCTTCATCGGAAAAGTTTTTGGTTTTATTTTATTTATTTCCTCATTTTCAAGAGAGAACGGGTATTTGTTTCTCTTCTAGCTATAACATAGGAAAGAATACGCTGAGCTAAGCCATGCAAATATGTGATACAAATTTAAAATTCTGTAAGCATTTTAGGTATTATCCACCAGATATTTATATTAAATATCAGTATATGTACATAAAAACAAAAATAAATAACACCATTTTCTTTTCTATTGTTTTGGTCAGTTTTCTGATGCGCAAGGCAGGATACTTTATATAGAAAAGAGATTTATTTAGTTTGTAGCTCTGGAGGTTGAAGAGCTCAGTATAAGAATGTATTTGGCTCTGGTTATGGCTTCTAATGGCTGCCATGACACTTCAGGAAAAGAGCTCCTGTGGGAATAGTGAGCAGGCAGTATATCCAGAAAAGGAATTCCAAGAGGGTCCCAAATGCCTTTCTAGCAACCATCCTCTAATGAATTAGTCTACTCAGACCAGCTTTAACCTAGTCTGAATGCAGAGCCCCATGACCTAATTACCTTCCACTTAGACCCCACCTTTAAGATTTTTACCACTTCAACGCTACCATATTTCCAGAACCAAGCTTCAAGAATATGAACCATGAAGTGACGAATGCACTTGAACTGTATCCAAACCGTAGCACCTCCCAGAGTTAATTGTACTCAGCGTTCTTATGTAAAGAAACTTACTCTATAGGTAATGCATTTTTAGAATGATTTATGTTCTTTGCTTACTATGTGTCTTTCATGTAACTTTTATAGCATGATTACAATTATTATTTCCAATATTAACAGCAGTAACAACAACAAACGTAAAGGCAGATCACAGATTCGCTTAGCTATCTACTAAAGTGACTGAGAAAGACCCGACCTAGAAGATTTATTTCTGCAGTCCACATGGTCTAACATAACACCATATTGAAGATTAGGACCATACACATCTGCATTGAAGTGATAATTTATTCTAGACCATAACCAGAATATTGAAAGTCGAGATGGCTAGGAAAAGTAATTATTCCCCTAAGTGATGTTTCTATAATTAGTATTTACCAATGTGTAATCTATTAATGGTTAATCTATTGCTTTAATGTATTTGTGTGAAAACTACATGTATTTCCAAGGAAAATGTCATTTTATTTAAAAACTATCATTTTCATTTTTGTACTTTTCTACATTTGTTGTTGTTGTTGTTATTGTTGTGACTTTATAAGGCACCCCTGGAGGTTTGTATCTTTTTCTACATTTACTATGTCATGAGTTGTTGTTTTTGGATGACAAAAACAGGCCTTTCCAGATGCTCTTGGAAAGAACACAGCATTTAAATTTTTTCAGAGGATTGTGACAATCCGTTGGTAATAGAGCAAGCCCCCAACCCCCAAATGACAGTTTCTAAATGACTAGTTGCAGTAAAGTGAAGGCAGCCATGTGAGTAAACTCTTCATCCTTGATGCACTTGTTTCCCAGCCTAAGCCTGTCTCGGACTTGAGATTTTATCTATCCAAAACTTTGCTCAAAAATACCAGTTTATGGAACCATTTAGCTCTACCAAATTTGACATTTTTCACTTTGCAGTATGAAACACTGCATTTATAAATGTCATGTTCATCTTCTCCCAAGAGTCTTGAAGGTTTGGGAAGTTGCTGACTTTGCAATGGTTCTACAAGGATCTCAGAATTCTGACATTGATTTTGAAGCTCAAATGTGATCATCAATCAATCATCAATGCTTTCTTTAAAATGATAAGCATCCTTACAGTGGCCAATCTTTCTAGTTTGTCCCTCATTGAGGGACTCCCACAAAAGTGCTAAAGTTTCAATCCTAATACCAGGAAAATATTGAGAACCATCCATAAAACATCTACCAACTCCCAAGTAAACATAACTGTAGTTTCTCTATTAGTTATTCTCTTAAATAAAAAAAATGATGTTCCATGACAAAATTCTCTAGTTCACCTGGCAACACATATCACCAGGAGGGGGATTCCTTCAGGACAATGGTCTTTGTTGGTATGAATTAGCTACGATTTCTATTCATGTTAATGACACAGAATACAAAAAGGACTTATATTCAAGGGTCAGTGTGAGTAAAACAGTAATTTTGTCAGCTCCAGCAGTAGCATTTTAAAACAATTTAAAATAAATACAAGTACAAAGAAGTGAAGGCTGTGGTAAAGTACTCTCACACAGTGTCACTGGAGCTGTGCTGAGCTTGACACATCACAGAGTCATGTCATTATTGGAGACTGTCCGAATTATCAAAGGAAAGCAAATGGTGCTTTTATCCATGTGTATGCCCAGTATCTCCAAGAGTCCAACAGCTATATTTTGAAAAGCCATTCCCTGGTCCATAAGTTTCCCAGCAGCTATTTCTCTGTCACAATTTGTTCCAACATGAATCACCTCATGAGTCCATCTTCCTTTCCTCCCCTTGTGTCTTTCCAAGGTTTGGAGAAGTGCTTGTTGTAAATTCACAAACTTTGAGTGCATACTCTCTGAGGACAATGGAATGAAGACTCTGTCTTAATATCTACATGAATTTACCATTAGGAGCTTGGTAATCTTTGTGATGACAAATCTTAATTGTCAAACTATTAGCACCATGAGAACAAATGCCTGAGAGTGTTCGTGAGAAACTATCTGGATTAAGTTCACTGAGGTTTGGAGAGATCCACTTTGGGTGTGGGTGATATCATTCTGTGGGCTGAGGTCCAAGAGTGAATACAGAGGAGAAGGCAAATGAGCATAGGCATTCATTGCTGCTTCCTGACTGTGATCACTATGTGACCACCCATTTCCTGGTCCTGTTGCCATTCCTTCCCTGACATGTGGACCACGGGCAAACAAATTAAAACAACAATGCCTACATTGAAAAAAAACTCACCCTCCTTCCTGTATGTTGTTTTTTTGGGCTATTTTGTCATAGTATCATAAAATGTATCTAAAGCAGTTAGGATGTCCTCTTATTTAATTTCTAAGTGAATCCCACGTGTTATTCTGATTCCCCTCTTTATGAGAACACACACAGAACATAATTCACTCACACTGCATTATTTTAATAACCCTTAATATCTGAACAGACAATAGGCAAGATCAGGGCATGGAATGAACACTGACAAAATGAAAATCGGACCTATTTTCAAATTAGCAAAAGTTTATTTTTCCTTACTGTAGATTAGAATGTATTTCATTTTGTACTATTAAAAAAAATGCCTTGTATCTGAGACTGAGATTCGGAGGAAGCGATCTCAATTGGAATTCTAAAAATAAAAGTGATGTCATGCAATCTCAAGGTCCGGTCTCAGCATTAGACAAGGCTGTGCAATAGGAAGTGGGTGCCAAGGCAGCTTCCTCAACAGAGCTGCTCAGGAATCTTCTCTGTCAGAGCATCTGCCATATGTAACTAAAGAATGAAACCCAGTATGATGGTGCATTGTTACGCTAAGGGTGCACAAGCCACAGATATGAAAAGAAATCCAAGGTGAGACTGACAGGTACTTGCATTACTTGGAGGCAGGCATCACGGTGCTTTAGAGCAAAAAAATGTAAGCCAGAATTTATCTATCTATACACTTGTACCTTTTGCTTATGTGCCACTTTACAGCTTATTGAAGTTTAACATGTACTATCTCCAGCTCTTCATGCCACCCATAAAATGATCTTTTGTGATTTTTTTCTTTGAATGTTTGTTCATTTTTTATGTTGGACCCAAAGAAGCCAAAGCCACAAAATTATGCGACGTCACACTACACTCAGTGTCCAGTTCAAGTCTATGGACCCAGAATCAATTACTGTATCTAGTAGACTTCAAAGGCCCCCTGGAAACTTGGATGATATTGAAGGAAATGTGAGGTTATAAAATTAAGTATGGTAGAGTAAAAAATCCCTCGTTTACCCACATTTGTTAGACTCTTGATAAGGCAGTGCTGTTCTCTTCATCCCACTGCATTCAAGGGACTAAAAGCCAGGGGGTGTACATTTCCTAGCCTCCCTAGTCAGAACGGTTCTGAGTTCCTGTGTGTTTGTTGCTACCGGGTAATAGAATGGAGGCAGACAGGGTTGTGTTGTTTCTTGTGATGGTGGTGGTGTGGGGGGAATATCCAGATTCATTGAACCTAAGGCTCTCAGCTATCCCCAGCTGCTTTTCAGTTTTGCATCTGATTTGGTGTCTTGACTGTCATGGGTCTGCTGGTGGCCTCCTACAGTTCTGAAATTCTCTGGCTCTCTAAGAGCTCATGGTGAACCTTAGCATGCAAAGAATTTTACATCTCTGCAACCCTGCAACCATTAACCGTCACCATGGGGTCCCTAAAGTCTACAGCTCCTGAACTAAATAATAATCACTTGAAATACCTGGAGTTGTTCTAGTCCTCTGAAAAGTACTGATGGTTATTTTGACTGAATCCATTAATATGACAGTGAGTTGGCAAAAGAGACATGAGAGGGTGGGTTAAAGTGTCAGCAGAGAGAAACACCATTTGGTAGCTATAATTGTGATTCAAACATGGAAATGGATATCTGAGAGAGTAGAGACTGAAGGGTAAATGCATGGAATGAGGAAGCTAACTCATACGCTGAAGATTACTGGAAGGAGTGAGAAAGAGAAGAGCCTAGGTATGTTAGACATTGGTAGACCAGATGGAGTTAGGAATAGGTGAACTGACACAATATTTAAGTGTAGTTTTGAGATGGGCAACCCTTTTCTTTAAAGGACCATACATTAGTCTACATAGTCAACTATAGCAAAATTCAATCAACTGAATAGCTTAGAAATGTCAAATGGAAATCTGTTTCTCTTAGTTCTATAAATTGAAAAAAAAATCCCAAATCAAGGACCTGGCAGTTAATGTCTGATAGTGTGACCTCGAGGTGACCTCACATATCAAAGCTGGGACTCTCAGATAAGGTACCACCACCCCCTCACAGTGGTTCTGCCTCTCTGACATAATCGTAGATCATATAATCATATACTCTTAGGACTGTCACATAATCAGGGAGATTTTAATCTAGGAGTTAGGAGTATATGTAAGCATTGAGACCACAAGAGGCCCAATGGCAAATGGTTTAAATATTATGTACCTTATAATCTGTCAAAGCTAGTCAGTTCAGCTGTTGCATTATAACAGCAACTGTAGATACTACTTAAGTGAAGAAATATAATTGTGCTTCACTAAAACCCTATTTATAACACAAGAGATAGGTCAAATTAAGCCTAGGGCCTCCAGGGACCATTAGGACCTTTTATTATAGTGCACCATCTCCTTATCCAAGAAAAGCTAAAATAAAGACTCTATGGTTATAGATGTCAGACAGAGATGAATAGTGGCTGTAGGTGAACCTTACAAAAACAGAGCAAACACATAAAAACCTGAACATTGTTTCATGAGCCCCACAGAAACTGGAACTACCCTGGAAAAGATGCTTTCTAAGCATAAGAAAATATTGACAGAGGAGTCTCTAAAGGAAAACTAGTGACTCTCTAGGAGGAATGAAAATCTAAAGTCTGCTGTCCTATAATGTGATAGATCTAGAAAATAATTGTACATATTATTTGGACAGGTTGCAATGTAATGAAGAAAATAACTACTGAGGCATTTGAGGCACGGCGTACAGTGTTCATGAATTCCTGATGTTCTGGTAGCAGGTTCTTCTAGTCTAATCCTCCAGACCAAGAATCTGGAAGTTTGAACCTTGAAACTGAATAGCCTAGAGGAAGTTGCATTGCATTAGAAGAGGTAAATATTTGGAGTCCAACTGGTAAGAGTAGAAGCTACTAGCAAATTAGGAGATGGAACTGGTAATAGCCCATAAATAAAGAAAACGCTATGGAGTGTTTCCAAGCACAAATATGAGCCAAGAACATTATTCAATTTCCACAGCCCTAAATGAAAGATTTTGGCTAAGGTAGAACAGTACTGGCTTTTCTCCTTGATGTCTCGGCTGTGTATCCTCCTGTTAATGATATAATGAAAACTTCATTAAGTGTGCAGTAACACGTAGTTATGGTTTGGATAGGAAATGTTCCCTCAAGTCTCACATGTTTTGAATTTGTTCCTTGGATTGAGGTTATTGGATCAAAAGGGCACTAATGTCATTAATGGATTCATTCATTGATGGATTCATAGTTGAATGGGCTACTGGAAAGCAGGGCCTGTCTGGAGGAAGCAGATCATAGAAGAGATGCTGTTAAGGTTATTTCTTGAATCCAGCCTCTCCATCCCTGTACGTATTTCTGTCCCTGTCCCTGTCCCTGTCCTTGCCCCTGCCCCTGCCCCTGTCCCTATCCCTGTCCCTGTTGCTGCCTCTGTCCCTGTTTCTATCACTGTCCCTCTCCCTGTTTCTATTTCTCTTTCCCCATCCCTCTCAGTTTCCATACTGTGAGAAGCTTGACTCCGCCATACTCTTCCACAATGCTGCACTACTTCACCACAGTCCTGGAAATGATGGGACCATCATAATGCAGGCACTTAAACTTCTGAAATGTTAAGTCATGAAAGGGCTTTCCTCCTTTAAGTTGTTCTTCCCAGCTCTGGTTGATTCCAGTTGGCAGAAGTATTTTATAATGGGAGTTTAGGTTTTCAGTACACGTGCCATGGAGAGGATCAGATTATGAGGATGTGACTTAGACAACAGACAAATGTGAACTAACTATGCTGGTCTGTTTCAGTCCTTTGGATTGTTATTGTATATGTTTGTATAGATAGATGACAGATAGACAGATGGACAGATGACAGACAGACATATATGTTTGAATGTGCATTTTATATGTTAGTGATAATTCATCTTGCACCTGGAAACAATACTTCAAGCAAGAAAACCTTAAGAGACACCCATAAGGAAGGGGAGGGGGGAGGGGGATGTTTGCCTGGATACCGGGAAAGGGAATAACACTCGAAATGTATATAAGAAATACTCAAGTTAATAATAAAAAAAAAGAAAGAAAACCTTAAGAGGGAGATGGCATACCCCATAATTCATTCTCTGTGGCTATGAAAATGTATTTGGATGACTAAAAATCATCTCAACTGCCTTTGCTAATCACTGTGCTTATTACTTGTCACAGGAAGAGGATCAAGTCTAATCTAAAAGATATAGGTAAGAGCTAACAAAAGAGCAGGCTTTCTTGGAGATCATGTTGGCCTTTTCCCCTGGTGATTGCAAGTAACTAAAACTACATCTTGCTCTTTCTTTAAAATAGAGCAGATGACTGTGGTGGTTAATTTTATGTGCTAACTGGAATGGTCACAGGGTGCAGGTGCCCATGTACTGGGTTGAGCATTACTCCGATTGATTCTCTGAGAAGTTTCTTGGATGAGACTAACACTAAATTGGGAGACCAGAGGAAGTAGAATATTCTTCCCAAAGCAGTGAGCCTCATCTGTATGTGGAAGACCCGGTTAAAACCAAATGCTTGAGCAAGGGAAAACTTGCTACTGTTACGTTCAGTTTCCTCTGATTGGAGGCGTTGGTTTTCTCCTAGGTCTGAAATTGAACTTATACAACATTCTTCCCAATGTCTCCACATTGTCAGGAGCAGACCTTGGAACTTACCTTCTAAAATCATCTCAGTAAATGCTTTAAAGTTAACACCTGCATTTATTTCTACAGAATCACATTTATCTGTGTTCTCTATTGCATTGTTTTATCTTGGTGCACAAATGTGTACCATGTGTTTCTCCCCTCCCTCTTCCTCTCCCCCTCCTTCCCTCCTTCCCCTCCCTCTCTTTGTGGTGGTGGTGGGGTCTATAAGTTTATGTAAGGCATCTGCCTCTTCTGCATCCACCTTCATTTTGAAATATTACCTCTCAGTCTACCTGTATCTCCCTGGTTAGACTGGCTGGCCAGTAAGTTCTTTGTAGATCTGTCTGTCTCTACCACCCCCACACCAAGCTTTGCATGTGTACTGGAAATCTGGACTCAGATCCTTAATACTTATTCATCAGGCTTGTTACCCACTGAGCCATCTTCTTAGCCCAACAACTCTGCTTCTTCATGATCTCATGTCGGGCAATATTTTCCCCATTTGGGCTTCCAGGGAAAGGTTTTATTTAGTATAGCGCATCAAATAAAAGATCGTGCACATGTGAAAGAAATGGGTCTCCTGCCATCTGCTTGGAAAAACACACAGAAGATCCAGAAGTGCTAATTATTGATGATTACCCATTGAGAAGAAGCAGTAGGTTATAGATGAAGTTTTGAAACTATCAGGCCAGACAGAAACGGCTCTCTCTATATTCATTGTAAGGTTTCTCACTAATCATAATAGGTTTCTTACCAAAAGACCATTTGGGGCCCAAAATACATGAACATGATAATAAATCTCTTAGTAAATTTAGTATTGATGTCAGGGGTCAAACCATTACCAAAGGTTATTTAATTGGTTAGTAGAGGTGGATCCCCAATCCAAATTCAGTTAGGGTCTCTGAAACTTCAGACCCAGATCCTCCCACTGCATCTGAGGTCTAATGGTTAAGGAGAATGTGCTGATATTACTAAGTGATGGCGTTCTCTGGTGCTACTGGAAAGAAAATCCCATTTGCCGCAGGATCTGATTTGACTGCACACTTTTAATGAGGGAAGGGAAGCTTCATTTGGCACGAACAGTTCCTATCATTCCTCTGTTAGTCACTGGAATAAGGTTACCCCCTAAAGAAAGCCTGCAATCTTATGTCTTGGACTCCTTTTAATTAAGGCTCTGAATGGCTAATGACCAGCCTTCTAGGGGTTAGGGTGAGATTGTGCGCACGGTATGTGGAAGTCTCTATGGAGCGAGATGCCACTGGCTACACAAACTATTAGATACCAGGCATCTAAGATCATTATTCCTAATTGCTTAAAATGATCTCAGACTGGCACTGAGATAAAAGTTGAATTATACTATTATAAAAGATAAATTTATTTTTATAAAGTAGATGCAACGCCATAAAAAAATTAAAAAAATTTAAATGCTCTATGGTCTTCAAAGCATTCATCTACCCATAGGCAGGATGTCACGGGGACTCTTGTAATTAACACTGGACTCATGACATGAGCTACCTGTCAGTGTATCAGAGTAGAGACACTGTCTATTACTAATACAATAATAATACATGCTGCTGAGTTAGTAATACAAGTTTGTGTTAGTAATATAAATTCGCCCTTTATATGATTGTATACCTCGGTCACACATCTACCAAGTGTCCTCATTTATCTGAGGTAATCAGAGATTCTTATTTCCAGCTAGGAATTGTCTTCTGGAGAACCCAAGAAACTTGAACTCTGACAAGACAGTAACAAACAAAGGTAATTTGCTTCTGGATAAAGCCCCAAATCTTTCATCTCGTTCCAAGTATTGCGTATTTCCTGGAATGTAGGGCACAGCTTATCACAGTTGTGTGCAGCTATACAGAGCGCGGATTTGATCTTCTGATATGGCAAAGGGCAACTCAGACCCAATTCCACTGCTGATCACAAGAGTCGCTTTATCCTCACTCCTGGTCACGTGGGTGCTTTGAAGACCCTGGAAACATTTTAAAAGACTTAAAATCTTGTGTGCTTGTATATTAATTTTAGATATAATAAATTCATTCTTCCCATTATAATAAAAACCTAATAAAACCTAGGTCTGTTGTTCTTAGCATCTTGTATGAGGCTCCAGAAGAGAAAATGGTTAATTCTTTTAGAGTATCTCTCCCCACAAAGAAAGTATACCCTCTTACATATGCATACATATATGACCAGGCACGTGTGCATAGACATATACAGATACACAGTTTTCCATTAGGTTTTAGGAAATTCTGTTTCCTTGGCTGTGGGCCATTGATTATTGCCAAGGGATAAAATAGTGTAAGGTGTGGTCTGGTTGGGCAGTGTATCTGTTTACGCTCGATTACTGTAACAGATAGTAGATGCTGGGTAGTGTACAAAGAAGAGTTTTTAGGCTGCAGTGAAGGTGCTCCTAGATGCATTGTACCATGGCATGATGACAAGGAAGTGAGTAAGACAGAAAGGTCAGAGGATAAGATAAGAAACCAGAAAGTATGCCAGGGGTCAGGCTCACTCTTTCATAGCATCCCTATGAGAAGAACTATTCCCTGAATTGAATACTACCAATTCCTTCCTTGATTGACCCAACTATTTTGCACTGGAATTCACTTCTTAGAACTCCCTCCATCTTTCTTACCACCATTCTGAAGACCAAGCTTTCAGAATATGAATGGTTGGAGGTCAAACTCAAACCAGATCTAACAAGGATGGGTAAAAGAAATACAAAGTGATGGAAGACATTGCTTCAGTTTGCAATTTAAAGAGCAAGTGTTGATTATGACTCTGAACAGCATGTTTTGAGCATCAGATTCCTCTTCATTTAAAATGCTGGGAAACTTTGATCACTGATTTTATTTGTCAGCTTGCCTGGGCCATGGGATGAGCAGGTATTTGTTTAAACTTGAATTATAGTGGGAACGGGAGACAGGACATGGAGGGTTCTGGGGAAGTTAATCACATACATTTTCATGGCTCAGTTTTTAAAGAATCTATCCAAATGGTTAAAATTAGAGAAGGGACGGTGAAAGGGAGCAAAAGTAAACTGGAACAAAACAAAAAATAAAGTTGAGAAGGAAAGGAACAGAAAGGAAAAGAGGAAGCAGGTAAAAAGGGACAATGAAAGAAGGCTAGAAAGAGGGCATGTAGATATACTAACACCGCACGTGTCCTGGGGTGGTCTGCAGACTGGGGAAGGCACCGGTGTGGGATCCTTTGGGTATATTGACAGGCACTCGAACTACTCCCTTGGAACAACGCTTGATCTCAGGAAAGGTTTCCAGGAAGAGGAGACTGAACTGTGACAGTGATGTCAGGAAGATGAGCAGGGCTGCATATTTTCAGGCTTCTGGAGTGAACATAGACTTATGCTGACAGTGTGAATAGATCACACTAAGTCCTCTTCCATGTAGAATCATTGGAAAGACACAAGTTGAGGATCTGCTCGAGGAGAGGACTGGGGAGGAAAAGGCCCATCACACTGGTCCTGTATTCTGCAAGAACACAGAAGGTAGAGCGAGGTGAGTTAACAGGAGCTTTGAGTGCATAACAGAGAAAGGCTGGGAGGAGAGCAAGCCCCAGGGTGGGCCGCCCCTAGCATCTTTAGAACTCACAGACACTTTCTGAGTTCTGACAGCATTAAAAGCAGGGGCTGACAACACACCAAGCTGTGGTAGGCTACCTTGCTCCACTGTCCCACAACTAGGTTAGCCTAAAGATGTGAACCCCCAGAATCAAAGGCAGGCAAGCTTTCCCAGGTGACCCCTGTTTACCTTTTCCTCCACGTTGCTATTTTGTGGGTTTATTATTTTTGTCTTTTTTTTTTTTTGGTTCTTTTTTTTTCGGAGCTGGGGACCGAACCCAGGGCCTTGCGCTTCCTAGGCAAGCGCTCTACCACTGAGCTAAATCCCCAGCCCTATTTTTGTCTTTTTACTTTGTTTTTTGGTCAGCCCCTAGAAACTACAAGCATAGTCAAAGAAGTCCCATGGAACACAGCCTACATAAGCTTAGGTTATTGGAGAGAATAGCATATATCTAGAACATATATATAAAGTAAAGCCTATACATGTATATATGTTATAATGCACACATATATGCATATCTCAAAGCATACATGTTAATGCATATATTGTAATGCAAACACATAAATACATATCTCAAAGGCATATGTATACAAGCATATGTATTATAAAACACACACATATATATTCGTGTCTAGAAAACATGTATGTGTATATTTTATAATGCATGTGCATGCACATGCATGCATGCGTGCACACACAAACACACACACAAACACACACACACACACACACACATTTGCTGATGCCAACATCAACCTTAGTACTCAGCGCTGAAGACAGAGCAAGAATAGCAAAAAAGCTCATGTAAAATCCCAGTCTGCATAAAGCTTCCATAGTCATTGGAAGAAGGACCGTACACTCAGGTAATGAATTAAATGCAGTCACATTCTGTGACTAGTGGTCAGATGGCATATGACATAGGATTACCTAGTGCTAATATAGCCATCTCAGTTTGCATAAGTACATACTTTGCCTGTCACTCAACAATAAAACTGCCTAATGGCACAGGTTTGAAAACTTATCTCATGGATAAGCAAAGCATAACTGTGAGCGATATGCCATCTGTATAAGTAGTCGGGAAGACAGCAAAGCCAAGGAATGGGTGGGCGATGCTGAAGTGACAGGACAATATAAGATAAAGGTAGAACAGACAGGAATGGTCACGAGTGGGCAGCACACTTTTCAGGGTTCTACACAGTTTTGTTCCTCAGTCTCTCTCTCTCTCTCTCTCTCTCTCTCTCTCTCTCTCTCTCTCTCTTTCTGTGTGTGTGTGCACACATACAGGCATAAGAAGGGAGGGTTTGTATCCACATGTGTGTACATGTATGTGAAGGGCAGAGGATCACTTTGGACTTGTTCCTCATGACCTGTACCATTTGTCTTGGTTGGTTTTTGTTTGCTTGTTTTGAAATAAGGTCGCTCACTGGCCTGGGACTCACCAAGTAGCCCAGCCTGGCTGGCTAGCAAACCTCCAGAGATCTGCCTGACTCGGTATATATATATATATATATATATATATATATATATATATATATATATGTATATGTATATATATGTATATATATGTGTGTGTGTATGTGTATGTGTATGTATGTGTGTATGTGTATGTGTATGTGTATATGTATATGTATATATGTGTGTGTATATATATACATATACATACATAATATATGAGATGTTGGTTCTGGGGTTTGAACTCAGGTCCTCAAGCTTGTAAGACAAGCAACACTTTATCAACTAAGCTACTTCTTCAAACCCTTTTGCCTGTATTTTAATTAGATTATTTGTCTCTTTTTCATTGACTTCTAGATGTTCTTCATATACGTAGAATATTCAACCTTTACCAGATAAATAGCAAATGCTGTCTGTGTAGAGAAGATAGATACATATACATTCATATACGGATTTTCATATATATCATATACACAAACACATACACATATACATATACATAAACAGGCTTTCAAAAGCGTACAGATGGAGTATGACAGATGAGAGAGTGTATGTGTGAAGATCATACTTCTTTGAGACTGTGTAAGAGAAAAGGGGTTAAGTACAGATATAATTTGTAAATAAACTTGCGTATATTACAGGTTAAAAGGGAAAGGGGATACAGCAAACATTGATAGGTTTAGATGGGGTAACTGACGTGGTGAGGGCGCCAAGGTGAGGGTGGAGAAGGCAGCTAGGATGCTGAGCCCTACAGTGCTCTGGTGCTAAGGCTTGACCCCTCCTTCTGACTTAAAGAGGACAGTGACAAAGTCTGGCCCCTGTCCTCTCTGCCATCTTGTTAATGTGAGAAAGTACTGTGTATGCCGTCAGCATCTTTATTGTTAAGTTTCTCCTTTATCATTCCAACACCTCACCAAACAGTTATTTCTCTCTAAAACATCTCCAAAGGTAAGCAGAAAGCCAGTGCCTGTCCATTAAAAAATGCAAGATCAAACATCACCTAAAAGCCCCCTAGATAGTCCCTGCCTGGTAATTCCCAGAACTTTTTTCACAGAGAACTGCTGGTCCTACTGGTGGGGTTCTGGAACTTTTAGTTCGATAAGGCTACTTCTACAACTAATATACATTTGCTCATACTGTACCCAAGGTTACACCATGAATATTCATTTTTCGAGACTCACAGTTAAGGGACCTTGGCCAGTTGTTTCTGAAAGATCAGCATTGAGTTGCCTCCAGAGAGATAGTCTGTAATCATGAAAATTGAGAAACATATCCTCTAATTTTCCCATTCTTGGACACTGGGTATTTATTACCACATTAAAAGACCTGAGAAGCTCTGGTGGGGGGAACAAATTTGACATGATTAACCAGATTTAAAAGAACAAATAATCCAAAATCCACCTCATTTGAGCCTAGAGTGTATTGCTCCATGCTCTCACCTGTCAATCTGCCAAGGACGGGAGTTTGAGAAAATGCATTTTGAGAAATGCTAGCCAGAAGGAACAAGTTCTCCTCCTCTGAGTATTCTTCCTTTCATCAGTTCTAGCTTGCAAATCTCAGAAGAAAATCTTATTCATCTTTGTGGGTATTCATCTTGCCCCCTGCTGTTCTTTTTCTCTTTGCCTTTTTCTAGGAAGTATCTAGAGTGCTGTGTCCATGACTGGCATTCTAAAGAATCAGCCTCCAAGGAAAAGCTGAGGTATAATGAAATGTCATGCATGGGCATGTGCGAGCTCACACACACACACACACACACACACACTCTTATGTGTACATACATACATATAAATGTGCATGTAAACATCCACATATGTATGTATAAACATGTGTTACTGCTGTTATTATCCTTTTTATTATAATTGGTTTAAATTCTTTTTACTGCTCCCGTTTCCAATATCCCTATGGCAGTTTCATGGACACTTTCCCATGATGCGGGGTTTTCAAACAGAGACAGCTCCTATGGGTGTTTAAATGTGCCCTAGGGGTGTGGAAAGGGCTGCAAATTGGGCCCCATGTGAACGCACAGGCTGACAGCAAGGTGGTTTGGTGGCAGGCTGCCAGCCTGCTTGCATGCACTTGCAGAGAAATGGACAGTTGGCTTGTAATGAGGTAGTCTGATAACCCTGTACCATCTTACCTGCTGCTCTCTGATCCTGAGCCTCTACACAATTACCAGGAGGTGACTCCATGTGCATTAGCACTGCATGTTAAACAAGCAGGATAGCCTCAGACAGCAGATGCCAAAATAGCAGCAGAATGTTAATAAGCGCAAATGTTTTCGTGTTTGACAAGGCATAACAAAACCCCCTTAAAGCAGCATCTTTCCTTTTGAAAGATGCCAGAGAGTCTGGAACATACGATTCCCGTCAGATGAGCGTGCAGACAATGGGCAACACTCAAGGAAAAATTCTAAAAAAAATATGAATGAGAATTTCCCCATTTTAAGGGAATGCATCGAGTTGGCATAGAATCGGAATCGCGCTGCTCTTTAAGTATAGAAGTCAGAATTTGATAGCGGGAAGAAGATAACAGGAAAAGGCACTGCAATCTGGGGATATTTCTGAGAAAAGGGACAAACTAGACCCAAAAATAGCATAGCAGATATCTGGTTAGAAGCTGTCACAACAGACAACTCCTCTAAGAATCTGGAGAAGGGAAACGAGAAAAAAAAAGGTAAAGTCATCAAGACAAGACACAATTTATAAAATAGACATGAACGCTTATGGTAAATATAGAACAAATGGGAGATTCAACGAGACAAACTGGAGCAGTCAGGGAGAATGTTCCGTGATTCAGAGACTCCATATCTGTGACTACAGACTCCCATCCCATCAGCACGGGAGTCACTGCCGACTGATAACAAGCCCTCGGATTCCTTATCCACTACTCTTTCTCGTAGCCATTTGGAGTCAACTAATGTAGGTGTGCACAACAAAACCTTTAAAGACCCAAATTCCTCCATCACATCGAGCACCCAGGTCCAGGTGCCAGAACCCAGCCAGGTACGTATTGAGACATGAAAGAGAGAAAGGTACCTATAGCAGACAAAAGGTTTTAATGATCCATTCAACCCTCCAAAGAAGCAACTAAATTAGACAAAAGTGAGGTATTTGATTTGTGTAGTAGGAGACCTTCATGGAGACTGTTGTGTGCTCCGTATGTGCTGTGGTATCTCTGAAGTCCAGACGGGAGAGGGGCTGCCACTGTAGCATCTACGGGAAAGGCAGATGGGTTCTATTCTCAGGAAGCAGCGCCAAATTTACAAGTGAGGAAATTGGTGCACACTTGGGCAGAAATTGATAATCGATAATCAAGGAGGGGATTTTATTTTTAATAGTAGAAATCGCAAAACTATGCTTAAAACTCTGGATAGAAACCCCAGGGACCAAAGCTCTATTTCATAATAGCAACAGAAAGAGATGAAAAAATTCCAGAGAAAAGCTGCAGGGGCAAAGCTGAGTGACCAGAACTCAGAAGAGCTTAATAAGAGCCCAGACATGGCCCCACAAACAGAAGACTCTGAGCAGCAGGAGGAAAACTGCAGACATTCAACAAGTCAGGGATGGACAGAAAAAGCAGTCAAAATTAGGGCAGGTGGATTTCCAGTCAGCAATGTAAACAGAGAAAGGGACATACACAGCAGTTGAGGGGCTTGGTCCCACAGTGGTTTTGCCAGGTCGTAATCTTCCATTTATAGCTTCTGCTTTAGCTTTAAAAATCCTTCACTACTTCTTTAAAAGGGGAACAAGAATAAATACCCTTGGCAGGGAATAGGGAGACAAACTTTAGAACAGAGGCAGAAGGAACACCCATTCAGAGCCTGCCCCACATGTGGCCCATACATATACAGCCACCTAATTAGATAAGATGGATGAAGCAAAGAAGTGCAGGCCGACAGGAGTCGGATGTAGATCTCTCCTGAGAGACACAGCCAGAATACAGCAAATACATAGGCGAATGCCAGCAGCAAACCACTGAACTGAGAACGGGACCCCCGTTGAAGGAATCAGAGAAAGGACTGGAAGAGCTTGAAGGGGCTCGAGACCCCATATGAACAACAATGCCAAGCAACCAGAGCTTCCAGGGACTAAGCCAGTACCTAAAGACTATACATGGACTGACCCTGGACTCTGACCTCATAGGTAGCAATGAATATCCTAGTAAGAGCACCAGTGGAAGGGGAAGCCCTGGGTCCTGCTAAGACTGAACCCCAGTGAACGTGATTGTTGTGGGGAGGATGGTAATGGGGGGAGGATGGAGAGGGGAAGCCCATACAGAAGGGGACAGGGAAGGGTTAGGGGGATGTTGGCCCTGAAACCGGGAAGGGGAATAACACTCGAAATGTAAATAAGAAATACTCAAGTTAATAAAGATAAAAAAGAATCCCCTCTCTATTATTCCCCTCATGTGCTAGCGCCAATCCATCTCATCTCCCTGCAACTCTGATGCAGGAGATGGACACAGCAGGCTGGACCAGGGTGTGGTGCTCAGATAACCAGGGTGCCGGCTCTTAACTGGGCTGTTTATTTACAAGGACGGCTTTCATCTTTTAAAACACTGTGATACGAGCAGAGAGATGAGTCATGAAAGGCCTCGTCCTCACAGCTTCTTCGCAGAACCTAGATTCTGTTTAGAAGAAAGGGGATGCCATTTGGTAGTTCCCCCACAGACCAATGTCCCAAATGTTTTATTAGTTATTTGCCAGACATTGAATAAAAAATAAATTCAATAATTTCTGCTTCTGGCCATGATAGAATGACTGGATTCAGATACATTCCCTCTTCAGGAAAAATGAGAAGCAAGCATGGAGTGTAAGCGAATGCTTTCAGACCTGGAGCTACACAGGACTAGGACTGTGGTCATTAACAAAGAAAATAGGGGTAAGCCTTGATTTACCTCTAAGGCTGGCTTTCTTGCTGAAGGGGCAGGGAGAAGGGACCTAGGAAGTGTGTCCCAGCCCAGAACCTCAGGGATAAGGAAGTAGAGATCAAAGTCTGGGCGAAAGCTTAGACAACTAGAATTTGGGAACAGAATATCAGAAAGTGTGGAGCAAAATAGGTCCTAAAAGTAGCACAGAGGTGAAGTTGGTGTTCGGTGTTTACCTGTCTACACGGGGGCTAGATGAAAGTCTCTGAAATAGAGCAAAAGGAGAAACTCTGAGGGCAAAAGCAATTCTAGAGAGTGACAAGCTAACACTGCTAGGGTTCACACAAAGGGGCGGGGACTCCTTACGTTCCCACCACCAGAGTGGAGTGGCCATATGGACCCACAGAGTGTTTCGTAGAAGCCTAGAGACAGGCACAGCTTGCTTTTAGGAAAGGGTAGCTGTATAGTCACTATTAAAAACCCTTGAAACCAAGTCTCAAAGGATCAAAGCTTAGCTGCTTGACCAGCTGCCAACAGCACTCATTAAAGGAGTTGCGAGGAACCAAAGCAGCCATCCGAAACAAACAAAGAACATCCTATAAGGCAAAACCTAGTTCCCACCACAGCACTGAAAAAGTGGCAAGCCATGCAAATCATCAGTGAGTGCAAACAGATCTTAATGTCTGATAACCACAGGTCGGCAAACAAGGAAGTTCGAGACGCTTGAGAATTTGAGAAAATAACGTTAGTGTGACTTGGGTGAGGTGGAAGACACACAAAAGGTACGAATAAAATTTGTGGAAATAGAAAATAATGGTGTTTGAAATGAAAATCTTGCTCGCTAGGATTTGCGGCAATCTGATACTAAAGGGGGAGGGGGACAGAGCGTTACTTGAAACTTGATAAAAAGAAACTCTCTTTAAATTATGTACACAATCAAAAGATGGTCCACACAGGTAGCAATTAAAGAACTGCGACAAACAAGGTTCTTGTGTTGGAGAAATGGCTCAATAGTTAAGAACATTGGCTCTCCCGAGTAGCCGGGTTCAATTCCCAGCACTCATACCATGGCAAAGAACCATTTCTAACTCCAGTTCCAGGGGATCTATCTCCCTCTTCTGGTCTCCATCGGCACGGTATGTGCACAGTGTAGAGTTATACATACGGGCAGATCAACCATACACATAAAATAAAAGTAATTCTTAAAAAGAAAGCAAAGAGTCTCCTACGTGTATAATTGGATCCCAGGTAGAATGGCTTTTGTGAGATTACAAATCTTCTTAAGGGATATGGGCGAATCATAATAATTGAATTTCTGGAAGATAGAGATAAGAAGGAAATCATCAATGTACTAATGCTAAATGGTTACAAGGTTAAATTGGAAAATACTATTATGTTGGAAATTGAATAGAAAATATTCTAGATTCATTTATTCTATTTTATGTGTAGGGGTGCTTCGTCTTCATGTGTGCCTGGGCACCACATCCAAGTCTGGTACCGTTGGAGGTCAGAGGAAAACATCAGATTCCCTGGACCAGGAGTTACAGGTGATGGTGAGTGGTCACAGTTTTAGTCATGGTAGTAAAATGTTGGAAATAACTCATGGCTCTGACCAGGGGAATATATTTAGTAAAACTGTAAGAAGAACACACAGTAACTACTTCACAGGAAAAAAATAACTTCAGAGCAGATGAATCTTAAAAACATTTGTGTTCTATTTAAATGGAGATGAACACACACGAGACTCTTATTTGGTTAATTTATATGAAACTCTGAAGAGAATGAGTCTGGGAAAAAAAGTAGAGAAGTAGATCAACAATATTTCGGGGCTCCTGGGGTTTGAGTATGGATATTGAGTGGAAAGAGACATAATTAGATTTGGGAAGTTAGTAAAAGGTGCATTATTGATTCTGGTCGTGTTATAATAAAAGTTATCAAAACTCACAAAGCGATATCCCAGAGCCACATCCGTTTTATCTTCTGTGAATGACACCAAAACTAAATCGATTTTAAAAGTAAGTTGAAGAGCTGGAGAAATGACTCGCTGGTTAAGAATACTGAATGTTCTTACAGAAGCCCTACATCTGGTTCCTGGCACCCAAATCCCACGACTCTGAGGCTACAACTCGAGTTTCAGCCTGCTCTGATGCTCTTGTGATCTCCATGGGCACCCGCATACATGTGCACATAGCCTTCCCCATACACACAATTTAGACTAATATTAATAAAATAAATCTTAAAATGCTATTCTGTTTGGGAAACCAGGAGTGATGTCAACAGCCTGAGTTGTCTGGGGGGTCTCCAGAATACCTCGACCAACTTCGGGAAGGGAGATAACCCCAGTTGGCATTGTACTTTTTACTAGGCAACCTGTGGCTTCTGAGAAGAGCATTATTCCCTGTGCAGAGTGACCTCAATTCACAACACACCCTCCTGTGTGTGTGTGTGTGTGTGTGTGTGTGTGTGTATTTACAAAGATTACAAAATAGCTGGTTTTCATACAGTTTTTTCAAAAGTTGTGACTCTCTCACCCTCACATCCTATCTCCTACCTTCATCTCCATCCCTCTCCCCTCACTATTATTCCCCTTTTCCTTTTCATATCATTACTCTTCTGGGATTCCCTCTCTTAAGATACACCCCCCCAAAAAAAAACCCAATTATTCCTTTCTTGTGCCCTGGGATTCAACAGGTACTTCAAGCTAACACACCAAGTTTGATGCAAGGATCCTGTGGTCGTTTGAATAGGTATGGTCCCCATAGGCTCCTCTATTTGAATGATTGGCCATAGGGATTATTAGCAGGTATGGCCTTATTGGAATAGGTGTGGCCTTGTTGAGGGACACTGTGTCACTGTGCAGGCAGGCTTTGAGGTCTTATATACGCTCAACCTATGCCCAGAGTGACACACAGTCTCCCTCCGCCACCTGCAGATCAAGTAGAAATCTTAGCTTCTTCTCCAGTCCCATACCTGCCTGCACCCTGCCGTGTTCACCATCATGTTGAGAATGGACTAAACCTCTGAACTGTAAGCTAGCCCTGGTTACATGCTTTCCTATAAGGGCTGCCTATGTCATGTTGTCTTTTCACAGCAATGAAACCCTAAGACAGATCCACATATGCATAAGAATATTCCAGCCTGGGGGAATTATCGACAGTTTATGGTTTCTGAGGGAGAAAGAGTGTGACCCTTGGGAGGTCAGACAAGCTCCAGTGCCCAGCCTCACACGCACGAGTATGCAGGAGCGCAGATTGGACTCAGTAGGCTATAAAAAAAATAATAAAAATAAAAATAAAATACAACATTGAGAAGATGTAAGGAGAGAGGGAGTAGATCTGGGAGGAGTTAGGAGGAAAAATACTATGTGGCTGTGATCCACTGTGTGCATGCAAAAAAATCTCAAAAAATGAATTCAAATATATGAAAAATAAATCTTACTTTTTTTCAAAGTTAAATTTCTCTTTTTTCTTTTTTCTCATATTGCCCCAGTCTGTACACTTCCCTGCTGCCATTAGTGAAGCCGATTTAAATCAGTGGTAAGGTGAACATTAAGATTCTACAAGTGAGGCAAATAGAAGCAACATTTAAAAAAACATTACATCTCTATTAGAGTCACACACAGCTCTGCTGTTTATGTCACATGAACAGCGTGTCCTTTTGACTCTTGACTCCGTGCTATTTTTGTTGACTCCCTTCCTTTGAAAGTTCACCAGCAAATGGGCTTCCCGTGTCCCTCCTGTAACGCTTCCCCTTTGAGTGCTGCTGGCTTTGCTGTCTGTCCTGGAGGTTTTCAGTGACCGTGAGCAATGAATTTTGACGTCGCTTTGGTTTCTACCCATTCCGTCCACTGTTGTGGTGGCAATCAGTTCGACTCCTCCTGGTAGTGTCTAGATCTTCTTCCTAACGTGGCTTTCCACTCTGGATTCCAGGATTAAATACTTCCCAACAGCCGTAGAGTAGCCTGTACGGCTTGCGTCCATCCACCTCGCCCCAAATTACTTTTAACTTCCCTCCCTAGATGATCTCCCTTGACAGCTCTGGTGCTCCTCACCGTCATCAATACAATATGGCGTCTCCTCTATGCTTAAGCCTTCCCATCTTGCCCTGAGTTACAGCATTCCGTATTGGTTATACATGCTGTAGGAAAAGCCACTGAACAGCCTCCTCTCTCTCGCTTTCTCCTCTCCCAGTCAGCCACCACTGGCATCATGACCCGAGAGGCAAATAAGTTGATGTTTCTTTCTCTCTTTAACAAGACAACGGATCTTTGCCTAACACATGGAATCCCAATTTCCAGCTTAGGATCAACAGGATCCTTATCCATTTGTTGAAACCCTTTCGT
Source organism: Rattus norvegicus (assembly GCF_021556685.1). Lineage (NCBI taxonomy): Eukaryota > Metazoa > Chordata > Mammalia > Rodentia > Muridae > Rattus > Rattus norvegicus. The sequence goes on along the minus strand of NC_141540.1, from coordinate 36,221,810 downwards.
GGTTATCTCTGACAGTCCTAACCAAACCCTCCTGGGGAAATTGATGCTTTCCTTCAGTACATTTCGCACTGCATTTCGAACCTTTGATGGTGGCCGTATTAGCCCAGTGAGCTACGGAAACAATCAATGAGCGCCAACTTCTACTGTGATCAGATAGAGAACACACACACACACACACACACACACACACACACACACACACACACACACACACAAATTAGCAAGAGTAAAGGGTTTCTGAATGCACAGAACTAAAAGTTGATTCAAAATCAACATGCATACAAATCCGAAATGCATAACAAACCCGGGTGTTTCTGGCAGCTATTTCATACGTTGTATCATGCGACTTCACTGAAATCCTGGCTCTACACACACAACATACACTCTGCCAAGGAATGATTCCTGAGACTCCAGTCTAGGCTCAAGCCTATTGTGTTTTTATTTTACATACAATATTTTTGGCTTTTCTAAAAACATAAATATGGAAAACAGATTTTTAGTCATTCCTCTTATCAGTCCTCAGCATATACTGAAGTCTTTGGTCTGCATTGTGTTAAAATGTTTACGTTCTTTAAATGGCAGATTGAGTTGTGGTGTGGGATTAGGATTTTCTGAAATAGCCCTAAATATACTCCTGCCATTTTATTGCTACTTGTTTACATAAAGTGTTATTCTCAGCATTAACAATCATAAAATCAAAATATCTGCCAGCTCTGAAAAACCTTGAAGGTATTCTAAGTCCTACAGTCTCAAATATTTATCCAAGAGTTAACTCCCCCTGGAAAATCAACAAACATCTCATTAGTATGTAAATTTGCTATGTATTGTCTTCAATAAGTGGTAAAATTTTGTGTCTACCAAAAAGTACTGTAAAATAAATTTCTTCATAATTTAATTATCAGTAAATATTTGTTATATATATATATATTCTATTTTAAAGCTGTATCATATACCTATATATCTGGGTTTTCATTAAAATGTCTTGAAAAAAAAACAGGCTCCAGTTGAAGGGCTTAAGCAGCCCTGGCTTAAACAACAGACTTTAGTTTTCATATAGAGCTGAAATAAAAGCATCTGGCTTATGTTGTTGTTTGTTTGTTTGTTTGTTTTCCGGGATTTTCTTTTCTGCTTGGAGGTAGTTGCCTTCTGTTTGTGTCTTTTAATGACCTCCTTCTGCAGGTCTTTATCCTGACTTTTTTATTTTTAATTAGGATGCAGGTTCTGTTGGATTAGGGCCCACACTGAGGACTTCATCTTATTTAATTAATTACCCCTTTCAAGATTCCACTTCCAAATGCAGATTCATTCTTTGACACTGGAAGACAGTGTGTATATATGCTGTTATTCTCATGTGCTGGAAAGGGTTTCTGGCTTCTGAAATTTGAGGGAAACACTGTCTTAGAATGCCTGCCTTTCCAAACCAATGCAAACACATCCCAGCTTCCAAGACCAGACCAGCCACTGATCTGGTCTGGAAGGTTCTCCATAGAGGAATACTAACTAGCTCCTCATGCACTCTTCTGACTCCTTGAGACATTTAACCCATTCATTTTTCAGCACGGAACACAAGCACTTCACATGACAGCTACAAGCATGCTAGTCTCTGTTTTTCTGTTTTAATTCCTAACCAGCATTCATTACTGGCTCAGAGCTTGCACGAGAAAACGTTGCAATTGAATGTGGACTTGAGATGTTTCCCTCTGGACTGAGATTTCTCAAGAGCCTAGGACCTCTCATTCACCCTCAACCCCCCATTTGCTCATTTACAGCTTTAGTTGGTCTACAACATCAATTTTCTATGAAGCGTGCCTCACTAAGTGAAAGGATGTTTTATGCTTTGTCTTAGTCAGGGTTTCTATTCCTGCACAAACATCAGGACCAAGAAGCGAGTTGGGGAGGAAAGGGTTTATTCAGCTTACACTTCCACATTGCTGTTCATCACCAAAGGAAGTCAGGACTGAAACTCAAGCAGGTCAGGAAGCAGGAGCTGATGCAGAGGCCATGGAGGGATGGTACTTACTGGCTTGCTTCCCCTGGCTTGCTCACTTGCTCTCTTATAGAACCCAGGACCACCAGCCCAGGGACAGTACTCCCCACAATGGGCTGGGTCCTTCCCCTTGATCACTAGTTGAGAAAATGCCTTACAGCTGGGTCTCATGGAGGCATTTCCACAACTGAGGCCCCTTTTCTGTGGTAACTCCAGCTTGTGTCAAGTTGACGCACAAAACCAGCCGGTACAGCTTTGGAGATAGATTTTTATTGTGCAAGAGCATGAAAAAAGTAGGGCTTGGGATATAAAAGAAGGTTAGGAATATAAATATTGAGATCTTACCACAAGACAGAACTTTAAAATTCATTTAGTCTATTTAGTCCTCCAGACAGAGTTTTAATAGGAACTGTTCTTCACTATTTGGGGAAGCTCTAGAAGCCTGAGGGGGTGCTACCTAAGTTTACTCAGGGTGTATACACAGAGGCTGAATCTTGTGCCTAACCCTCTCTGCCTTACCACGTCCTGTCAATCATGAGGTGAGTAACCTCTATCCTGTCTTCACACCACCATCATGATAAGTGCAGAAATACAGGACCTGAACATGAAGGACTGAACTCTCAAAAGCTATGAGCCCAAACACATTCTTTCTCACTGACTTTCTATTTTCTTTTATAAAAGAGAACTCTGAGACCAGAGACACTAAGTTGCATGTAGTTGGCACTATGAATTGGTTATAAGAGCCATGATAGACCAGTCAGTACTTGAATACCAGTCCTCTAACCACTTTATAGCCCATTCTAATCATTGCACACACACACACACACACACACACACACACACACACACACACACACATTTATATCAAAGGACCAGATTCAGTATTACTCATAACAACAGTAGTATACAGGACATACTAGGTGGCAGATATGATTTTAAAGGCCTTATAGACGATTATAGATTATCTTAATGACAATTTAGTGAGGGGCTAGACAGATGTCGCAATGATTTAGAGCGCTTGCTGTTCTTACAGAAGACCATGGTACGCAGTTTACAACCATCTGTAGCTCTAGTTCCAAGGTCTGTTGTACCCTCTCATGAGTTCTGAGGGTAGCAGGCATTCATGCACAGTCCACCTACATACATGCTGGAAAAAACACTCATACACATTAAAACAAAAACAGAAGCAAACGACAGCAATTCAATAACAAAAATCCTCGGTGAGCTGAAGCTCAGTGTTTTCCATGAGAGGAAACTGGTCACAGAGGCACCAAGTAATCTACTGTAAGTTGCATTTAAGTCCCGAGAGGTAAATGACTCAGAGCTAACACAGCCTCACTAAAGCACCACCCTGGACCATCTCTCGCCACAAGTTGCCAACGTCATTGATGCCCAGGCTCCACTGGGTGACTGCTACCAAGCAGAATTCCTCCTAGTCAGATGGCTGACTGACTAGCAGCCACTCCAGTCAGATGGCTGACTGACTAGTAGCCACTCCAGGGGAAAGCGAAGTGGGGATGTGTCCGTCAGTCAGTCACACCCTACTAGGCTTCTTTCTTGCCTCAACTGTAGATGATTTAAGTACACTCTGAAATAAAGGCTTTCCACTGGAGCTTCTCACTCTGGGAAACATGGTCCCCCATTGACATGGCAGAGCACATCTCATCTCAACACAAGCTGGGATGACAACTGGGTTCTGAGTTTCCCAGGAAAGGTAAGTTTCACACATCTGGTTGATCTCCACGGGTTGCCCTTGGGCTTGTTATTATTTTTACTTTTGTTTAAAGATGGAAATGTAAGTTGGAAAATTGCCCAAAATGCTATTATCAATTATTTACACTGCTTCTGTGTGAACCTTTCCCTAGCTGTTGCTATAAGACAGGACGACATTTTACCAAATATTTGACCTGTGATAACATCCTCCTGCATCACCCATGAGGAAGCAAATTGAATTTTGGCTAAAAAGCAATATGAGGCATATTTCTGAAAAACTCATCCCTTCTTTGGGCTTATAGGAGCGAGTGGTGCAGACTTATTTTTTAATGCACTTTGCCTCTGAGGAAATAAAATGATTTATGAAGTTAGTCAATTTGTAACTAATTCTGACTCAAATTTTGTTCTGCTTTTATATTGTCAAAAACAGTGCCAGGTACAACAAAGGGCAGAACTGCAAATTCATGCGACTGCTTCATAGCTCCAGACACAATCTATGCATGGGACTACAAGTTCAATATGGATTTAAGTTTTATACAAGCTGTGTGGTGGTTTGAATATGCATGGTCCAGGGAGTGGCACCATTAGGAGGCATGACCTTATTGGAGGAAATGTATCGCTGTGGGCATGGGCTTTCAGAAGCTCCTTCTTGCTGCCCAGAAGCCAGTCTTCTCCCAGCAGTTTTCAGCTGAAGATTTAGAACTCTCAGCTTCTCCTCCACCATGCCTGTCTGGATGTTGTGATGCTGCCATGCTCCTGACTTGATGATAATGCACTGAACCTCTGAACCTATAAACCAGCCCCAATTAAATATTTGTCCTTATAAGAGTTGCCTTGGTCATGGTGTTTGTTTAAAGCAGTAAAATCTTGAAGACAAAAGTAAAGATAGTAGATAGATAGATAGATAGATAGATAGATAGATAGATAGATACATAGATATATAGATACATAGATACATAGATAGATAAATAAATAGATAGATAGATAGATAGATAGATTGATAGATAGATAGGCAGACAGGCAGACAGACAGCAGACAGACAGGCAGACAGACAGACAGACGGACAGACAGAACTTAGGGGCACTAAGTAATATTCTATGATAGGACTCAGGGGTAGTAGATACAATAAGAAAAACAAACAAAATGTCTGTCACCAAGATGGTGGCCTTTGTGGAAGCAAGTGTGCTAGTGTGCTGAACAGAATTTAGTTTTATGTACAAGACCCAAAGAAGAAGCAGAAATTTTTGGAAAAACAAAGAGCTTCCCTCAGGCAATGGCTATCATCCAACTTTCTAAATGCTATTAGGAGGCAGGAGGATCTCAAGAGAGCGTCTCTGAGGAAAGAAAAAGGCACCGTGGAAACAAATGCTTTTTCCTCATGTCCATGATGGAAACTGCAGAATGCCCAAACTGAGCTCCAGCAGGGCCACTTTTGCTGACTGTGCCCTGGTTCATGGACTGTGACTTTAGAACAAATGGTGACTGCTAACCAGCATGCTCGCAGAGCTGAAAGTCCCCGCCAAGGTCATTATGTTCTTGGCATTACGTTGTTCTCTCTGTTTCAGACAAGGTGCATCCGGTGTTGGCTTCATTTGCTTTTCTCTTTAAGTTCTAGACTGTTTAAGGAGAAACAAACTACTGCTACTCACTGGTCGGGTCTGAAGTCAAATGGACTGAGGACTGTCAAGTTGCAGTGCTAAACAGACATGCCTACTGGGGTACAGTGCAGTTCCAACAACCTGTGTCTTCCATCCCAATGTCTATGAGATCAGTCAAGAATCCCTGACCCTTGCAGGCAGGTCCACTAAGATGAAGAAAGGTGAATGGTGAGGACAGTGACCCTCCTCGTTCCTCTCCACTGGGATGATGAGAGTTGACTGTTATTCCATTTCTTACCTGGTCACCTCATCCACTGCAGATGCCACCTGACGTGTAATTGCTCGTGCTGAACAGGCTCACCAACTGGATTGCTAAAACTGTTCTCTGGAGTTAATTTTTGTCAGGTAGACCCCATCAGTGGAATTCAGGAGGATTAATGCATAAAAAAAGCTCGAATTTCAGGAGCCATGCTGATTATCTCCAGTTATGGAAGACTTTGAAAGGATTTTTCTTTAAAACTTTTTCCCCCACCACATTGACTATCAGTAAATGTTTATCTTTAATTTTAACCTGAAACTAAGTTTGAGAAATTCTAGTCCACATGGATTTTGTTTTCACAAAACTCATCAAAAAGGCTTACCGGAGATTGCCTCTGATGGAGAGAATGGTGGTGAAATTGCTACTTCAACTCCAGGAACGTCTGGAGTGCTGTGTTTATTATGACCCCATTTACTGACAAATCTCCAGCTGGTTAAAATGCAATTTAAATAGATGCAGAAATATGAACACTTTTTAGATTGAGGGAGAGAGAAAGAGAAAGAGAGACAAAGAGAGACACACACAGACTGAGAAAGAGAGACAGAGGCAGAGACTGAGAAAGAGAGAGATAAAGAGAAAGACAGGGAGAGGGGGAAAAAGAAAAGACAGGGAGAGGAGGAAGGAGGACAGACATGTTGCAGAAGATACATAGACCTCTGACCACTTGTTACAGTCACACAATTAAAACAGTGGTCATTGAGCTGGATTAATGGCCAAGCAGTCTCTTCATTTGCTGTTCTCTCAATTAGGGTTCACACTGAACAACACTAGCAACAACCTTACTATTGCCCTCTCCACTTCCGTATTCCTCTAAACTTGTACTTGTGCCAAAGACAAAGAATTCACCTCACATCCTTGTATCTCCTCTCTTTGCTTCAGCCTGAAGAAAATTCATCCCGCAGCAAAGAATAAACGTGAGGACTGGAGAGAGGGGTCTGTAAAAGAGAACCCTTACTGCTCTTCAGAAGGATCCGGGTTTGATTCCTAGAACCCGTCTTGTGGCTTATAACTCTCTGAAGCCCCAGTTCCGATGGCTGGTGTTGGCCTTTGTAGGCACCGGCACACATGTGGTGCTCATACATACAGGCATGGGGAACACTCATAGACATAAAATGAAAATGAATAAGTCCTTTTTAAAAAACCACAACCACAAGAAGAAAGAGAAAGAGGAGGAGGAGGAGGAGGAAGAACAATGAGGAAGGAGGAGAAGGATGATGATGATAATGATGGTGGTGGTGATGATAATGGTGATGATGATGAAGAAGATGCTGAGAGGCAAAAGGAGAAGGAAGAGGAAAGGAAGGAAGAAAGGAAGGAAGGAAGGAAGGAAGGAAAGAAAGAAGGAAGGACTATAATACAAGCCAAATTTCTAGCCTCCCTTGCAGGTCTCTAGACTTTCTTCTTGCTTGGTGATCCTCTACTCATTCCACAAGTCCTGATGCTAAGCCTGGATGTATGGGTGAAGAGAGAGAGTTCCAAGTTCCCCATCAGATTTGGACTTGTCTCAATTCCCTAGGCTGTGCTCACACATAACTGCTTCACCCGTGTATCAGTAGCTCAGCTCAGAATGGGAGGCCCAGGCTGTAGCCCCAGAGAGACCCCCATTTAAGCTCTAGCCTTTAATTTGATCAGCTCTGTAACCTGTACTTGGATCTGTCTGTGAACTTGTCTTTGTATGAGATTAAAATTTGAATGGGAAGACCCGTGGACTTCTTCAAAGGGAGTGTACCATATGATTTACTAAATTGGAAACAAATGTTGCAAATAAATGAGATTTTTCTTCCTGAGTGACTGTCTTGAGTTGGAGACTTAGGCTCTTGCTTTTAGGCCCAAGTTTCTTGTATCTCAGGTTTTTTCAGACTGGAGCTAACCATCTGACTCCTATATCTCCCAGCTGGCTGACTGTGGATACCAAGACTTTCTAACCTATGTAGTCACAAAGCTTAATTCATCACAATTAAGTTGTATAATTATATACTTCATATAAAAATATGTTCTTAAATAAACACATATAGGGGTCATATACACACATGGGCATGCACATCAAATGGGCACACTGGCATGCACATACACACTCATGCACACACACAAGCATGCACACACACACTCATGCACACACACAAACACACACTGGCATGCACATACACACTCAAGCACACACACAGGCATGCACATACACACTCATGCACACACTCAAACACACACTGGCATGCACATACACACTCAAGCACACACACAGGCGTGCACATACACACTCATGCACACACACAAACACACACTGGCATGCACATACACACTCAAGCACACACACAGACATGCACATACACACTCATGCACACACACAAATACACACTGGCATGCACATACACACTCATGCACACACACAGGCATGCATACATACACATGGGCATGCACAAAAACATGCATACACACTCATGGGCATGCACACACACAGGCAGGCATATACACAGGCATGCAGGCACGCGCGCGCGCACGCACACACACACACACACAAACACACACACCCCCTTAGAGCATCTTTACTGATATGAAGACCCACCTTTGCCCCCTGGTTTTCACACTCTATAAATTTCGTGCCTTGATTTTTTTTTTCACAAGCTCCCAGCACCACCCTTGTGTCTGCATACAGAGTCCCATCCCTGTTGCCTCTCTCTGAAGACAGTGAGCTCAAGCCTTTGCCTCTAGTTCAGGAGTCAAGACACTGAAAATGGCCAGATGGAAAAGGCACTTTCCGACTTTATAGGTTAAATAGCCTCTGCTGCACTTTCCCTCCTTGCCAAAGAGAAAGAATAAGTAAGTGTGTGAGTCTGAGGGATGATGGGACTATAATCCCAGGCTTGAAGAGAAGTGGGCCCATTTGTGAAGACCATTTGTTCACCCCTACCCTCTGACTTTATCCATTCTTTTCCCTCCGTGTCCCCTGGGTCTTCACATGCAAAGCCACTTTAACCAAGTTGTCTCCGCCACCTCACGGGGAAGGACTCTGCTCACATGCTGCTCTGAGCCATGCTCTGCCTCCCGCATGCCCACTGTGCCTTTGGTACTTTCTTCTCTATTGGCTCACTACTCTATTGTCTATGTACACATTTGTGTTCTCTCTAGACTGTAAATTTCACAGGCAGTGGCTAGGTTTGCCTGATTGTCATTTTATATCCAGTGCCCACATCTCTGGGCATGGACTACATAATAATTCTTACAGTTATTTCTTCTGCTGTGTGATTTTATGAAGTCACCAGTGTGGTGATTCTGAATATCTAGCTATTCTTCCATTAGAAATGTCAGACTGACAGACTCACAAGGGAGGAATTTTCCTAAATGGGGCCTGACTTAGCATTGGATGAGAGCAATTTTAGCTAATAAGCTTGAATAATAACCTATAGCCCGAGCTCTGATACCAGTGGTTCACAGCCTTTATGTGCATTGAATCATCTGAAAAGGGTTTGGAAATTATCTATATCTAGATTTTTTTTACCTGCACATGTCCTTCAATCATTCTGGCAAAAGTCCTACGGACTGGGAGCTTCACAGTGACCCCATTCTTGTTAGATTCCTAGAGCTGCTACAACTGACTTACACTGGGTGGTTTAAAATAGCAAATTTATTCACTCTCTTCTGGCAGTCAGATGCCTGAAGTTAAGTGGCTGACTTGGTTACACACTCTCTCTCTGGAAAGCAACCAAATAGAATGCCCCCTTGCCTCCATGTTCTAGAACCTGGTAGCCCTTGGCTTATAACTGCAACCTCTCAATCTCCCTTCTGCTTCTATGTTGGCACCATCCTCTCTGTGCCTGGTCTCCTCTGCGTGTCTCTTAAAAGGATCATCACTGGATGTAGGACCTGTTGGAAGTATCTAGAAGATTGTACTTGAAGAATTTGATGACATATATGCAGAGCAGTTTTTTTCCTGATTAAGTTAACAGTTTCAGGGTCCAGGAATTTAGTAATGGGTCTAACTTGGGAGACAGCACCGTTCCCTACAAGCTACCAGGTCGGTACCAAAGAAAGGTGAAAAGAAAGGTTGGAAAGGTGAAGTGGGGGTTATGAATGGGTGATGAGAAAATACCAGACAACCGATGCAAAGGACCTGGAGCTAACTGTTCTCTGACCTTCTTTACTTCAAGACTGCTTTTCTTGCTGTAGAGAGTCTCTGAGACCCATGCGATCAATCGTTTGTTTTCCCTTTTTCTAATTGAAGAATTCTGTCCTACACAAAGCATTGTAAAGGTAGAAAACTCTTCTTCCTGGTCCAAAGAAGAAAATCTTAGAGGAAGATTTAACTTAGAGGAAGATTTAACATGTCATTTGAGTTGATGGAGTCATCTAGGTAAAAAAGGGGACCCTTAGATAAGCTGGCTTGCCTTAAGCTAGGCTAAAGAAGTGGACAGGATTAGTCCTTTAATGAGATACCACACGTTCCCTTCTCATAGCTTACCAGGCTACAGTCATTCAGCGTCCGAAGTAGACCCACTTGCTGAATTATTCAGAAGAGTGTACCCTTGCCTTTCCTTTTTCCTACCTCTTTTCTAATCATGCCTTCCTCAAAGTCTTGGTTTTTCAGCATCTTGAGCTTCTCTTGCTCTTTATCTACTGCTTCTCTCCATCCTGTTGCCGCCTTGTAGGCCTTTTATCTGACCTCCGTGGTAGCTGTTTATCTCGTTCTCTTCTACTCTCCTACTTCCAGGCACCTACTGAGATTTGCAGCTTCCCTGGCCTCAAGTGTCCTTCTAAACTCTCATAAAATTGTCTCTGAGCTCCCATTTGAGTCCACTGTTAAATTCTTTTATTAGTGGGACTAAGAACCCTCTGAGGGGGTTCCAGTTTTCCCTGTAATCAATGGGGAGCTGCAAGGGGACCTCTGCAATTCTAGTAACACCATCTACAATATTGCTTCGTATTGTTCCAGACACAACTGTGCTCTTAGATACAGGCAAAACCATCAAGAGATGGATACTTCTTATGATGAACCAGTGGCTACTCCATTTTCAGAACAGAGGAGAACAGGAAGCAGAATGTATCCTTACATGTCTGAAAGCGTGGCTGCCAATCACTGAGTTTATCTATCCCACCCCCACCCCACCCCACCCCCGCCCATCCAAGGCCGAGAGAAGAATAAAATCGTGCAAATTTCATGAAGTAAGGTCCCCTTTATGCATCTGCTTGTGTTTAATTTCCAAGCTCTCAGCAGAAATAAGTCTGGGAAGTAGCCATGATGGTTGGGAGGTGATGGGATGGGGGTGGGGCGCTCTGCTACCTTGTGAGTTTTCTGTCTGCCATCTTTCTGATGACAAATGTCATTAGAACTTTCAGTAGCTACAATACTAACAGTTTTTTAATTAGATATTTATTGGATATTTACGTTGATTAGTATTTACATTTCAAATGTTATCCCCTTTCCCAGTTCCCCTTCCCCTTCCCCCTGCTTCTATAAGGATGCTCCCCCCTCTCCCCCGTATCCACCCACTCCCACCTCAACACCCTGGCATTCCCCTACCTTGGGGAACCGAGCCTTCACAATTCTTATGTGATGGTCCTTCAAACAACCTCCTTGAAGGAAAACATCTCGTCCTTATTTAAAACATGATATGAATTTGAAAGAGGTTGATATTTGTAAATTTTGGTTTAGCTGAATTTTTAAGAAAAGAAGGGAAAAATAAACTAACAGATGCTATGCTATGTTATTTATTTATTTATGTATGTATGTATGTATGTATGTATGTATGTATGTATGTATTTATTTATTTATTTATAATGAAGGGTGTGGAAGACTATGGTATAAGACATAGTAGAAGAGCTCATTAATGAATGCATCCAGCCTTCTGGAATGGGGGCTAATATGCCCTGCAAGCTGGTACCTGTTCTTTTCTGCTGTTTTGTTGGGGAAGGAAGATAGAAAGAACACACCCCTTCTGTTCCTTCTAACCGGATCAGCTCATTTCTATTCTAATCTCCAAACAAGAAGTGCAGGGTTTCTGCTGAGTTAGGACTTTAGACAATTTGGAAAAAAAAAATTTTCTTTTCTCGTCCCCCCCACCCAACCTAATTTGGATGATGTGAGAGCAATCTTGGTAGACTAATTCAGGTAATTTTTCAGGTTATCACTGAAATAAGAATTACCAAAGATGTGCAGAATTTGCTAGTAATTCTCATAAATGCAAATGTGGCCTTTATTCAGTTTAATGTGAATAACCTCGCTTGGGCAACAACAGGAGATGCAATTACAATGCAGTCACAGTTCCAAAAAATTTACTCTTTCTTCCAACTAATATGACATTCTTAGAGAGAGAGAGAGAGAGAGAGAGAGAGAGAGAGAGAGAGAGAGAGGGGAACAGAACAGAAAGAAAATGGAGGTATGTGGTTTTGGCTTTAGATACCAACACAAAAATGCTAATTTAGTCTGGGTTTTATTTTAAAATGTCTGTTCTTGTGCAAGTATTGTCAGAACAAAGTGGTAATAAAGAAGTTTTATGCCTGCATTGCCTTCATTATGGCTGGGTTTAACAGCAATGGAGCATGGGTCAGCCGTTGTTAAGAATGACAGTGGGTGTTATTCTCTACCGAGGAATGCGTAAAATATCCGTGTTTATTGCCCATCATATTTCAATGATTTTATGCCATCATCTGGGAGATGGAATAGATGACACTGTGGCAGGCATGCATGTAAATAAATTAAGCATTAAGAACCAGCAAGTTGTAATCATCGTTCTTTGAGAACGCACTAAATAGTTGTAATCAGCGAAATGGACGAGAAATTGCACTCAATTGCCGTTCCGGTTAGCAACACACACTAGCAAAACAAAACTGGGGTGAGAAAGGACATCTGAGGGGAGAAGGAGGCCTTCTGGGTGTGCTGCAAGCTCCAGAATCACACCAGGCAGATGATGGATGGGTCACTTTGCCTTCCTAACTGAAAGAATCAAGTATTGATGAGCACACAACATAAAGAAATTCTGCCAATATATTACCATTTCCTTCACACACGCCTTCAAGTCTGCTGGGCATGAGAATCATGGCAAATGCAAAACCCTTGTCTCGTAATGCCTCTTAGGATGGCCAATTTAATTATTGAAAAGATCCCTTTAAATATTAAGATTAATTGGGATGCTAGACATAGTGGTACACTGTTGTAATCCTAACACAAAAGCAAAGGCAGGAGGATCCAGAGTTTGGGGCCAGCCTGGGCTACACAGAAAATTCCAGGTCATCCTGAGCAAGAAAGTAAGACTGTTTCAAACCATACAAAGAGAGAAACAAAAGATTTATTGGACTATAGGTGAAGGGGAGTTGTTAAATAGGTAAGGTTTTTTTTTTTTTTTTTTTTTTTTTTAGTGTGGCATTTCCCATCCCTGCCCATTTTCTTTCACAAAGAAACTGGAAATTGCGTGTGGTGGTTATTTAACTGTTTTGTTGAATGAATGTTTGGCTGTTAATGCTATAATTCTTTTTATAAAGTGTACACCCTACTTTATCTGTTTTTGGTTTAATAAGGAGTAAGTTTTGCTGTCCTGGAAAAGCACTGTAGAGAAAAAAAAAACTTCATTTCTTCGATCTTATGGTTATTATTTCTGATATACATGAACAAATTTATTTATGGAGACCCTTCAGTGCAGAGTTGACAACCAGTTTCATTTGTCACCGTACTCTGATTCAATGACCTTTGATATTTACTGATAGCCTACGGAGTACATTGCTTTACCTGTGAAAGCTCTTTTCTCATTTTTACAAATAAAACAGGAATATATGTGCCTTTTAAACCCTATAACCAGGTCCTTCGTATAGTACCTGCACAACTAACAGATGTTAGAACTTTCGGTGTGGCAGTCCAGACAGCCACGCAGTTGGTGTGTTGTTCCTGGCACACTGCAGGCTGGCACACAGCTCACGTTGACTGGGCTTCTGCTGCATGCCAGGTGCTCTAATGAACGTTTTGTGTGTGTCATTCTATCCATTCCTTCCAATAATGGATCTCACATGATTGCATGCTGCAGTGAGACTAAATGAAGCTCATGGAGCAGGTAACCTGCTCAGAGACCATCTGCCAAGCTGGAATTTGGATCCAACTCTTCTAATCTAAGCAAGGGTCTCTCTCCCTCAAATGTGACCTCAACCACGTGTACCAGCCAAGGGAAAGGGTCTAGACTGAAGCTAAGCCATAAAAGCCTTGTCTGTGACTGTATTGTTAACGTTCACAAAATAGTTACCTTGGAATCCTTTAGATCTGTGCTAGCTGTGTGACAGAAGAGTTCGAGAGAATCTGGTTTAGACATGGTGGATTCAGGGATCACAGCAATTCAATGTCCCTTCTCCATGTTTCATTTCTCACCTAACTTTGGGTTGTGTCATAGTCAGATACTCTTTTTCCTCTGTCTGGTGACCACCTGGTGGCATGCTCCTACAAGTAGCTTCACAACAGAAACAAAGTCTTGTCCCCCACGTTCAGTCTTATTCAGTAATTAAGACCATTTCCTGAGCCCATCACTCTTACCCAGGTAGCTAGGTAGTACCAAGAATTGAGCTCATACCCACACCTGAAGCAAATGTCACCTAATGGAGGTCTCTGCCACTGCTTTCGACGTCCTGTGCCTTGTCTGAGTTTGTATAAGCCCTCATCTTCACTTAACGTTTATATGCTTACATTGCTGACATTGTCTTCCACCAATAATTCTTCCTTAACAAGAACGAGAGCAGGTTTTATCAGTGTTTTAGCTTATTCTCATAGCCTTCTTTGCTAGAAAATCTGGCCATAGTAATGTTCAGTAGATTTTTTTAGAATGAATGAATGAATTAATTAAAGATATAAAAGTGCCGAATGCAAAACTATAAAGACTACAACTAAATAGGTAGTACTGGTTTAAAACCATACCATTAGCTAGCCCATCAGTGGGATTTTTATTGGATATTATCAAGAGTTATTGGAGGAATTTTCCTGTAGTTTTCCTCCTATGTATTTGCCCAGATGATATGAAGACAAATGCAAAAACTTGCACTGGAACACCTATACCACTCTTATTCATAATGTCCCCAGTCTTCAAAGAACTAGAATGTCCGTGACAAATGAGTCGATGAACTGAGGTATAACCAAATAAAGGAATGATATCCAGTGACGGGATGAGCTACATAGCTATGAAAAGAAATGGCCACATCTGTTTGATGTATACTGTTAAGTGAAAGAAGCCAGTTTAAGAAAATCATGCACCATTCCCAATATATGGCATTTTGGTATAAGAAATTGTTTAAAGAGAAACAAGCGAGTTCTTGGCAGGAAGTTGGAGGATAAGGAAGAGAAGGTTGTGTAGATGATGCCCAGGTAACTAGTACAGATATCATCATCATGTGTGGTACCATAATTCTGTGTATGCCACTTGGCATTTCTTAGAAACCACTGAATTTTACAGCACAAAGCATGACTGCCAATGAGTACAAACAGAGGTCAATTATTTAGCGTGTCTGAGAATTCCAGGATGAGGTGTAGAATGTGGGAAATAATCTGACCACACCCCAAATGTAGGAAATAGCCTTGCTGAATGATAGAAGGTTTGAGGAGGTGCTCACCGAAGTGAGTTACAAAGAGTGAAATCTATAAAATCAGAGGCCTAGGGAACAGCATCTAAGTGTATTATAGCTGATAAAGTTGGATCCCATAGGGATATAGGCTAATAATTCTGGAGCTTTTATAACCCTTGTGTGCTGAAATTAAGTAAATGGGTGGCAGATGGTGGGAGCCTGATTTCTCTCTTGTTGGGGTGGGGGTTACATAAAAGCAGGTGGGGGGAGCTGGAATGATTGATGGTACTGCAGACTAGAATTTAGGATGTCAGGATGGACTCAAGTTCAGCTTCACACATATATGCAAATATTTATGAGTGGAAGACTCTATGGCTATGTGGACATCTGAAATCTATGTAAATCAAGACACTCATTTCCGTCCTCGGTCTTTGAGGAGAAGGCTGAGAGGCAATAACATTGCATCAGAACAAACACATAGCATTCAAATCTTGGTTTCGAGAAGCATCCTCTAGTAAAAGGAAACAAGACACTGTCTTAATCATTTTACTTTTTGGCTAAAACAACTTGGAAAGAATAATTCATAAATAACAGAACTATGTTCCTTACAATTTTGAGAGCCGGGGAGTCACGTGCCACTACGTGGAGATGTCTGTGACAGTTGAGTTGCTCTCTGCTTCTGTGCTGCTGTGTTCTCACAGGGCAGAAGAAGAAATGGCAAGAGAGGCTTCTCATCAACCTCCAGCCTTTCAGAAGGGTGATGATGGCATTCCAGAGGATGCGACTTGCATGACGTCACCACTGACGCCATGGTGGTGCAGACCTCACAGAAGGCTGGGTTGGCAATAGTATTTCTCCCACGTAGTTTCCTACTTTAAGCTCATGACTCCAATTATGAGCTGTAATAATGATCAAGTGATTTGGTAACTTGGAAGGAATCTAGGGGCAAGAAAGTGACATCTGATTAAAAAAAAAGAAAAACTTGGGAAATTGGTACAGACTCCAAGTAAGAATGAG
Source organism: Rattus norvegicus (assembly GCF_021556685.1). Classification (NCBI taxonomy): domain Eukaryota; kingdom Metazoa; phylum Chordata; class Mammalia; order Rodentia; family Muridae; genus Rattus; species Rattus norvegicus. Next base: position 36,205,654 of record NC_141540.1, on the reverse strand, counting down.
TCAACATTGACCTCATTCATGACAATAGCACAGGATGATGCTTACAATGTAAACTGAGTTCATAGCATATGGATTTAGAGTCCGTCTCTGTAGAATATTCTCAGTTTTTGTAAATCTAAAAATAAAACTTAGCTATGCAAGAAAAAGTTATCGAGGACTGAATCTCTGTTTGAAGATCTCATTGAATTAAGGTGCCATAAACAAAAATAACAGAGGTAAAGAGGAGAACTGGGCAGGCAGGGCTTAGACCTTAGGTTGGACAAACTCATGGTTTTATCTACCTCCTCAAATCTACTCATCCAGCCCCTATTGAGGACACACCTGGTAGTGAGTCATTTCATGAAAAATGAGGGCATAAGGGTGAACCAAAAAAATGTCATAGTCTACCCCTAGGAGATTGGCTGAGAGTGGAAACATCATCCAAGTAACTAGGTGCAGAAATGGAGAATCCCTTCCATGGTTAGTGTTTTGAAGGAGAGTGTGCACTCCATACACACACAGGAGCTCATCAAAGTGATGCTAAGAAAGGCATACCTGACCCAGTCAAACCTCAATGTTAACACAGGAACTCCTGTGAGAGGGCAGAGGGCAGTAGAGCTGCTCTCCTCACAGAGGGAGCCATTGGTAATATCTCAGGCTCATTGTGTCTGTGGTCAGCCTGAGCAGATCCGCCACTTTTCAAACAATTTCCCTTCTATGGAATTTTGAGCAATGTCATCTTATAGGCGGCTGCTTCTCAAGAGCGGGAACAGTGGAGATTTGAGCAAGAGCTCAACACTTGTGAGAGATGTTACCTCTTTATATTTGCTTTTGGGACTCTACGATTTAACTTTCTATTTATTGCCCCCAGTCTTTTCTTCCACTAATGATTTCTCCTTTGATAAAATAATAATATTTGCTTTTTTTCTTGAGAAATAAAAAGAATATCCCATGGCTATATTCCTTGCATTTGGCGAGTGCGAGCATTGTCTCCTCGGATCCATTGTTAAGAAGAAAAGGCTTTTAACCTCTTCCTTCTGCTCATTATGTAAATTCTATTTTTCAGCTTTTTTTCCTGCCCCCTCCTACCTTCACGTTCACTCCTCTTTCCTTTATTTTTCTGAGTATTTTTTCCTTTGTCTCCCCCCAAAGACAGATATTATTGTTCATATTCATTTTGGGTTTTCGGGGGAATATATTAAACCCATTCATGTATTTACCTTTATATCTATTTTGAATATGGTAAAGGACAGGGAAATAAAAGGAGCGGGCTGGGTCTCCTGCATAATGGCAGGGAGCTTCCGGGAATGGCAGTCTTTTTCTGAGCATTAAGTGGTAATCTGGTTGCATTGTGAGAGATAGCCCAGGGTGCAGCATTCTAATCTTTTCTGAGTAACAACAGCCCAAGTATATTAATTATAGCTTAGGAAATCAACGCACTCTCCCATCACATAAGCACAATTTTCCAACAGACACAATGAGACCATGCGAGCACAGAAATAAAATAATCCCCCCTGTAGCCGCTGCTGTGCCGCTGACCTTTGCCCCCATTTCCATTCCTGTTTTATGTTTTATGCAGGAGTAACTAAGCAGGTGAATGTCACGGAACTGGCTGTGATTATTTTTAGTTTAAACAACAGAGCCTGTCCAAGATAAATGCACGTGTAGGATAGATTTTAACCCTGAGAGCCGGGCGGCTTTCTCGCTACACGCCATTGCCTCTGCAGTGTCCCACAAATGGCCTCTGAATGTATGTATGGGTTACATCATCACATTAACCAAGGATGAGCAGACTTCAAAGGTTCGGCGCCAAGATGCGCCTGGACTCTGAGACTGAGACTTAAAAGCGAGCTCCCATTAAGTGATCCGTGAAGCCATGTTGGGGACACCTAATATCATTGTCAGATTTCTTTGAATGGCTTTTAAATGAGACAAATCGAATGCAGGATTCAACGCTTCTATATTATTCCCTCTAAACCGAGGCTCTGAAAGGAACAGTTGATCGAAACTTTTATCAAAACTGAATATTAAAAGGGGCACCTGATATCAGTCCCTGTGGCCAGTTGTGTAACAAGCTGTGTCTATTTAATTACTAAATAAGAAAAAAATGCGTAACTCACAGCTTGGGGCCCATTAAAGCAAAGCTATTTATCAATTGATTGTTGTTTTTATTTGTTGGATATGCCATTAGTTATTGACTCAGCAAATACGTGTTTGGCTTCCATGGCATTGGAGCACCACATGAAAGGATAGGTTCAGGAGGATAATTATTGTGACCAAACTGTGAGCAGAGACGGCATAGGCTAATCATAGGTAAGATGTTTTCATTCGAATCCAGTAGCCCCCCCCCCAGTATTTGTGCATAGTATTCAGTGAGTAAGTCGCCATTGTGTTGAACTATGGGGTTTTGAAATTCATGTATTCTTGACACATAATCTTGTTTTTCTTTACAAGTTGAGTAATTAGATGTCCATTTAATAACTAGAATGCTATGAACTATCATTAACCAAGTTCACTCTGAAGATCCCACGTAGAAGTCATTAACACCCTCATATGAGATTAAAAAGTTCAGCGGTTAAGAGGTATATACCAAGTTCCCAGGGTGGACAGTCAGAAACACAATAGACCAAAAGTTCATGCCCATAAATGGTTTATGCTCTATGCACCAAATTTGAGGGCTTCAACCAGAACAAAAACGATCTTGTATGAAATCTACAATTTTTTCCTACGAAGGTCAGATGTGTTCAGTTCTCATAAAAAATGCACACTTATTGGGAGTGAACACTAAAGTGCATTTCACAGGGAATTTCAAGATGTCAGTCCAGTGGGACTTTCTCAGTAGTTGAATAATTTAATGGGACGTTAACTTTTATAGGACCCACTTTGTGTGACATGTCTTTTTGGGCACAGATAGTTCATGAAGACACACCAGTATGTTCCACAAGTGGACTGTTGCTGCATGAAAGCCACAGTGGGGAGAGCAGAGAAGCAAGCAGCATAGGATAGCTGCCCGTGTGTGTGCATGACTGAGAAGTACCTAGAGTTGGTATATCCATTGACTTGTGGGCAGTACAAATGGGCTGCTTCGTTGACTAATGAACTGTGTGAGAAATAACATCAAAGGATTGATGGCAGAATGGTCTAGGAGAAAGTCATGCTAAAGGATCTATGAAAATAGCATGAACAATTTGGCTTTAATATTAAGCACCAGAAGATCAAAAAAAATGATCTCTAACATGATGCTATTTGAGTAAGACTTCCCATCATTCATAGTCATTTGAACTTTCTTTATATCATATTTATATTAAAAGCTTACTATTATTAATCACGAAGAACCTTCCAAAACCTTACTGACTTACGTATAGGCAAGTGTTCATTGGAAGGTTAGAAAAATGTAAGCCTGATACCAGATGTTCCCCAGTTGCCTACTAAAACTTTTGCAGATGTATCTCTTGCTTCATGATCTCAATATTCAACTCATCTAAGTTTATATGAGAACACAGTCTATGGTATCTAGTAGTAAATACATTTCCTTGCTAAAATGAGATTTCTATTTTAAGATCTTCAAAGTAAAATGTAAATGAATGGATGTTGGTGGGCATAGTCATACTAACAACCAAATGAAGGTGCAATTTTTTTGAAAAGAGTTCTTGGGGCATTTTTGTTCTAGAGATTCTTAGGATGTATCTCTCTCATGCCCCCTTTTCCTAGGAACTCCCTGAAGAGTTCCTACTCAGGGACATACTATAAGTCTTTTGTAGTGCAGAGAGGTATAAGGGAATAGTGGATCTGAAATGCTTGAGTGAACACAGTGGAGAGAGCATTAGTGATACCACAGACATATTCTCTGAGTCATTTCTGGAAGTAGATGACCCTGAAAAATGGGTCCAAGTGGTGAGGGTATGTCTAGAAAACATGGACCAGAATCTTGGCTATAGGGTTTGCTCAGTAAGATGATTGGAAATTAGTAAAACCTCATACTAAGATCTCTCATCCACAAGACACTTATAAGACAAAATATCTATTCTGCACACATAATCAGGCCTTTGTTGATTAAATTAAGAACATGGTTTTCCTTTATTTGTAAAATCACAAAAAAATATTACTTGGAGATTTCTGGGTTCTCACTTCTTCATATAATCTCTATATTAAAACTTGATGTGGAAAAGCACCAAGATTTCTAGTCCTAAAGCTATAAAGCTGTGCATATAGAAATGCTAATTAAAAAATATAGATCTGGTTGCCTTATAGGTTACATTACCTTTATTTGTATGATACTCCACATTAGGGCTACAAGGATGCACATTTCAAGACCTTCAGTGGGTGTCTGAAATATCAGATTGGACTGAACATTGTGTACGAGCACTGGGGAACTCCTGGAATCAATTGATATCCAAGAAAACTACTAACTAATACGCAGGTAAGGTATATCACACGGTTTGCAGGACAAGGACATGTTGGACTATGGATAACAAGGGTAGTGTAAGATTTCATGGCCCTTCTCAGACCAGTATAATATCTAAGATAAATGGTTTCCTAGAATCTCCCATTTCAGAGTGTTAGAGTGTGTTGTTGCCCGTGGGTGAGCAAAACAGCAGAAAGCAAAACTATAGAGAAGAAGAGAATATTGTGTGACTGCTCTGAATATTGTGTAACAACCATCTTTATCCAAGAAAGGAAATTACAAACACCTGAAACACTCTACCTAGGACAGTGTGACCAGCAGGGATTTGTCTCAGTAAGGGACATTGCTCAGAATCTGCTCTCTTCTTGAAGGAGATAGCTGGCCTTTCCTAACCACCAGAGGGGAGATATAGAGCTTTATGTTCTGATCTGCACATAGGAGCCAAGAGCACAGGCCTTAAATGAATGAACTCACAGTGTGCATTACTCCAGAGTGCCAGCGCATCAACCTCTCACCAATTTCAAGGAGTTAAAGCCCTCCTCTCTTCTTGCCTCTGCTTTCCTTGAGGAATTAATGATATTCTGCCAAGGAATCTGGGGATTTTCCAAAGGGTCCTAAGAATGCTTTTGGAAGTTACCATGTCTTATTCTTCTCTTGCAGTGATGACAAACCACTCTGAGACTGGTCTGTGCCACAGGCATTGAGCTCCGCCTTGCTCATGTTTTCATACTTAATCCCCAAAACAATGACACGAGAAAAATCTCACACTAATGCCTAGGTCTTGGAAGCTTGCACACAGAAAATAACTGCAAAATTAGTGAAATGAGTTCATGCTTGTTTCTTTCCAAGATCTACAATTGCCAAGAATCCATAATTGGTTTTGTCTAAGAAATGCTTAATGGTATTAAATAATTAGCTAGAACCCCTAAAATGTTTGTATCTATCATGGCTATGTTTACTGTTCTAAAAGTCCAAGGCTGCAAAAATATTTATAACAGAAGATCATAGAGGGATAAAGTCTATTAGTCACTCTGTGATTCCAGTACCTGTTACTTAGCCTCCAGAAACTTCTATGGCACACTCAAGAGAAAACGACTGTAAATGAGGCAATAACATCTTGATATAATTATGAAAATATTTTGATATAATGTACCTTCTAAAGGGGTTTTGGCTATAAATGGACACCCCTAAACCACACTCAGAAAATAGTTATTGCAATCTTTCTTGTTGTACTGTATATTATAGCAACATCTCTTTTATGTCTAATGAAATGCCTAGACTTACATAAACATCTACAGATTAGAAAGATAATTTATAACTTTCAAATACTTTATTTCCATAACCAGAAATGCATCTCCTTTGTACCTTTTGAATGTGATGAAGACTTTATCTTTTCTCTCCTCAAACAGTAATTTGAGTAGTGTTCTAATGACATTTGAAGGTTATTGTCATCATCAATGTGTCAGTCAACTTTGTATCGCTCTAATGGAAAAGCTGAGTTAATTGTGAAGAGAAAAAGGGTTTCAGACTGTGTGATCCACTGTCTCTTTTGGTTTTTGAGCTTCTGGTAAAACAAAACAAACAAACAAACAACAACAAAGTTAACAGCCTTATGATTCCTCAATCTTCTTTAACACCATAAGCCCAATGACCTAAAGACCTCTCTTCCACCTGGATGCTCCTCTTAAAAAATTCTACAGACTCCAAATAGCAACTACTCTCAGGACCAGGCCTTTAACATATGTGTCAGCCTTTGAGTTATGTCCAAGACCCAAACTATAGCACCATTTCTTGAACACTTCCCCTTTTCCTCTGTCCTTTTCCCACCACAGCACATGTAAAGAGATGTAGTAGGTCGAACAATTGTCTAGTAACTGGGCTGTTCAGGTCAGGAAGCCAGGATTGAGGTCTTCAAGAACAAGTGTGGCCAATCCCTGTGATCCAAAAGCAGAGGATAAAGGATTTTTTTTAAAAAATCAACTAGCATTTAGAAAAATAACAGGACACATTAGGGACAAGGGAGCACACAGGGAGGACATTGAATTCAGCCTTTGGAGATTTACGAAAATGAAGAAATACATGGCTAAATTCAGGGCTGCATTTCAAAGGGCCTATTTTTAAATCTAACTCCATTTTCCAACTTGATGTCACTTTCAACATTGACTTCCAGTTTTCTCCCTTCTATTGAAATGTTGAAGATTTCTTTTTTTACACTCAGACACATTGCTTTGCATTTTCAAAGTCAAGGCTCATTGTTATTCCTTCTCCTGGTCCTTTTGTATCATTTCCCTGATATCCCTGGTATTCATAATACCTCCCAAATGAGTACCATCTGTGAATCTCATCAGCGCGCTGTCTGTTCCCTATTCTGCCTTATGAATGAAGATGTTAAATAAGAACAGACATTGTAGGACAGCTGCTTTCTGCAGCACCCACCAGGCATGCTCTCAGTGCCTGTGGTAGCTCCTGGATGACATTCATTACATGATGCTACAGTCCCTCAAGTAACTTTGAACCTCAAGAGATAAAGACACTCCAGTGAATTAAAACTTTTGAGTTATAGTACCGCATGGTTTGCTTAAATTTCTATTAAGTTTCGAGTTCTGGAAAGCAGTTGGCAGATCTCTTTTGTTCTCCATGTCTTCTCTACCTGCAGTTCAGAACCACTCTGCTCTTGGCTGATAAACTTACAAATCTACATGCTGGAACTGCTTTATCTCAACGTGCCAGATGAGAACATGGAAATGGGTACTATGATCCTATGGCAGGGGAGAAATGATGTGTAGCATGAGCAAGGGCTGTGAAAATAAGGCAGCTTGATAGTCTTAGTACTGCATCCCAGAGTGTCAAGAATAGGATTACTGGAGCTTGCAAAGGGACATGAACAGGTATTTAGGGTCCTGAAAGTTTCATCCACTTACTGAGGTGGAGGAGGGAGAAAAGTTTACCCTCCAACTCTCAAGTCAGCTAGAGAGCACACATAGGCTGCTTTAGAGTATGGGGAACAGTATTTTGAATTCTACAGGTGGTTACCTCAGATTTGTTCATCCACATCTTACAGCAAGAAGGGTGACTATATTAGGCAGTCCATTTTCCATGAATTAATTTGAGAAAACTGTGAGGCATGGGTAAGACAAAGCTAAGTGAACTTACTGTTACGTACTCAGAAATTATTATAAGACTTTAATACAAAGAAGCTAATGACACGGAGTACTTTCTAATGATAAAGAATGGAATGTAAGCATTCATGTAGAATAGAAATGTAGTCATATAAGTCACACGAACTGCATATGGCAATGGGGTTGGAGTGAGGGCGCCGTGAGAAATTCATGCATGTTAGCAATCTTTTGAGACGTAAGAAATAATCTGAAGACTTGGTCCTTAAAACAAGCATCTATTTTCTCTTGATTCCTCAGGCCACTCTATCAGATGGAACTCAGCTGGACACGCCGCTGTCTTGGCTGCCTCATACTCGCACCTATGACTAAAAAGGAGTCAGTTAAGGCTCAAAAACATTAGGCAGCTTCGGTTAGGGATAGCTAGTCTATTCCCCATCATCTCTTATCCTCTAGCGGTCTGCCTGAGGGTTCCGATGGTTCCTTTCACTTGTGAAATTTCTTGGATCTAGAATCAATGAAGGCACACCTGTCTGAAGAGTGTGGAAGAGGACTTCTGGGAAGAATTAATTAAAGAAAGGCCTTCACCAGGAATGAACAACACCATCCAGCACAGGCCCAGATATAAAGGTGCCTGAGAGGAAGTGGCTCTATTTTTTGCCTTCATTTACCTCTTGCTGATACGTGCATCTAATCTGCAGCAGATCTTGCTCTCACTCGCCCTTAACATCATAGCTGAGCTTCTTCAACATTCCACAGTAGACTCAAGACTGCTACTCCTCCAGAAATCCTCCAGGCCTGTATTGTCAGATTGGGACTGGTGAGGCATCCAAACTTGTGAACTAAGTAAGTGCTAAGTAAACGTCTGAGTACTAAGTTGTGAGTACTAAGTCCTAAGTACTAAGAAGTCTTGATTATTAAATCAGGTTCTCAGTCCTTCCCATGTGAAGACAGCTCGTTGTTGGACTCAAAAGCCAGGCAATAAGTTCCTTTTATGAAATATAATCATTCTGTCAGATATTTTCCTTTAGGGAACTTTGACTAATGTATGTGACATTAAAAAAAAAAAAACATCTTCCAGAGCGTGAGGGGTCCCTTGAAGCTAGAATATCTTTAACTTCTTCATAGTCTGTTAACCCCAGCAATGTAAAAGTCCAAGTCAAATTCCGAGGATGGGAAAAAAAATCTACATTTCACTTTAACATATTATTTTTTGCTTGTGTTCCAAAGAATTTTAATAAAACCCACCTTATATAGATCAGTGTGTGCTTTTAACACATTATGCACTTTATAACAGACAACATTGTCATTGTTAAAACATATATATTATAGCTGGGAAAAATTGTACTGCAGAATAAAGGTTATACTTCAAGTATGACATGATTTTGATCTTTGCCCATACATTTCTATTGGTAACATGAATATAGGTTTGAACATTCAGGGACTTCCTTATGGCTACTGGATTACAAGCATGTAAAAGCCCTCATGCTGTGAAGGGCAGCGGGGGAAGATTGCCAGAAACGGCTAGGGCACTAATGGCATCATTGAACTGCCATGGTGTACTTTACTGCCCGCTACTACACCTTTACTGCCTGAAAGAATAAAACCCCTTTTCTACGTAAGGTGCAGCGTGTTGGGGGCTGCTAGGTTTTCTACTGTGCAGCCAAATACACTTCTCACTGACACAAAACACTTTTATATGAGATGAGATCAGCTGAGATGCAAAAGTGAAGAGGGATTAAAGTGAGAGCAGAGTCATAAAAACAGGATTAAAAGTTATGTGAGGAAGCATCAACCAAATGGAATTTTTCTATACAGGCCAAAGGAGATAAAGAGGCTGAAAACAAGAGTTTAGCAAAATTGCCTCAATGGTTGGTACGCAACAATTATAAATGAGCTGATATTTATTAAATGTATATATATATATATATATGTGTGAGTGTGTGTGTGTGTGTGTGTGTGTGAACAAAACAAGACCTTAGAGCACGATAATTGTTGGGGGCATGAATTATATTCATGGAAAAAGTAAACACTGGCTCTGTCTCTGAGCATGACTCAATGTCCTTTGCTAGAGTGTTTTAATGGTAGGGATTATTCTGTGCACAGCAGGAGACAAATTCTCTACCACTGGGTCATGCATACATCTCCCTTTCCTAGAAATGAGTAAGAACAGAAATTTTTATGTATTATATGTCTAAAAGAAACAGATATGTAATCTATCCTTTTCATTTGTCATCCCTATATTTTGTCAACTGCACACACACAGACACACACACACACACACACACACACACACACACGGTTAAGAAGTAGACACAGACATAAAATAAACCTGATTCCCTCATGTAGGGTGTGGATTTGAGAAGCAAAAACAAATATATGCTCTCGACTGCAATCAGAATAAACTATACAAGTGTTTTTATGCATTTGAGTCCACTCTTGAATTGGGGATCTTTACATCCCTCGTGCTTAGTGAGGGATTTTCTAATGTAATCATCCAGCATTCCCACCGTCCTTTGCAATCTGCTGTCATCACTTGTCCAGTTGCTATGAAGCATCTGACGAGATAATGTGCTTTAGGAAGGCCTCCAGCATAGGATATACTCTTAGTTATTTTAAATGGGCTATTCCTAGTGTTTCCCTGCTTGAAATACATTCCTCTGTTACTTGCACTATAATCAACAAACCAGCCTTAAATATACAGAATCTAATTATTCTGATAGGGACAATAAAATTAGGACTGCACTTGTCCCTTCCTATCCTACCAGCTCAGTCATAAGGCTGAAGGGTTTGCAGACAACTTCAGAATGTGAGAATTAGTAAACTCTGTATTATAATGCACACACACACACACACACACACACACACACACACTCATATACATATTGGCACATATACATAATAAACATACCTATATACACATATATAAGATAATATTCTTGTATTTAAAAGAAAGCTGTTTATTAGCTCTCAGTGTTCTACTGGTGTGTGTGTGTGTGTGTGTGTGTGTGTGTGTGTGTGTGTGTGTGTGTGTGTAATTTTTCCTACACCAAAATTTCTGGGCATGAGTTTGACATTTTAATTTCGCTCTGATACTAACTACCTAGGGTATAGACCTCATAGGCTCGGGGCTCAGTTCCATAAGAACACCCTCACTTAAGATGCCAGTCTGAAGTACTGAATGCCCAGAACACTTACTTCTGCCCAAGCTGATTACAAACTGTCATCACCCTGTCTCTGAGGATAACAAATTGAGGTAACAACTTTAATAAGTCAGAAACTCTTCACTTAAATTCATCAGTAATCAGTATAATATCAAAACTATTACTATACACCGTACAAATCAAGAGTCAGACAGAGGGATACACATGATAGGTCCAGAAAGGTCCTGAGCACTAAAGCATCCACAACAAGCAGCCATGGATTGGCTTCTATTGAAATGTAATGTCCCCAGCTTCCAATAGGTGAATGTATTCACCAAGGTAGATATCTCCAAGGTCTGTAGTTTGGGTATTTGTACAGAGCTTCATTATATGAAATTACCTTATTAGCAACTCAATTCTTCATCCCTATCTTCTTAGAGATTGAGGAATGGGGCTGAAAATTCTAAGCTTTTAAGCATGAACTGTCTTTTCTGTTGCCCATTCATTCCCTATCTTGAAATTATAAAGACATCTGGAAAAGTTGTTTGATTAGAAGATGGATCTGTGCTCTAGGATGTCATGAAGCTCAATGCACAATGTGTTTTTAGAAATTTTGTGTCAGGTGGCAAGGGCAAAAATTATACATTATGCATTGTATACATGTGTACATCATTATGTCACAGTATTAAACAAATTATTAATATTTTTGTTCAAATGTAAATGCAACTTATCTTTAATAAAGAGCTAGAAGAATTATGATACTACCTTAATGCTGTTTTGGATTTTTCTTATAGTCAAATCTGTGATAGTACTATTGGTTGACATAGTCAGAGAAATGTCTCCTCTTGCTTTAGGTGTCTAGTTACTTAGTCATTGACAATGACTATCCTCAAACAACAGTCAAATATTAATTCACCATCAATTAACCATTATGACGAGCTTAGTTTCTCCACTCACATAGGCATTGAGGAAATCATTGGTTAGTACAAGAGTTGGATTATCTAGAAATAAGATTTAGATACCTTGAAGTACAAAAGCATTATTTAAGGTTCTGCAGATATGAAAATCTTGCAAATCTGGAGTTCCAATTTCCTAAGATCCTTTCTTTTTCACTCTAGGGCCCTGTATGGCACATGTTCCTCAATGTCAAATAGCATAGATGTGACTGTAGGCATTTGGAGGAAGATGGATGGGAGAAAGTCCAGTCGTTTGTTCACTAATGTGTTCAACGGCATGATATTATATGTCCTTTCTCTGTCATACATCCTTTAGATGTTTTCTGTCATCCTTGTTATAGATAGATAGATAGATAGATAGATAGATAGATAGATAGATAGATATGGATGGATGGATGGATGGATGGATGGATAGATGGATGGATAAACATAGCTTTCTGGCATTGTCCCATCAATTTCTTACTAACTTACTCCATGTCGCCACAAAGGTTAAAGGTCATACCTGCATGATATAATGTGCTATGTCACAAGAAATATGTGGGTCCTGGAGGACAAGCCCATGGTTGAAAACATGGTGAGCCAGTATCAAGTGTAGGTAAAAGCCACTTGTCACCCATGTTGCATAAAAAGCTTTCCTGTCAACAACATGTGGATTGCAATCTAAAGTCTGCAATCACAAGTAGTCCAAACATTTGTTTCCATGATAGTGACAAAAAGAAATACAACTCATTAGGATTTTCAAATGTACAAGGCCTAAAACTGCATCAGGATTATACATAGGAAAGAGCCTTGATAGCAATTTCCTCAAATTTATGAGATGTTACTGGTAATTAGTGTTAAGGGTAAAAAAAAAATCCCAAATCATTGCTATTAAAGAGCATGTCAATCAATAATGCTAAGAGAATGCTTATTTTATAGTTTTTTTCTAGAAATAATTACCCTTCAAAATTCTTGTTATGTTAAGAAGCAATCAGAGATGATGTAGCCAAAAGTATTACCGAGATGTGTGAAGAACTTCATTAATACATTGTTACTTTCTGAGATGTTTGTGATATTTGGAAGCATTGAAGATTTTTGTCTTTTCTTGTAATTTCTATGCCTATTCTAAATAAATAGTAATGCTCATGACCAAGAAACTATTTATAATTTTAAATTTGATTGTGTAAAGAGAAATGCCTACATTCCCAAACCTTTAAGCTTTTAGACTCAAAAGCTTAAATCTACCTAGGCAAGATTTAGGCTTCTTCCTAAACTAAGAATTTAGCTTTCTAAACTATGAGTGTTTGGACATATTTTCAAGTTTTGTCTTCCAGAACACTTGTCTATGGGGTAGCTGAGTTGATAAGATACTATTTCATCCATCAATTTTCTTTCTTTGTAGAAGGAGATTAGTGTTAATCATCATAAATGTGTGATGATGTTAACAATATGTAAAATATTTTCCTTGTATATAGTATTACCTCCCCCTTTCTCTTTTTTTTAAAAAACTCTTTTTATCCTCCTCACACACATCATGTGTGTATATAGGTGTTTGTATTCACATCAGTAGACATCATTAAGTATTGATACATAATTCGAGACAGGATCTCTGTTGTTCACGACTGTGTACGGCAGGCTAGCTGGCATATACACATACAGACATAATACGCATACATATACACAGATGCATACGTACATATACTCACATATACACGTATATCCGAGAATATTCTTGTATTTATTTGCTCAAAGTGGTTTTGATGGTGTGTGTGTCTCTCTCTCTGTGTGTGTGTGTGTGTGTGTGTGTGTGTGTGTGTGTGTGTATGTATCATGTTTTTACCACAGCAATCATTTCTGGGCCTGCACCTGCAGTTTAAAATTTTAATTTGTTTCTGCTACTAACGATCTAGAATGGAAACCTCACATGTTAGGGCTCAGGTCTATGAAACTACCCTGACTTCAGATACCAGAAGTACTGAACGCCCAGGGTCATTCTCTTTGTTTCCCATCTTAACATAGGAACATTAAAATTACAGATAGGCACTATGAAACCCAGATTTTACCTGGACTCTGGGGTACTTGGGTCCTCATGGGGCAAACTTTTGACTGATTGAGCCATCTCCATTCAACCTCCTTCTTGTCTCCTTCTTCCTCCTCACCTCCCCTTCTCCTTCTTTATAAGTTCTATACATTTAGTTTTAATTGTTTAAAAGAAATCCATAAGGAACATAACTATGCCGGGATGAGGACTTCCAGTTTCTAGGAGGCCATTCTGTGTTGTACCTGGAACTTCTCTTCCTGTGCTACCAGAGCGTCACACAGGACAGAAGTGTGATCTCTGACTAAGGCTGGGAAAACACAGAAGCCGAGTGTGATGAATATTCTTGGTTGTCAACTTAACGACTGGAATTAACCAAAATCCAAAACAGGAGGACATGTCTGTGAGGGATTAGATCCATCTCTAATCTGGATCTTTGAGGTAGGAAGGCATGCCTTTAATTCAGACTGCTTGAACAGGCAAAACCCACTACTCTGGGCCACGCTTTCTGGAAACCTACATAAGACATGGAAAAAGGAGGGTTTTGTAATTTACCTGCTTTCTCTCTCCTTGCTAGCACATCCATTCCCTAGTGCATTAGAACCTGCTTCTTTGGGATTCTGGCATATAGTGAAGACCAGCTGATACTTCTAGCATTGCGGAGTAAGCAACTACTGAATTCATGGACTCTGCTCATAACCAGCCATTGCAGCGTTAGCTGGACCATAGTCTGTAAATCATTCTAATAAGTCATCTTTATATACAGATAGTAACAGAATTTATAGAATGAATTTCTAGATTTCTCTCTTTCTCTCTGGGAAAAGAGAATCATTTTATAAGTTCTGTTACTCTGGAGAACCCTGACTAAATTCACCAAACACTAGTGGCTGGTTATGATCGAAAACTCTTTTTACTGATGGAGAATTTAGGTAGACCTAGAGTTCTGATAAGCTCAAGGACAGAAGTTGAGCACTTCAGACATATCTGAAGCTAAGTTAGAAATTACTGGAAGGCATGAAGTGAGTGCAACAGAAATGTTCAGTAAATCTGACACCGAAAGCAGGCATCTGCTGACCTGAACTACTCAGATATCACAACTTGAAGCTTATGGGTTGTTAAAAAGTAGATGAATAAAAAAAAATAAAAGAGGACATGAAGTTGTGGGTGGTGATATCTGGGAGGCATAAGGTGAGGAGTTGGGTTGCATATGACCAAAACATGTTGTTTAAACTGATCAAAGAGTTCATAAACAGTGTTTTTTAAAGCCCAAAATGGATGAAACGTAAGGGGAACAAAGTCAGAGTTGAGAGTTCGTGTAATGTGAAAGACTTCCTAGGTAAATTTAGCTGCCAGTGCCCTCAAAATGGTAAAAACAATTACTGCAAATCAATGTCCTCTACGTTGAAGGACTGGCCCTCACTGTTGTCTAGACATAGCAGGGCTGGTTTTTCCCATAAGGAGAGATTAGCATAGACTCCAGAGGATCAGGACCTTAGCTGGTTTGAAAAATGGATATATATCTCTTCAAGTACGGCTTCCAATTTTGTATGGGCACAGTAATGATGTTATATACACTCTAGGAAAGCAGGCTGTGTATTTAGGAGATGAGAGATGAGAGGCCTCGGCTGACAGTACTCATGGCATGGCAGCGCTGCTGGACTCAATCCTTCTTCTCTATTAACCAATATCAGCGTTTCCTCTTTATCATGCAAATAGATATTTAAAGCATTCATTGATATGGGATGACTTTAAAAAATACTTCATTATCTTGATAGTGATGGACTGTTTTAGAGGGTTTTTTTTTTCATTTTTCTTTCTCATTGCAGGAAAGTAGCAGGCATCTTGGATATTAGAATTCC
Source organism: Rattus norvegicus (assembly GCF_021556685.1). Lineage (NCBI taxonomy): Eukaryota > Metazoa > Chordata > Mammalia > Rodentia > Muridae > Rattus > Rattus norvegicus. The sequence goes on along the minus strand of NC_141540.1, from coordinate 36,190,179 downwards.
TATTATTAGAAGGAATAATAGCTCCATCATTTAATTTTACTTACACATTTTATTATATTTGTCCAACCGAGTGCTATTATGTTCCAGAATAATGGGGGATATTCATAACCTTCTCCAATCTCAAAATAAACCAGAGACTTGAAGTTTTCCCTCAGGTACCTCCAGTCTGAAATTCAAGTATTATTCCTCCTCACACTCTCCTCCATTTTGTTCCTTCCGACCATCCAATTTTAAATATTGCTTCATATCCCTGAGGGCTTTATACACTGAATCACAGGCAACATTTAGACAGACTTCACTTGGAGTTAATGAGTTGAATGTGCCTACCCGTCGCACTCAGTCTGAGCAAATGCAAAATAAAGTAGGTTTATTTAAATATACAAAATGGCTGCCTATAAAGTCATAAGTTATCAGCTTGTAAAATTGGATTTGTTCTTTTTCCTTTGCCAAGGTAAAAAAAAATAGAGTGCTAATCTCCTGGTAACATTTTCTTACACTAGAAGAAGTTATAGTACTTTTGATTGCCTAACATCGTTAATATTTGCTGATGTGGAGAAGCTCTAGTCTGTTAGCTCCATAGACGCCTTGACCTACTTTATTTGATTTTCACTTCTTGCATTTTAAAATGCAGGATGAAGGACTGTAGATTTTGAACATTTTTCCTTAGCATTCTTTACAAGAAAAAGAATACTTTTTTTTTGAAGGAGAAACAGTGAAAGACTCTTGAGGCCAATTTGATAAAAATCATTGTTTTAAATAAGTTCTAAAATAAGACGCACCAAGATTTTTGCAAGGAGAGATACGGAATTGTCTTCAAATAGTGAAAAAAAGATAAAAACACTCATATTCCCAATGGATGCTTGGCTTGGAAAGTATTCATAAGGCAACACCTCTTATACCTGTCTTTCATAAATCTATCAGATACCAAAGGAGCGTGAGATATTGGGAGCTTTCTTTTGGAGTTAATTGGAGAAAGAGCTGTGCTCATCTTGGGGGAAAAGCACACTCTCCTGTGTCATATTTAGGGGCTTTTGATAAAATACTCAGCAGTCACAGTTGTCAGAGCAGATCACCCAACCCAAACTACAGAAGAGACTAATGGCATTATCTTTATCATGCACAGCTGGAGACAAGATGGGACAGAAACAGATTTTAGCTAAGAGTATTCTCACCAAGAAGCTTCAGGAGAAAGTCCGAGCAGATAATGTGGTCATGAGGAGCCAGCAAGAGAGACAAGGAGCTAATGGAACGGATAAAGTGTCTAGGGCAGTATTGAGCATGGCGGTGGCCAGCACATTGACATGAACAGATATCTGAGAAGGAGGGTTTGATCATTAAGGTAGGTGTTCTGAAGTAATGGGGTTCTGAAAGCCGGAGAAATAGGGTTCAGCAAGTATTAGTGAGTGTACCTACTGCCCTTGACAACAAAATTGTTTCCGCAAAGTTCCTGGAAAAAAAAGATTGTAAGAAATAACGCAGTCTTAGCCATGGTTCCCAGTATCTTAAAGTGTCAGTGTTGAGCAATGATCTGTAAATCTACCATTATGAGATCCAGGGTTGTTGCAGGATGTAGTTTAGTGAAGACTTCTTGACAAAGGATGGTCAATGGCTGTGACAACACCAGTGGACCCTGGCCAATTAGCTCAGAGGGAGAGGACCTTAGCTAGCACTTAGGACCAAAGTGATTCTTCTCCTACCTAGAATGGTCTTACTTTAGCTCATGCTGACATGAGTGTGCCAGCAAGCAGAATTGTCCTACGGAGAAGCTCTACCCATCACTCTAATCATTCTGCCTGTTGGTAGGATGCTGAAAAACTGCATTAAGAAAACATTCTGGAGTAATTCTTGGGCAATCACAAGGGTTATGACTCAAGATGGTTGAGGTCAGGTCAGGTTGAATCCCTGCAGTCATTGCCGTCAGATGATAACCTCTTCCTTGTTAACCTCATTTAACTTTAATTACTTCCTAAAAGCCCTATCACCAAACAGGATCTCACTGAAGATTAAGGCTACAGCATATGATTTGGGAGAGGACACAGTTCAGTCCACAGCCAAAGTCTTTAGTTTTACTGAACTGAATTTTAAGCTGCAGGCCTTTTATAAGGAGGAAAAGAAATGAAATACCCTTTGTGTGCCCAAATTCTAGGAATTGAAAACAGGATTTTCTCTCTAGAGCCTCTTAACTTCTTCCAAAACATCACCCAAAGATTTTTTTACTGGGGCTTTTGGTCATCCAACGGATATTAGACTCTGTTCGTCTCTGTTTGAAAAGTCATCAACAGTTGAAGTTGGTATCCAAAATGTCACCTAATCAATGTAACATGCAAGGGGATTGATATCGTGATGTTTTCATTAGCCTTCTAGGTTTGACTCAGGCTCAGATTGAATCCGTGATGCCAGTCGTGGATGCCCAACGTATGGACATACTGCTTTACTGCCCGCCATCTCTGTCAGTAAGCATAGACTTCCTTAAGTTGAAGTCCCTTCTGATGCAATTTTCGTTACCTTGAGTATTAATTTTTCGGAATCATCTCCAATCAAAAGCATTCATAGGAGACTGGAAACTAAGTCATTGGGAGTTCTCTTGAGACATTTGCATTTACGTGGATATTAATAAGGATCTGAACAAGTCTGAGGTGTAGCCACAATGAACCAATTTTTATAATGTCCACAATGAAGGATGACTAGAAGGGTTTTTTTTTTCCATTTCATTACAAGGTTTGTGGACATAGAGAACATACCACAGGCCATGCTTCTGCTATGTGCCTGGGGTAATTGCTATCGCATGTGACTTGCCATTTGATGTGTAAGTGTCATGGAGTAAAGTTTTAATATATGTTGGGGACTGTGCCAGGCATCTTTGTATTATCCCATGAATTCCCTCAACAGCCTTGTGAGCTCCATGGTATCCCCCTTACTTTATAGCAAAAATATGGAGCTTGCCTAATTTTGCAAGTTAAAGATAAGTCTTTCCTCTGGCTGCAAAAATCCCAAAGGCTTTCTTCAACACCTGAACTAATAAAAGCAGACTGTGCCAGGGTATCCTGGGAACCACAGATAAGCTATGGCCCACACCATCCTGGAATATTACCGCTTCTCATGGGAGCTACATTTTGCTGGAGCCACCAAAACAAAAACCATGACTAGCGGCACAACAGAAATTTATCTCCCTATAATTTTATAAGAAGCAATTTTCCAGGATTATTGTTGCTATTATCGTATTATTATTATTATTATTATTATTATTATTATTATTATTATTTTCATCTTCTCCTCTTCCCCTTTTTCATCCTCCTTATTTTTCAGACATTCCTAACACAAGAGGATTTGGGTTCACCTCAATGACCTAGTTAACCTGAATTGTCTCTTCAAGAACAAACCAAATCTGAGATCCTAGAGGACAAGAGGACTGTTACACATGAGACTGAGGATGCCCAATTCAGCCCCAAACAGTGGGAAACCTGAAACACCCAGGAAGGAAAAGGCCGTAGGCAGCCTAGACTCTAGATTGTGTTGCTTTGCTGGAATACTTGTTCCTTAACTAAGTAGAGAAGCTTACTTTGGCAAGTCCATCTCTGCTCTCCGGTCTCCTTTTTTTGAAGTGAGACAACAATCTCTTCCAAATCACCTAAAGAGAGTCAATGACTGAACACCTGCCAAGTACATATCTGAATTGCAGTAAATACAGCCCACTTGTTGTTCTTCTTAGGTCTAGTAAAAAAAATGCAGAAATTCTTTCACTTTCATTGCCTATGTTTAGGATGGACAATATGAAGTTTTGCCATGTGTAGTGAAAGGATTGCTATAGTGCTGTGAACACACAGGATTAGTCTTTTGTGGAAAGCACAACTAAAGGCTGCCCTCTTAGCAATGGATCTCTATACAGCAACAGTAAAAGCCACAGTCCTACACCATGTTAGATCACTGCACCTTTGCATCTCAAGGCAATTGCACCTTTCTGCTATTTGATGTACAGCTCTGCTTCCCCTTTCTCTACCACAGCTCTGTATTTCTGTGTACTCCACTCTTTTAAGGCTTCTACATCTAAATGAGCTCATGAAGTATTCTGATTTCTATGACTGGCTTGTGTCACTTAGCATGATGCCCTCCAGGGTTACCCCTAGTGTCACAAGTGGTAGGAACTCTTCCTTTTTGGAGACTGAATAATATTTCATGGTATGTTGATGTTCTATGTTCTATTGGGATATGAATTCATATCTCAATGTCTTTGCCTATCCATTTGTCAACAAATACTTTGATTATTTACTTAGCTATTGGAGGAAATGTTAGAGTTGGCCCAAGAGCACAGATATTTGGACAAGGTGTTGATTTCATTCCCTTTATCTGGTACCCGTAGAGGGATTACTCAGAATAGAAAGTAAATGCAAGCCTGGTTTTGTTGTTGTCATTATCATTGTTGTTTTTACAAAGAACACCAAGAACATATAGGGAAAGGATAGTTTCAATAATATCTACTATTGAGAAAACTAGATATCAATATGACAATGGATGGAACTAGACTCTCTTATAATATACACAAAACTCAACTTAAATTAGATTAAAGATTTGCCTGTAAGGCATGAGACCATAAAACCCCTAGGAGAAAACACAGGCTATTTTCCATGGCAATACTTTTTTGATATGACACAAAAAAAATTAGCCAAAAATAAATAAACAGGGCTCCATCAAACAAGCAGGCAAGCAAGCAAACAAACAAAGCTTCTACATACACAGCGAAGGAAATGACCCACAAAATGTAAAAGCAGCCTGCAAATTGTCAGGAACTATCTGTTAATCAAACTGGCTTTAACCCTTAAGTTAAAAGTATTTTGTTAGTCACGATGAATCTCTTTCATTTGACAAGTGCTATAAAGAAAAGATATGCTCACTCACAGCTTTATAGATTCAAGGCCACTGTACCTGAATTGTGTCAGCTCTGGGGAGAGCCCTCTTTGTTTCACTTTGTCCTGGCAAGTGACAAAGGAAGGTATATATAACATAGTAAGAGATAACATGACTAAGCTGGAAGGACCGATCCTGGGGCCAAATTCAGGCTTTTAAGGAAACACTCGTGCAGGAATAACCAGTCCCATGAGGAACATCTCCATTTCTTCTGAAGGAAGCCCCACTGACCCAAAGACCTCCTATTAAGCTCTACCTCTTCCTAATACCATCACTGAAGAGCCCAAGCCTTTTCAGAGGGGTTGGACAATATCCAGACTATAGCCTAAAGCAGAGAAATTTCTCCCAGAAAGTACCTTAATCACAAATATCCATTCTCCTCTACAGAAGGCATAGAGTGGAGACAGAAACCTGTGAACCATTGAACCATTTCTTTCTACCATGTGTTTGCTCTATATGCTAGACATTCTTCTTAGATGCCCTCCAGTGATCTCTGTCTGCTGGTATTCATGATCTATGAAATCCCCTTCCTCTGTGTGTGTGTGTGTGTGCGTGCGTGTGTGTGTGTGTGTGTGTGTGTGCGCGCGCGCGCACCCATGTGAACAGCACCTATTGACTCACTCATAATGAATAAAATATAGTACAAATAGTAGGAAGGCATCTCTCTTTTTTTTAATCTTTATTAACTTGGGTATTTCTTATTTACATTTCGATTGTTATTCCCCTTCCCGGTTTCCGGGCCAACATCCGCTATGGGTGTTCCCCTCCCCATCCTCCCCCCATTGCCGCCCTCCCCCCAACAGTCTAGTTCACTGGGGGTTCAGTCTTGGCAGGACCCACGGCTTCCCCTTCCACTGGTGCTCTTACTAGGCTATTCATCGCTACGTACGAGGTCGGAGCCCGGGAAGGCATCTCTTAAAATTACTCTGTAAACTGCCCGCCCCCACTTCCATCTTGCCGGGTTTGTAACTTTGCCTCACACTGTCTGCCTTTCTTGCCTGCTTGCTCTGATAAAAGAAGCAGGCTATTTCGCTGAGAGACTGCTTCGTGAACAGGTCTATGCTCTATGCCTTGGAAAGAAAGCTTCAACGTACTATTTTGGTGCCTATAAGAACACGAGTCCTGCCTGCGGTGCCATGATTGAGCTCGGAAGGAAATCTCTCTCCTCTCAGGTCTTTCACTGTCAGTGACTACAGCTCCACTTGACACGTGTGAGAGATCCCCAGAAGACCTCATCATGTGGCACGCAGATACCTGAACTAAGGAAACCATAATTTTTAAAATAAATTTAAATAAATAATTACATATAATATGTTATATGTGATACATATAACATATTATAAAATATATTATATATTATATTGCACAACACATAATACATTATATAACATATTATATATTGTATTTATATTTTACATTATTTATGGTTATAAAATAAAATAATATGTTTACCAATAAATACATTAAAATATAGATATTAATATACCAGGTTTTAGGGTAACTTGTGAGGCAGCAGTATATAACCAATAGACTTTTCTGAAAATGGAAAACGGTAGAGAAGTAGACGGACCATTGTGATTCAAGTGGAAAATGAGATTCATGAGAATACAGTCACAGGACACCAAGTGTGGAGGACAAGAAGGAACCTGTCATCAGAAGATCTCAACTGTTTTGCAAGAATCATTTTCACAAGCAGTTTCTCCCCGTCAGTGTGTCTGGAAGAAATCCTTAATAGCTAGCGTGAATACTCTTCCTTTGCACGGGTCTCTTTTCAAAGCACTTACACGGGCTGGCCTGCTCCACCACATCTCCTCCTAATGTTCTCATTATCAATGAGGCATCCAGCCTTTATTATCTGACAGGATGACCTAAGGATTAAAGTTAGTTTAATTTTACATCAGTATCCTGGGCAAGGTCCCTGCCTTCTGGGTGATGTCATGATAGTTTCTTAGGGTTTTCTGCAAACTATTCTCAACCAGATGGTGTTCACAGAACTCGCTCATAGAGTTCTACCAAGAGTCTGAAAATGAGTCCCCACCTGATTGAATACTTCTGGCAAGCTTTTGTTAAATCAAGTAGCCTGCAAACCCTTTCTTGGATTTATAACTAAATGCTGCGTGTCAGCCATCAGCTAATACAGATAACAGAGAACCAATTGGAGAACCTCATCCTTGACTGAAACACAGTATTCAGATTCTGGTGTGATACTTGTGCTTTTAGCTGAGTTCTTTCGCTCAAATAACTTTTCCTGCAGCCTCAAGATGCCTCTGTACCATCTATTTCATTTACCTTCCTTTTTGTCCCTAGTCTGTTTTATGGTGTCAAAGAGTCATTGTGACACGGTTTCACAGTTCATTATTTTCTATCCATTCACTCATTCATTTGTTTTTTCATTCATCAAATACGTATTTCATGTCTCCTACATACCAAGTCCCACGGCAGATACTGAAGATGAAAAGAACGGTAAACTACGTGAATTAAAATAGACTAAGTTTTGTGGTTGTAAGAAACAATCAAAGGCTCAATCTAAAGAAAACTCTACCTTGCTCTCACAGACTGGGGTAGGGATGGGAAGCTTTCTGATTCTTCATGTTGGCCTGAGTTTGTATATTTGCATAAATAGGGAAAATTAGAGTGCATCAGAAAGCTTTAAACAGCAACTAAATTCATACATAGAAGGAAACACAAGCACTTCTCTTGCATGCTTGTATTAACCTTCAAGCAGGAGAAAGGTCTTAATCTTTCTATTAGGACAAGAATTGGGAACTGATCTCCTTCTGCTCTGAACACATATGTTCTATATACTCCTTCTGATCTATGTACATACTGAGATATTGCCTTCTGTCCCTGACCCCTTCCTGCTGTATTGGCCTGTGCAATCTTTCCATGATTTCTGTAAGGCTTTTAAATTAGCAATTGTACTTAGTGACTTCTATTATTGTTCTTAGTGACAGTTTTGGCAATGATGACATTAGGTTAGAAATTAGCTATCTCTCGCTCTCAACTCACTTTGGAGTGTCATTCTCTGCTCAAGGTAGAAAGGCTTCGTTGTTCTCTGAGAAGGAAAATTTAGCAAAGAATGGGGATAAGCTCAAGCTGGTCTTTGAGATTCACCTTCAAGCTCTCTGTTTATTTGGCTATTTGGTACATGTGTGTTCCTCCTGTGCAAAGGGTGCTAGAAACAAAATCCAAATGTTTAAGTGGACAAGGTCCAAAGACTACAAGGAGATGAGGGAGATTATCCTATACATGGGGAATCCCATTGCACTACCGCAAAAGCTATCCTACAGATGTACAGAAACGCCTGGGAGCACTGGAAAGGATGAGGGACTGTCCCTGGAGAAAATCATATATACGGAGAGCACTAACAACACCCGCGTAAGTAAGGTGGAAAATACGTGGGAAGGGAAAGTTTCAGAAGAACAAAAAACTAGAGGGGGTGGGGAAGAGAAAGGAGGGAAGGAGAGAAGAGGGATGGAGGAAGGAAGGGGAGAGAGAAAGGGAAGGAGGAAGGGAGGGAGGAAAGGAAAGAAAGAGAAAGGAGTGAGGGAAGTCAGAGGGAAGAGGGAGGAGGGAGGAGGGGAGAGGGGGGAGGGAGGAGGAGGGAGGAAGGAGGAGGGGAGAGGGGGGAGGGAGGAGGGAGGAGGGAGGGGGGAGGAGGGAGGAGGGAGAAAAAAGAGAAAATAAAGAGAAAGCAGGCGAAGCTTCTGGAGTGGCCATCACTGTGCTGCTCGGAGCTAGATCATAGGGAAAACTGAAGAGATGGGATTGCGAAGCTGAGGAGGAGACAGCTCTCACAAGATCTTGTAAGCAGTGAGCATGAGTTTGGGATTTTCCTGAGGGCAGTGAGAAGTCACCGAAAGATTTCATGCAGGCAAGAGTGGTATGACAGACACTTCACATCTGAAGCAGCAACTGCCCTTTACAAAAAGCCTGCCAGTCAGTCTGCTGGCAAAGGAGCTGACCCAATGGCAGCTCACAGCAGTCCTGGCCTGGCTGGCTTCCTTAGCAGAACAATTTATGGGCAAGTGGAGTGGGGATTTGTGTATTTGGTATGATTAGGAACAGGAGGTGGGCCCATATCACGACAACCTATTTTCTTCTATTCTCTGCAACAAACAGTGCAAGCCTGGTCTTTATTCCTTCACGTTTTCATTTATCCATTCATCGAGCATGTACCAAGCACCTGCTATGTAAATGGGACTAAGCTGTACAGTAAAGCAAAGCAGATAAGGATGGATGCTTGCTTTCCAAAGCCAAAGGTCTCAGCGGGAAGATAAGATGAGCTTAATAGTATCGTGCACAGGAGGGAATAGCTATAGAAACTTGCATAGAGAAGATAGCCTTTTGGACTGGGGCAACCAGAAAAGCCTTTGTAAGGAAAAGGCCATGATGGCGTGCCTTTAAAGATGAATATGATTTTCTCAGCCCTAAGTGATATCTTTATCAGATGTCTTTCAGCCATCTGCGAGAGAAACTTAACTCACGTTTGTTTAAACACGGGGGAGCTTATTGGATGGAATTTATTGGCTCACACACTATGAAATTCAAAGGTCCAGTTTATTCTAAGAATAAATGCATCCAAGGACTTATCATTGGGATGCATTAGGATGCTGTCTTTTCCACTTCGAGAAGGGATTCTCTCTGCTGGGAAAGATGGCATATTCAGCAAACCTAGGGTATCAGTGTCCTAGGATTGCTGTAACATTTCACCACAAACAAGAGTAGCTTAAACACTATTAATATTAAAGGCTTATAATTTAGGAGGCCAGAAATCTAAAATCAAGGAGTGAGTGTTGTTGTTGTTGTTTTTTTATCTGATCACTCTGAGAAAGAACCAACTGAACAACTCTGTCCTCAACTACAGCTGGAAATCTTTGGCATTCCTTAGCTTTTAACTGCATTCACCCTGTCTCTGAATGCCCATCAGCATCTCAGTGTATCTCCTCTATGTGTCTACACCTAAAGTGACTTTTTTTGTTACTATAATATGGATATTACCTAAGGGACAAGTAGTTCATTTTAAATCTAAGATGATCATTATTGAAATCCCAACTCACTTATATGTAGAGGAATTTTTGTTCCAACATCTTACATCGTGATGAGGTTCCAGGAGCTCATAACTTTTGAAAGGATACTCTTCACCAAGGCTGCTCTTTACCGACTGTCTCTACATGATTTTTCATTCCAGTTAGCCTAGTGTCAGTCATGTGGCAGCTCTGACTGTGGAAGATCTATGTGAGGCCAGGCTTATATCCATCATCCATGAAATTAGAGAATCAAGAATAGTATTCTCAGTCTCCCAAGGGCCGGGATTCACAGGTGTATACCACCAGAAAGCACAATAAAACATTTTAATAATCCATTCAATTCAATACACAGGCTGTAGGTCTTTTCCTATCTTTTGTGTTTCTTTGGCACCTGTTAGGCCATTATTTCATTAAATCATAGTCACAGTAACAAGTAATCTCATTTTGTTTCATTTAGTTTTTTTGGCCAGTTGGTTTGGCAACCAAAAGAATTGGCAGCCCTGTTTTGATTTTCTGTGTTTTTGGAGAGGAGAGAGATTTTACTTGATTTATGACATTCAATGTTCTGGGATACCTACTGTCAAAGATTCTTTTTTATTTTTTAGTTCTTCTGACAGTGGTAGGTATTGAACTGAGGACTTCATGCATGCTAGGCAAACACTATACCACAGAGCTACACCCTATACTCAGGAATGTCAACCAACTCTTCCATTTCATTAGATGGCACTAGAGCTGTCACCTCAGTGGAATATCACAGGGGATTTCACTGAACACGAGCATTCTTAAAGGAAATTGGTCTTAGTTTTTAATTGACTTTTATGAGGTTCAACATCTTCTAAGAAATCCTTTTAAGAGATGGAGTTGTTAGTTAAGGGAAATGTCACTGTGAAATGAATGGAGCTTGAGTTCTTCCTTAACACCTGTTGCTTGCAGACCTTTCCACCATTATTGTACATGTTCAAAAGACACAAGACACACTTGTTAGTCAAATCAGTTAATCTCTTGAAAGCCTCTAATTCAACTGAAAAGCTTTAGTGTTCTTTCGAACAGGAAAATCAGCTGGGCATTCTTCAGAGTAATTGACCTGTGGATTTGAGTTTGATTTGTTTATCCACAACAGTTATTACACTAAGTTAGTAATAAGCATACTTCAGCCAAACACAGTTGGTGACATCTAAGCTGTACATCACGTATCCCATTCTAGGGGCATATAACCGTCCAAGCCACTCCTGTGAGAACTATCTGGAAGTAGTTAAGAGAAGCCTTTTAGTCCCTCAACAGTGTTCAAGTGGAGGTCTATTTTTAGCTGGTATATTGAAACCACTTTTTCCACACATCCCACCTTTTCCTGGTTTTATCAGTTCCCAAACAATGAAATGGATTGAAAACATTGGAAATCTGGCAAACCAGAGAGACAAGGGCAGAGTAGATCACTACCCTTGCTCTTCATACATGGGGTGAAACTAGGGGATAATAATAAACATCCATGCCCATTTTTCATTTTCAAATTGGATTAAACTTTGATCATCTAAGACATTTATTCACAGAGCTGTCTTTTAAGATGATAATTTTAGTGGTAGCTACTCTGAAAATAATTCTTGTCTTAAGATCTAGGGGCAGAAAAGTAATCAAAATAAACTTAAAGGAAAGAGGTTTTGAACAAATTTGAGGCTTCTATTTTCAAAGTAAAATCTACTATATGACAAGAGCTTGCTCCAGGCTCCATATGTTTAGGTCGAAATAGAAATATAATGTGGAAGTCAAGGTACCCAGAGAAGAAAAAAGGCCCAGATTTGGAAAATTTGGTCACAAAGAATGACTGTGTACCCTGGAACTTAAAGGAGCCTACATAGGAAAAGATAAAAGATCATCCAATAAAAATGTTGACGTTTTTCACCAGCAACAAAGTTAATTCTTATTCATATGAACAATTACTACTGTTAACTGACTATTAATGACCCATTTTAGGATAGCTATGGAAGTTACTGTGTTGAAGTTAAAGAAAAGGCAAACAAAACTCTTATCCTTCCTAAAATTTTTCATTATTTTTTATGACAAAGAAGTTCTTTATTGTAGTTTTGTCAGGTACAAAATAGGAAAGCAACCACAATGTGATGGTGAATGACTGGCTGCTAAATAAGTTAGCTATATTCACAATATGAACACCATGAAGCATTATAATATGGTACAGAAGCAGATAGATAGATTAGATAGATGATAGATAAATAAATAGATAAATAATTGATAGATAATAGATCAGTAGATAGATGATAGATGATAGATAGATGATAGATAGATAGATAGATAGATAGATAGATAGATAGATGATTAAACATATGCATTAAATCAGGGAGAATTATGGGTGGGTGAGGAAAATGAAAGCAGTCATGCTTTCAATAAACCTTTAAGAAACACATGAGATGGTATAAAAGCTTTTAAGCTTTCTGGCATTTCATTGGAAGGCTCACTCAATGAAAATGAAAACAATCATGTTCACAGATATCACATACCCTATGTGCAGTGTGCTATGCTAAAAGGATTTTGGCTCTGTTGCCTTGTCTCTAAGTCTGCAAGACAGAACATTAGGTTATTCTCGATTTACAGATGAGGAAGCCATAAAGAAGAGTTAAGAGTTTTGCGTAAGGTTGTATAGCTGGTAAATACAGGGGTTAGTAGAAAACATTTGCCAGTTGAAACTAGGCCTTTCTAAACAACCAATGCTTTCTATGGGAGTGATTACTGTATCTGTTAGAACTTGGGCTCAGCAGGCACCATAATATGTGAGTTACATTTGCTGGCTCCTTGGGACCAGCCTGGGGATAGAAAGGATTTCAACCATACCGAAATGTCATAGATGAAGATGAGCAACAGGTGAACTATGAGATAAACCAGACTCTAAGAGATCAATACCAGAATTTAGATAAACATACAAGTATTGAAAAAGAATTTGATGATAAAGGGCCTGAAGGAATACAGCAGCGGCTTTTATACAGCTAAGTGTAGAAATGTTGACAAATTAATAAAGTGGAAACTAAGTGGTATCATAGGAATGGTAATGGAATTAAAACAGAAATGACCTACAAGTGACTGTCTACTTCTCAACTTTTTTACTTAGTCGAAAATGAAAGCAACAGAACATAAATCATCTAGATAAACAAGGAAATATATTGCCTAATGAGTGGACAGTGTCCATGAATATGTTAGCTTCAGGCATACTTGGACCCAACAGGTGATGAATTTATCTCTTTATGCTTGGGATATATTTTCTTTGTTCACTCATTCTCAATCAATCTTCATATAATAGCCACTGGGGTTTAGCAAACATAGGAGAAAGAAAGCCTTTAGTCTTCAATAGTTCATTAATTAATTCATCAAGTGTTGAATTAATTCCCTTTGTATCAGCATCAGAAATATAACACTGAAAAGAGTTTGGTTCCTTATGCAGGTTACATCTGGTCAAAGAAGGAAAGTCAGAAAATAAGAGCAAAAACAAACACAGTATTAAGTAGTGATAACCACTAAGAAGACATGGTAAGCTGAGAGAACAGAAATGAAAGCCTTAGATAAAGTTACTGCTATCATAGTAGTTGTCTGAGTAAAATGATTGGGCCAAGTGAACATACATAAGAAGTGTTGTAGGAAGATAGGAAAGGAAACACAAATCCAGGCTCAGGTTCATCAGAGAACACATATGAACTGGAGATTTCTGTATTTTTGGAGGCTCAGTTGTGTCATGTGATGTTTTCTGGAAGTTGTCTTAGGAGAGGATGTTTGGCTGAAGCAGACATGTGAGAGGATGGATGGTGCTTGGAAAGAGTATAAGTAGAACCCAAGAGACAATGGATAACACTCTTGCATTGGTTCACCTTGCAACTTCCTTGGTCTTCCTTGACAACATTCTTGTATTGATTTGCCTTGTCACACATTGCTGGGCTTCACTGATATTTGCTTGTCATGACTTTCGAGAGAGAGACACGCCAAAGAATTTCTCATGGCATTCCAGTTGCTTCTTGCTGCTTACAAGCACGAGTTCCAATTTGGCAGAGCCTCCTAGTTTCTTTTGGATCAAACCACTGCTACTGATTTACGTTTGGTGTTTGCTGATTGAACTAAATTGCTACTACTGATTCATGTTTGATGTTGTGGACTAGACTGCTGGTACCTGACGATGAAGACTGGAACCACCCCAAAGAACACTTCTAACCATGGCTTCATCCCTCTTTTCCTAGTAGCCATCCTTCTCCCCTACCTTTTGTCACTGAGCTAGAAAGGAGGTTGAAGTGTTTCAGAACCCTTATTAAAGTTGGTTTTGAAATATCTAAGTCTACCCACGTGATAAATATATGGCACGATTTTTCTTTAGGAGAGCAAGTAAATGTCTATTTACCCCAAATAAGATACCAACAATAGGTCAAACAATGGTCCCACCTATATCAAGTGTTGCAAGCCAATGAGTTTATAGAAGTATGGAAGATGGGTTACTTATAGAGACATAGATATTTTGAGGACAAATATGTCACTAAAAAGCCCATTCCAGCCTAGCTTATGACTCACAAAAGCTATGTCCATGAAGCTATCTGCATGACTTGTAAGCAAATAAGCCGATTAGAGCTGTTCAGACAGTCTCTCCTTTAAAGTAACTCTTACTGCTCATATATCCTTGAAGAAGGGCCTTGAGGACTTTATATGTTTCAGGAACTTCCTAAGACTTATAAGTTTCATTTATTTCCTATGGAAAGGGTGTTCCCATTCTGATGAAATAAGTATACAACATGTACAGTGCTACATAAATTAAGAAAACTTAGACCCTATCCTCAAGCAAATACTAATTAAAATAAGGAACATGAGTATGTTCATATAATGTCAATAATCTAGGTTGCCATGCACCTGACTTATAAACTTTAGCAACAAGTATAGTCATTTCTGGAATCTTAAACCAGAAATTAATGGGCTGCAGGAAACCAAGTTGGCCATTCACTCTTCGAGAACAAATAAGAGATAATTAGTGATGAGCTCAGGGATGAGAAGGAACAGGGCAACCAGCTTCCTGAGGACACACTAAAATGATAACAAGAGCTTTGGTGTTACACAGGGAAAGCCCAGGGATATGACTTGTCAATCAGTCTTAGTGAGGACACGGTCTGCATGATCATTATCCCAGACTGACTATTCAGTGTCTTATTGTAATAAGAAAGCTGCTGGTGTCTGATGAAAAGTTCCAGCTCTTGTCATAAAATGTTCATTTATCTGACCATGATACCCATGTTCATGATATCCATGTTCATGATATCCATGTTCATGAATACCAAAGTGATCTCAGGAGAAAAGGAACCAATTTGAGAGGGAAGCTGGGCACAGATTGTCTCCTCTGTCCAGCAATGACCATTGACTCCATAATTACTGTACCAGTGGTCTGGAGAAGGACTCACTACATACTTGCAGTTGACAGTCTGTTGACAATGTGTAATGTCTGTATTGGTTTTCAACAGGCAACCTGAATACTTGTCCCCCTCTGGTGGCACTATATTTGGAGGTTATAGGACCTTTAGGAAGGTAGGATCTACTTGGAGAATATGGGTCACTGAGGTTGAAATTTGAGGAATATAAATTTAGGTCAGCCACACTTCAGGCCAAGCTCTCTGTTTGCTCCCTCCCAAGTATCATGATGTCACTAGCCACTCATGCTCTCCTAGTACTATAAGTCACTCCTGTCTCCATAGCTTTTCTGCCATGATGGCCTACATTCCCTGAACTGAGAGTCAGGATAAACCTCTCTTACCTCAAGTTGCTTCTTATCAGGCATTTGATTGCCCGCCCCCAGCCCCAACACACACACACACACACACACACACACACACACACACACACACACACACACCCCAAATGCATATTAAAAAGATGTTAGTTACACTTATGTTAGTGTTTTGAAGATGTAGAAAGAGGAAGTGGAGACAGTTCAAGGCAGCAGAAGGAAGCAGATGTCATATGAAGAGGTTTTCAGACTGTTTTTAGTTTCTAATTGGCATCTGCTAGCCCAAGAGAAGAACCAGTAAGCAAAGGCAATGACCGAGTTCCTGTTACAGAGTAGGGATTAAAAGTCAGACATGATAAGGAGGCCTTGGTTGAAAATGAAAGCTTAACGCTCACACCTTAAAGATAGAAACTTCTGATCATCACATAAAGTAAATGATGTTATGGCTTTGATTTCCACACCTCAGTCTTTCAAGTAAAACTCACTGAGAACAGCAAATCACCTATAGAGAGATCTGCCTACATGTTCAATGGCCTAGAGCATCAGTGTGATGAATGTGAAATTCACCAAGAACAAACAGACAAATAAGATTCACATCACAAAGGTCAATCTTGAATTAGAATGTGGTTGTGTTGTGGGAATAAAGGGACATTTGCCAAGAGTCTCCAAGAAAGCCACTGATCAAGCTCTTAGGCTATTTTTGACTCTTTCTCTTTTTCTCTCATGCACTAAAAAAATGATTTATCTCTTAACTTAGCCTTAATTCACAATTTCACAATTAATTAAACATCAGCCCAATCATTATCCCTACAAAGCATTTAAAGTGATGTGGGGAGAATGATGGGGAAATGAATAATGCTTTGAAGGTCCATTTCAAATTAGTTATTTGATTAATGAATATTCCACAAGGGCATTTGGGTGATGACCTCAGTTGATGGCTTAAAGGGAGAAATGTCTGTTTAGATAATGAGAAGACAAAGCGTGTTTGAGTTATCTCTTGGAGTATGTTATGTAGCATTACAAGGATTAATCCATACAAAATGTATTACTTTTCCCGTGGCTTGTTGGAGATAACATAGAATGAGAAGATCGATAAATAAAGTTTGGCATTTCAGAGATGCTTCTGGATGATAAATGGTACCCCATGAACCCCTTACTGCCTGCCCTGAGCTAGAGCCACCCATCAGAGGCTTAGGGAGGAAAGAGGGCCTTTCTCTAGATAAAGGCTTACAGCAGTGTGTGTTGTTGGCCACATAAAGCCTCCATAATTCCCCCTAACACCTGGCCTTTCGATTTCATAGATGTAGAAGAAAATTGTGCTGTCACCCACTTCCTGGATATAAAAAAAAAATGGAAAAAAAAAGAAAGAGAGGGAAAGAGATAAAGAAGGAAAGAAAGTGTTTACCCTATGTTGTTTTTAGAAGTTGTTTGCCAGTATAATAGGAAGTCAAATATATGTCAAAGACTTTCCTCTGTCTGATTGGAGGAAACAGAGGAGTAGAGGGGGAAAAGGGAAAAGAAGACAGGAAGGAAAAGGAGTGAGGGAAGAAAGGAGAAGGGGATGTGGGGAAAGAGGAAGAAATGCAGACATCAACCATCCACTTCCAGTTCAAAACACTTCTCACCAAACACCATCACACCAACATAATCCCAGATAGCTAGGTTACTTTTTACTCTTAATTTTGTTAAATCTTCAAAAAGTCCAACCTGAATCAAATGTGGGGGTTCCCAGTGTCCTCAAATGACTGAAGCTGTTTAAACAGGAAGCAAATGTCAAAAAGGTTTTGCTTTTAATTGTATGCAAATCTGACCTATTTCCCTCCTAAGTTACCCTGCCTCTCCCCAACCCAGCCCTCATTCTCTTAAACTGTGGAAGTAACTCTCAAAGAGTGGGTTTATGTTATGTTCATTCTAGCGACTGCTACTGTTAGATTATTTCTCCATAGCAGGTTGAGAACAGGAAGTCTTATGGGGCCTCAGGGGACCCACTGGAGCCCAGCACTGAGTATAAGGCAGAGCTTTTTGCTGCTTTCCACAGGGAGAGGTGAACATTCACCCTTCAGTCTCCACTTCCTTCCTGGTGTATAAAGGATGAATAAACATTTTCTAATACTATCTAATAAAAATTATTAAGTGCAGGAGACCATGCCAGGGTCCACCATCAAGGCTCTGTTTAGGGTAATAGAAATAAGATTTCAAGCTAAGAGTAGTAGCTCAGGCCTGCACTATCAGGACTTAGGAGGCTGGGAGTTGCATGGCCTATACTACAAACCCAACCTCAAGCAGGAAATGGGGGCAAAAATGCTGTATTTAGCTGTGATTTGAAAATAACTGTGCATTTTAGGGAAATTTTATGAAACACAGAGAAGCATTTAGTGGTCCTTTTATTTTAAGCTTTCTAAATTTTTTTAATGCTATTTAGTTGAAGCTTCTTTTGTCTAATAGGAATGTAGTTCAATTGGTAGAATGTTCGCCTAGCACCTAGTGCCTACAAAGCCCAGGGTTTAATCCCCATAACATATAAAGTAGGTGTGGTGTAACACGTCTGGAATCTTAGAACTAGTAAGGAGGCAGTGGGAGGGGTTCAGAAATTCAAGGTGACCTCAGCTACATAGCAAGGTCAAGGCCAAAAAGAGCTACATGAGTCTATACTTCAAAAGATTAAAAAGGAGGTATGGGTTAGAAGAGACATCTCAGTGGTTAAAGCCACACATTGTTCTTCTAAAGGAACAGAGCTCGATTCCCAACATCACTGGGCAGCTCATAACTGCCTCCATCTAGAGATTCAGGATCTGACACTCTCCTCTGGCCTGTTCAGATCTTATGCAAACAGACAGAGAGACATCAATCAAACACACACACACACACACACACACACACACACACACAGAGAGAGAGAGAGAGAGAGAGAGAGAGAGAGAGAGAGAGAGAGAGAGAGAGAGAGAGAGAGATTTAAAAACCATTTTAACAGAAATAATAACCTTAGGTTTTATATTTAGGTTATTTTAGGTTATTCGTTTGTATGAGTGGTAAGATAATTTTTGTTGTATTATAATTGTTTTGTGTCATGCATCTACTTACAGAAACAATTACTAGCCTTCTCGGTGGTTGTTTCTTCAGAACACTACTTTTCCAATGTATCTTAGCAGAAACCAGTCAAGAGACACTTACTGATCCCACCTTGAATTAGTCTGCATGCACTCTTTAACACCACTCAAGAGCCCTACTTTCTGTAGCATCTACATGTGCCATGATGGTTTGGGGGTTTAGAGACATATGATCCTTTGGCTTCCATAGTACTTTAGCTTACATTTTCACAGTCAATAGCACATGGAGGTTCCTACTGAATGTGTTCTTACAAAGTGCCATCTTATAATTTCTCAGGCATTTAAAAGTCAAGTGGCAAAAATAACTCACCCCTATCAAGTCCCCAGACACTTTCTTTGACTATTGACCCTCTTTTTTTGGACAAGGACTGTCTGAGATGTCAGGCACATCTTGCTTTCTTTTTTATTGGATATTTTATATATTTGCATTTAAGGTGTTACCCCCATCCTCCCTTCCCGTCCCCTGCTTCTATGAAGATGTTCCCACTCCCATCCACCCTCTCCTACCTCAACACCCTGACATTCTCTTACACTGGGGAAACAAGCCTTCACAGGACCAAGGGCTTTTCCTCCTGTTGATGCTGGACAATGCCATACCCAGCTACATATGCGGATGGAGCCATGGGTCCCTCCATGTGTACTCTTTGGTTGGTGGTTTAGTCCCTGGGAGCTCTGGGGAATCTGGATGGTTGATATTGTTGTTCTTCCTATGAGGTTGCAAACCCCTTCAGCTCCTTCAGTCCTTTTTCTAACTTCCCCATTGGGGTCCCCTTCTCAGACATGCTTAGTCATGGCATTCAAACCTGAGACTAGGGGATTATTTTGGCCTGCTATCTCTCTCTGAAGCCTTGATTCCTCAAAACACCATTTTAACGTGTGTGTGTGTGTGTGTGTGTGTGTGTGTGTGTGTGTGTGTGTGTGTGTGCATTCTTGTGTTTACATAGATACACCTGTGTGTTCTTGCATATATGTATATGTACATGTGGAAGCCAGACGTCAACCTCAAATTTTATTCCTCAGGAGTGGCTGACTTGATTTTGGAGACGGGTTTGCACAGTAGTTCAACTAGCCCTACCAGCCAGCAAACTCCAAAAACATACATGGCTCTGTCTCATCAGCAGTAGGGCTGCAAGCATACACTACCACATGTGGCTTTTTATGGGGGTTCCCAGGGCCAATTTCACACCTTATAAAGCAGGCCCTTTGTCAACTGAGCCACCCACTTTGCCCTTACAATCCATTTTAGTTTGTACTTTGGACTCCAGTTTAATAACCTTCTATATTATACTTTTTTACATTTTATAGTTTATATTTTTATAATTTTGTCCCAGCATCACATGACTGATTAGCGCTCTTCATCTCTTGGTCCCTCACTACTGAAAGCAATGACATCCTGCTCCTTCAATTGATATATACAAATGGAGACTTGATGTTTCCAGAAAGTACTCCATGATACCACTTGCCCAGTTTTGCCAAAAGTTTTTAGATCTTGTTCTGACTTGGACTGTGTCTCCTCTGGAAGAGTACGTGGCAATTAGGACTATAGAAGGCTTCAAATTTCCCAACTTTGGCTGTTCCTTGAAGTAAATTTATTTATTTATTCTTTGTTTCTCTCTCTCTATGTTCTAAAGTTGGGATGGAGTATAATGGTTTCATTATGCTTTTTCATGAACACTTTTCTAAATTCATGTCTTTACTTAAGTCCAATTCAAAACAGATCCTGGCTGACCTATCCAGCTGATTTCATCTTCATCAACACACATATGATTTTAGTGAAGTATTATGCTGTCTTTAGTCAACTTCAGTAAATATGGTTCTTTTTCTTATTAGAAATGGATCAGTATGCAAATTCTTTGGGCTACAATTTGTTGATAACCACCACCATCTACCAGAATACCCAGGAGCTTAGCTTTAAGAATGTAAATCTGGACTGTGACAAATCCAGACTGGACTTCTATAAATGCACTGCTGTACTGCTGAATAAACCCTTGTGGTCATCGGTGTTCCATTTTCTTGACTGAGGGACTGCTCTGTCTATAAGCTTGTCATTATAAGCACATGGTTCCTTGTGTTAGTACCACTAGTTTCTGGCTCCCCTAAAGCCAGCTGTAGTCGGCTTATCCACATACAAATAAAACCAAGAGAATGAAGGAATAAAAGATCAATGCAGGGCAACATTGCTTTTCAATTGCACAGAAATCCCAAAACTACCCGTGTCCTTTCATTTTCCCACTTATCCTATTCTTTGTCATCTTTTTCCTTTCAGAGCTGGTGTTACCTTCTCATTGGTATCCCAGTAGGACCCAGCCTTCACAGAGAAAGGATGCTTAAGCTATCGCTGTAGAAACCTGTACCCCTGCGTGCATTTTCATGGCAGAAACCTGGAGTTATATTTGCTACCCTTTATCACCTAGGCTTTCATGAAAGAAATGGCATTTGAGAAGCAAATGCAATAAGGAATCTAAAAAGACCAGAAAGTGTACTTGAGGATTCCATCTCCAGCCGAGCAGAGATGTTTAAGAGAAGCGTTGAAATCTTTATTCAGAAATGGACCCGATTCGGAAGGCTTTTAGTGCAGTGAAATCACACACTTGATAATCATCAGACATGATTTTTTACAGTGAATGGCCATCGTAGAGCCCCATTTTAAGACTCCAAACTTATTTTTCCCACTCGGTAAAAGTTCAAAATCAGTGCTATTGTGAGTATAGCCTTTCTTTAAAATCAGTAGGTTCCCCAACTCCCTTTCCTAAAGAAAAAGCATTTTCTAAATACACGTAGAAGACACATCAAGAATTCTTGGGATTTGGGCATATGGCAGAAGTTAAATTCAGTTTGTGGAGTAACTTCTTCCAAGGGCTCACAAGTGAGGGGAATAGGGTTGCCTGGCATCTTTGTGGCAAATTCACTTGTCAGAGGCTGGTATTGTGGGTGATTACTGGTAGAAATCTGACCTGTTCTTATCTCAGAT
Organism: Rattus norvegicus; assembly: GCF_021556685.1. Taxonomy (NCBI): domain Eukaryota; kingdom Metazoa; phylum Chordata; class Mammalia; order Rodentia; family Muridae; genus Rattus; species Rattus norvegicus. Next base: position 36,168,417 of record NC_141540.1, on the reverse strand, counting down.
GAGTTCTCTTGAACTATCTAGAGTCTGGTTCATCCTGGACTTGGATGTAAAGTGGAGGAGACAGTCGCTAGCATCCCCTGGGCTCGTAGTTGTGACTTTTATTTTCAGGGAGATGCAACTGGTCTATTCATAGTAATTCTATTTCTACCCAGACAGAGTTTGCAGGGCTGGAGGTCACAAAGGAAAACAGAAATGGTGGGGTGAGAAGCCTTCATTAATCCCCTTTTGGAAGAGCCATGACCTCTCAGAACAAAAAGTATACCTAACTTTACTGCTCTCTGAGCAGTTTCTCTTACCTGTGAAGGAACTGCTTTAAGCACATTACGTTGCAAATGATAAAAACCTTTCTAACGATCTAAAGACACAGCTGGCTGTCCTTGGAAACAGAGGATCAAGGCTAAAGACTAACTGCATCTGTCTCTCTCTCTCTTTTTGTCCCAGTATGAACCTTACTCTGTCCTTATCCCTGTGGTTTTATTTTTGGTTGCAAGACTAGCGTTTAACAATTGAGCCATCTCTTCAGCCTTCTGCATGGTTTTAAATCAAAGCATTGTGTTCAGTTTTGGAGTATTCCCAATGTTGTGCCTTGATTCCACCAGTCCTGGCCAGGAATGAGTGTTCAGTGCCTATTTCTTGACATGAGAGTGAGCAAATAATAAGTATTAGGTATATTTTTATGAATGAATGGACCAAATAATCCTCAAATAAATAAGAAAAGACATTACTGAAAAATCTCTTTACTCAAAATATCAAAAAGAAAAAACTAGTCATGTTAGGAAAATCATAATAAGGCAGGCACAAATGTTCACAAACACAACACCTTTAGATGATAATATACACAGTTCCACAGGAAGAAGCAGGATGAAAATGGCTGTAGGGACCAGAGATGTGGGCTATTCTCAACCTCACTAGCATGCGGTTTGCATGGTTTAGCTTTTTAGAAATAGCCTGTCTTGAGATACTCAGGTGGTGACTAGGAAACATAAGGATATAGAGTTTTATTATGGTAGAACATGGTTTTGCACAGATAAACTATCAAATACTTTTCATGGAAAAGTCCCTAATGATTCTACTTTTAACCAAATTGGATAGACTCCTCTGACTCTTTCTCAACAAGGCTAGACCTGGGCCTCTATCAGTAAAAGTTCCTGCTAATCTATTTTAAGGAGAAATTCTTCTTTCAGACATGTCAAGTTCTTCCCAATTTAATATTTGTATCTAAGCTTTCGACCTTTCCTTTAGCAAGTATCTTGTTAGACCAACTTAGTGATCGTCAAGCTATCTCTGATATCTCTTCTTAGTATTTTTCATCTTCTGACTCCTTGTTCTGTCTATAAGTCAACAGATGCCATCACTATGTTTGGGGCTGAGTTTAATCTCTTTCCTCATTGTAATAGTTCCAGTTCATACTATAATAGTCTCATATGAAATATTCCTTCCCACTTAATTCAAAATATCAAGTAGTTGAATAAGAAATAAAGATTGGCTTGAATGGATAACAGAGACAAAATATCACCTTGGCTTTGCATTATGAAAGTTTCTACAAAAGTTAACCATTTTCTATTTTCAGAAAGACATAGAAAGTTATCTTGGGGGAGAGTGTCAGTGGGAAAGAGGAATCTAATATTTTTTAAGACATTTACAGTAATATTTTGAATTAAGACATTTTACAGTGATGGATCATTTGTCTCATTCATTCAAAAAAATCACTTCTTCACTCTCAGTAAATTCACCTAATGCCCACATTTTTCATATCATTACACTCAAATCTAGTCATATCTGTTGTTTGATCTAATTATTACATAATTTTGAGCATTTTAAGTGACAAATACAATGTTAGAAGAATTGCAATGCCATCAAGCATATCCTATGTCCTACACCAATCTCATTCCCAAAAGAGAGTCTTATAGACTTTTATCAAAACACAAGCATATGAGAAGAATTCAGAACATATTTTCATTCCTATGATTTGGCATTGAAATATCATGACTGTATTTAATACACTTCCATTATTAAAGATTTTAGCTTAATGAGTCAAATTTTGACTACAAGCTCTCAAATACTCCATAAACATTTGCTGAATAATGATTCTCCATATGGACAACTGGTCTACCCATAAGAACCTGTGGTTCCTTGAAACCTCATCTATTTACATAGATGTCGATGAGAACTGTATATTTGGTCTATTCATGGATAATACACATACATTTGTATGTGTGCTTTCCATAGTATGTAGTTTCTCTTGTCTTATATGTCCTTAATACCTATCTCTCATTCGAATGAAACCTTCTAGAGAGCTTGTGTTTCTAGCTCACACTGACAATGTGGAAGAGTTTGAGGTAGGCACTGGAGCTATAAAATAGGAGCTAGTGTTTATGACCCCTTACTATGATTTACCTAGCACCTGTTGTGAATGAACTCAATTAATTATACTGATAGCTCAATGGTGTATGTTATTGTTATCAGCATTTTCTTGAAGAGGAAACTGAGGAAAAGCATGGGGAAATGAAGTAACTTGCCTAAAGTCCTCCAGTCAATAAGTAATGAAGCTGGGTTTCAAACCCATAAAATTCAACTCCAAATTCCAAGCTACTGATGAGGTTTCTTTTATAGCTTGACTCATGGCAAGCAATAAATTCTTGCTGGTTAATTAATTTGGATATATGAGAAGATTAAATTTTTTTCCTACCATTTGCTCAGTCTTAAAAGAACTGTGCTGGAGAACATGGGCTGGCAAGTTTGACATCTTTGAGCTGGTTTGCTTGAAGAGACGCCCGCTGTTCTGGAAATAACTTCAGCATGCTGCTGTGTTTTGCCATCCTCCTAGCTAGCTTTAAATAATGTGGGTCACAACTATAAATGCCCTGGCCTTTTTCTTGTTGGGATTCTGAATTTGCGGAGCTTACATAAGGAGATGTTGCTGAGACAAGGATAAAAGGTGATTGGATTCAGGGATATTTGCTCAGGGAGGGGTACAATAGAGAATTAGCCTAGAGAGGAAGGACTTCTCCCAATATCAGTTCTTTTATTTTCCAGAGGATTCACTGTGCCTCTAAGCAAGTCATTTTACTTCACTCTGCTTTCTTACATCTCTCTAAAGTGTGTGAGATATTTCCAAGTCTGGAGGCAGATGGAAAGGCTAGAAGAGCTAAATAAGAAAATGGAATGAACAATTTATTATTGTGTGCTCTGGATGTGCTAAACAACAGGAGATTAATGAAACTTCCAGATGAGTCAAGGTTTTGAGGCTGCAGGGAGCACACCTACAGATAAGGCAGCATGAACTGCTCATCTCCTTATCCCTGCCCACTCTGGAACTCTAAAGCTCAACCAAAATGGTCCTTAAAGGTCAATTGTTTGTACATCTCAGTACAAAAGACCACGGAGGGAGCTTTGACTTGGATCTTTATCAGTGCAAAAGAAATTATTTAGACTGTTTTGAATGTACAGTAAGATCACAGTGCAACATTATAAAATACAGCAAAAGGTGGTCAGTTCTATGCACATTAGTTGATGCCATAAATTACCAATTAGTCCTCATATAAAGGAGTAGAAATACTTATTAATCAAGGGAGTCAGGAGAAAAGTCTCTCTTCTCATTAATTATAGTTTTTTTATTCATGTTCTCCTATCTCATATGTATGTCTCCTATTATCAGAGCCAAGATCCAAAGACTCTTTTCATCAGTTGCTTTTTCTTCTTGCAAATGGATCTCAGTCTCTGTGGGTGTTGGTTTACAATTTATTCTGTGACCTTTATCAATTAGGGAAGAATTGTATACCCTCAAATCGGCTCCCCAAGAAGCCTACCACCTGATCATGATATGTTCCTCTAAGATTGGCATGTCTGCCCCTCTGTTTTGTGTACTCCCTGTTATGCTATGTGGTAAATACACATAATTTCTCCCCCTAGTTGGGAACCACAAGAAAGGCAAACCCTTGCTGTTCAGCATTGTGAAAATCCCTCTGCTTAACACAGCCCTAAACTTGCAAACAAAAGCAAAGCAAACCAAACATGCATAATATAATTATTCCTGTATCATTAAGCTTTAATTGCCTTAATATCAAGATACCTAGGGAACCTAGTCTTTTCTTTAAGAAAACACAAATCCTTTGAGTGTGAAAGAGACTGTGGTGAAGTAGTGGGAGGATAGAGAAGCACATCAGAAAATGAAAGAGAGAAATGCTCACTGAATATCATATCTAATATGACAGCACTAGTTATGATTAGGCTTTGTTGTTGGGCACTCACCAGAGAGGATTGCTCAGCAATGGTTTTAAGCCAGTAGAAAATCTTTATATAGGTGGCCAGAGACTACACTAAGTGTTCCAGTACAGTACTGGGCCTTTCTTAGGGTGAGCTTTAAACACAAAATCCATGTTCTGGGTTGACATACTTCAGTTAACAAGAACAGTTAGATGGAAATGGAACTACAGAGGCTAAAATGTAATGTTAGTACATTTTGAGACTTTGCCAAAACTATGGACTTTATTGGATGTTGTTGTAAAAATATAAAAATAAAAAACGGTATTGTCTTTTACCCCGATAGCTCTGGCACCTCAGTGCCCCAAGATATCTGCTAGGTATCTTGGTGGAAACACATCCCAGCTGCACACTTTCCTACACTCAAACCCTCACATAAAAGAACACACAACACAATAATCTTTGACTCAATTGAGAAGATATAATTGCCACTTAAACATACAAAGCCCGGTACCATCCATCCCTTAGGAACCTTAATAACAACCTGTAAATACACAGAGCAGAATCTTAACATCACCTGCCATGGCTTCTCACCCTTTCCTCTCTCCTGTCTCTTCCTTTCTGACCTAGTCTCCTCCTCTTCCTTCAAACTTCTCTCCTGCCCATCCTTTCTTCTCCTCCAATGACAGGCCTCCTTTTATCCTGTACCTACCCCTCACCTGTACTTTACAAATTGAGTGGGGAGAAGGTTCTGGTGAATTTACCTGATTCCTGAGTACATGACAAAGCAGCTCTCCTTTGGGCAGTAGAATTAGCATCAAAATACAGATAACTTTAGGGCAAACCACAACAATTGGATTAGGTTTTTGTTTTAGATCTCGACATATACTGCTGTCTACAAGTTAAGGCCTAGGACCCTGTTACAGGTTTATCCCTTCATCTTTAGGACACAATGGAGTGGAAACCTAATGGTTCTTTGGATAGTCAGTTGGGCAGTGTTTGCTGGAGCAAACATGTAAGGAAACATAGGTGGAAGCTGAAATGGTCAAGGGTGAAAGAATAAGGCAGACTCCTGGGGGAACATTTCACTGAACCAGACACAGAAGAGAAGATGTTCTGCTAAAGTAGACACATGAAAGGCCACATAATGAAGGATTCTTTGCTAACAGCAGGCATATATTGGTGTGCCGTATACTGATTAGCTGAACTGATTTCTTGTGACTCTATAGAAAGAAATGCACCAAAAATCTTCTGGTGGTGTGCTGCCGATTCTTGCCACTTCCAAAGAGTCAGGCTAATTGGCAGAGTGATGTCAGCTGAGAAAGGCACACGTGCACAGGCAAGACAAGTGCTGAGGCAAGACCCCTGGAGGACACATGATGTTGGAAAGGATGTATGGAGTTTGACGGATGGCGGTGCACTGAGTTAGGCTAGCTTATAGAATTAGCTGTGCAACACTGGTGAGCCTTGCATCTTCACTGATTGATCTTCACTTCTCTGAGAGAGGGACAGCTGAGAACTTCTCCTGGTCTCCTGGGTCCCGACTGCTAACTCGTACCAAGGCTGAGGCCTGGCTGTCTCTGCTAGGTCCTGTCACCACTGGTGCTAACCTGAATCTACAGAACTGGACTGCTGGTGTATCCATGAAGTATTTGTGAGTAGAATGAGTGGCTGCTGCTGACCTGTGAACTGAACTGCCAATTTCCAGTCTACACAGATGAGAGTTGCTTGAAAGAACATTTCTAAACAGGTCCTCTTCCCATCTATCTTTTAATTCCCACTCCCTTTGCTGGATAGTGGGAAGGTTAAACCATTAAGAACCATCATTAAAAATAAAGTTTGAAAAAAATTAATGTTACAACATGCCCTCTGCGCACAGAGTAGTTCTGTTCACTTCTGTCTCTGTCAAGTGGTTTATTTGTTTTTTTCATATTCCAAGATTGCTTGGAACGTGAGGGAAAATTGCACATTGGGAATTCTATAGACTAAAAGGGATGAACTAGGTAAAGAAGAGGCCTGGACACTTTCACACCCTCGCTTTCAAATGATGCTGCCATGTACCCAGATAGAAGGTGTATCATGTTTAACGTTTATCGTCAATTTGACAGAATGAGGGTGACACAGGAGATGGGCCTCTGAGAATGAGGAATTCTGATAATTGATAGGAGAAGATCCATTTTAGTTGTGGGCCAGGCCATTCCCTAAGCAGAGAATTCTGAACCATAGAGAATTCAGGCAGGACATTGATATGCATGCAGTCACCTCTAATTCTGACTATGGAATAGTGATCTGAGAGATTGCTTCAAAAATTCTGTCTTGGCTGTCTTGGCTTCTCAGGGGACTATACCTTGAACTGTGAGCTAAAAATGAAACCTTTCTCTCTTAAGTTGATTTTGTCATAGTATTTTATCGCAGGAATGGGAAAGGAAATTACACTAGGTAGTGTGGCATGACATAACTGATGAAGACCCATATACACGGGAGGTAACTCTTTGAAGGAAGAAGTTGGGTACCAGCATTTGTATGCTTTAGCATTGTATACGTTAATTAAACTTTGAAGCATGGCATAGAGCAGAGTAGACTTCCTCTAGTCCATATAGTCCATGTGCATTAAAAACTAATTTTTCCATTTGTTTTGAACTTTTGTTTCTAATTTATGTTTTAGTAAAGCTCAGATTTGTGGATTAGACAGCCTTGTCCTATCACATCTAAGAAAGTATGCTTAATGAATTGTTATCTATGTACATAGCATGATGGCAACCCTTTTATTATACTGATTAAATGCCTGAAAAGGTGAGAGTGCTTTATTTAGGTTCTTGGTTTGAAGGGGGATATTCTATATTCTACCACAGTAGGGGAAGAACAGTACCTTGCAGGTTGTCAGAGTACCTGCTCAGATCTCTGCAAACCAGGAGTCAGAAACAAGATAGGAAATAGACATTAGCCCCAAGACCTCCCCTACCAAGACATCTACTTCTTCCAACCTAGCCAAAACTCCCCAAGGTTACTTGGCCTCTCAAAACAGCACCACCAAGGACTAAGGGTTCAAACACATGAACCTACAGGAAATAGAGCTTGTAGAATTTGACCTGTACTGATGTCCTATAGTGAAAGCAATTTAGCTCTGTAAACTAAACAAATCATTGGAGATCATACAGTTTTGCTCTTTAAATGTGTGGGAAGGGTGCCATGCTATGTTAAGAAGAGATAAGGTTTTTAATTCCACATTTTTTCCACAATATTCCACAGAGAAAAGATGTGTTCTTTGACATTTACAAGTGGAATGGAAACTGAAGTCTTACCAGGATTTCTTCTTTCTATATAACTGTATAATGAATGGAGCAGGGGTCCATATGATTGTGGATGACAGTACTCTGGTTAGTACTGTTTTACCTGAGGAACATATATAACACATAACATATACATGTATACATACATATATGTACATACACATATGTACATAAGTCATAAGTACATATGTACTTATACATGCATACATATGTACATATACTTATCTATATGTGTATATCTATATGTTGGTAAGGTATACAATTGTCTGAGAAATGTATATAAGTATACACTTATATACATATCTATTTATATACACATATACTTAGATATATACACATATATACATACATATATATATAAATCTATACACACACACATATATTTATATACATTCCTCAGGTAAAACAGTACTGTCCAAAATACCTTCACCCACAGTCATTATCGACACCTTGCTCCCTATATAAATATTAATGTGTACATACACATATATATATGTACAAATGCATATGTACGTGTTATATATGTTGTATATATGCATATAAATGTTATATACACACATATATATTTATAACACATATGTGTCTTACATACATATATTTTTATACACAAACATACATACATGTATACACACAAACACACACACACACGCACACACACACACACACACACACACACACACACAGGGAGCAAGGTGTCCCTATGACTGTGATTACAGTACTCTGGAATGGAGAATGCTGTCTGAGGTGTTGAAGTCTGCATCCCCCGCTTCCCATCCCCTGCATGTACAGAGATGAGTCACACCTCATAACTTTGATTTCCCCATCTGCCAAGCTTTGTCTAATCATTTCACAAGAGTGGGGATTTTCATGAGATAAAATCATCCCATAGTAGGTAAGCAGGAAGTGCAAATTTCATTGCTCTCCCCTCTCAAGTAATATACCAGCTAAGTGCATATATTCACATATGAATACAGGATGAAAAATGGAGAGGGGAAAGGAGAAGAGTCAGAGGAGAGAGAAGGAAGGAGAGACACAGAGACAGAGACAGACAGAGCTAGATGATATAGGTGACATAGATATTGATGATATAGATATACTTATATACATTCCTCAGGTAAAACCATATTTGGCATTTTTTTTCTTAGATCCAATTTTCTACTCACCCAAGCAGACATGTTTCATTCATTCTGGCTGAAGAACTAAATATCACATTTTAAAGAGAAGACAACAGATGAGAAAGATCAATTTATCTTATTTTACTTTATTCCTATAAACCTCGCATTTTAAACCAGTGAGTAAACTTATAGGCATATAAATGCTTTACACACCATAAAAATAGGGCACCCTTGGAGCTAATGATTTAAACCAGAAAACCAAACATTTCATTTGGTCTTCATTGGACAGCAGGCTCGTTTAGTGAGGCTGCTTGGATGTTATTTTTAAGCAGACTACTTTGTGTCTGGCGTACTGTCTAGAAAATGCAACGTTTCATTATCAAACAGAAACACTAGCGCTGTGGCCTGGGAGTCATCAAAGGAATAGCAGATATGCCATCAGGCCCAAATAATAAGGCTGGTTAATATCACTCATTGTTAGTCTTTGCAGCATATCATGTTTGAGAATCTAATTATATTGCAATTGACCTATATAAAATTTCAATGATGTCTTTTGTACCCAGTCTGCATTTGCATTTATTTAACAAGCATTTATAGAATATCTACTATGCGCTAGAAACAGCGCTTAGCACTGGCAAACTCACAATGAGTAAGAGCAAGACCAACCAGCAGCAAGGCAGTTGGCACTGGAAAATTGAAATTAGACTTTTAAACCTCCGATTTATTTTAACTCACTGAATATTGTCTGTCTTCTTTTGTTATTAGTATTTTTCTTTTCTTGGATTTTTTTAATTTACATTTTAAATGTTATATTTTTTCCTGGTTTCCCCTCCAGAAGCCCACTATCTCATCTCCCCTTCCCCTGCTTCTGTGAGGGTGCTCCCTCGCCCACTGATACTCCCTCCCACCTCCCCATCTCAACATTCTAGGACATCAAGCATTGACAGCATCAAGGGCCTCTACTCCCATAGATGCCTGACAAGGCCATCCACTGCTACAGATGTGGATGGAGCCATAGGTCCATCCCTGTGCACTCTTGGGATGGTTGTTTAGTCCCTGGAAGTTCTGGAGGGTCTGGTTGGTTGATATTGTTGTTTTCCTTAGGGGGTTGCAAACCCCTTCAGTTCCTTCAGTCCTTGCTCTAACTCCTCCACTGGGACCCCCATTCTCAATTCAATGGTTGGCTGCTGTGTGCATTGCTGTATTTGTCAGGCTCTGGCAGAACCTCTCAGAAGTACAGCTATACCAGGTTTCTGTCAGCATGCACTTCTTGGCATCTGCAATATTGTCTGGGTTTGATGTCTGTACATGGTATGGAACCCCAGGTAGAGCAGTCTCTGGATGGCAATTCCTTCAGTCCCTGCTCCACACTTTGTCTTCATATTTCCTCTTGTGAGTATTTTTATTCTGCCTTCTAAGAAGTACTGAAGCATCCACTCTTTGGTCTTCCTTCTTCTTGAACTTTGTGTGGTTTGTGAATTTTATCTTATGTATTCTGAGCTTTTGGTCTAATATCTGCTTATCAATGAGTGCATACCATGTGTGTTCTTTTGTGATTGGGTTACCTCACTCAGGATGATACTTTCTAGTTCCATACATTTGCCTAAGAATTTAATAAAGTCATTGTTTTTAATAGCTGAGTGGTATTCCATTCTGTAAGTGTACCACATTTCCTGTGTCCATTCTTCTGTAGAAGTACATTTGTGTTGTTTCCAGACTCTGGCTATAATAAATAAGGCTGCTATGAATATAGTGGAGCATGTGTCCTTGTTATATGTTGGAGTATCTTTCAGATATATGCCCAGGAGTGGTACAGCTCAGTCCTTAGGTAGTACTATGTCCAACTTTCTGAGAAACCATCAGACTGATTTCCAGAGAAGTTGTACCAGCTTGCAGTCCCACCAACAGTGGAGGAGTGTTCCTCTTTCTCCACATCCTCACCAGGATCTGCTGTCACCTGAGTTTTTGATCTTAGCCATTCTGACTGATGTGAGGTAGAATCTCAGAGTTGTTTTGATTTGCATTTCCCCAATGAATAAGGATGTTGAACATTTCTTTAGGTGCTAATTGGCCATTTGATATTCCACAGTTGAAAATTCTTTGTTTAGCTCTGTACCCCATTTTTAATAGGGTTATTTGACTCTCTGGAGTCTAACTTTTTGAGTTCTTTGTATATATTGGATATCAGCCCTCAGATATAGGATTGGTAAAGATCTTTTCCCAATCTGTTTATTGCCATTTCGCTTTATTGACAATGTCATTTGCCTACAGAAGCTTTGCAATTTTGTGAGGTCCAATTTATTGATTCTTCATCTTAGAGCATAAGCCATTGGTGGTCTGTTCAGGAAATTTTCCCCTGTGCCCATGTGTTCAAGGCTCTGCCCACTTTCTCATCTATTATTTTCAGTGTATCTGGTTTTATGTGGAGATCCTTGATCCACTTGGACTTGAGCTTTGTACAAAGAGATAAGAAAGGACCGATTTGCATTCTTCTACATCTGAACTCTGGTTTAACCAGCACCTTTTGCTGAAAATGTTATCTTTTTCCACTGGATGGCTTTAGCACTTTTGTCAAAGATCAAGTGATCATAGGTATGTGGGTTCACTTCTGGGTCTTCAATTCTATTCCATTGATTTACCTTCCTGTCTCTGTACCAATAGCATACAATTTTTAATCACTATTGTTCTGTAATACAGCTTGAGGTCAGGGATGGTGATTCTCTCAAAACTTCTTTTATTATTAAGGATACTTTCCCCTATCCTGGGTTGTTTTGTTATTCCAAATGAATTTGCAAATTACTCTTTCTAACTCTGTGAAGAATTGAGTTGGAATTTTGATGGGGATTGCATTGAATCTGTAGATTGCTTTCGGCAAGATGGCCATTTTTACAATATTAATCCTGCCAATCCATGAGTATGGCAGATCTTTCAATTTTCTGAGATCTTTTTCAATTTCTTTCTTCAGAGACTTGAAGTTCTTGTTATGCAGATCTTTCACTTCCTTGGTTAGAGTCACATCAAGGTATTTTATATTACTTGTGACTATTGTGAAGGGTGTTCTTTCCCTAATTTCTTTCTCAGCCTGTTTATCCTTTGAGTAGAGGAAGGCTACTGATTTGCTTGAATTAATTTTATGTCCAGTTACTTAGCTTCTGGTTCCTGCTGCTTTGAATGCTCCATAATAATGAACTGTCACCTGGAGTAGTGAGCCAAATGCACCATTTCTCCTCAAGTTTCTTGTCTGAGGTAATTTATCAGGACAACAGGAAACAAAACTAGACACATCTCATATATTTCCTTCCTTCTTTCTTTCCTTCCTTTCCCTTCCTTCTTTCCTTCCTTCCCCTTCCTTTCCTTCTTTCTTCTCTCTCTTTTAAGGTTATGTGTACCATTCACATTTCTCTCTTTTGCTGAGGGAGAAAGAATGAACTAATAGTCAAAAGGACTATTAATACCACAATCTACTATTTCTGATAAATGTCTGATTAGATCTTTTGCTGCTAAAGAGAGATTTTCTTTAGAAAAAAAATTTCTAGAAAACTCTAAAGTCTAAAATTATTTCAAGTGTGTCTGTGTGTCTCTGTGTGTTTTTTTCTGTGTATCTTTCTGTGCATCTCTTTATATGTGTATTTGTCTGTGTCTATGTCTATTTTGCTCATGTATGTGAATGTTTGCATTTATATCATTTTTCTCATAGATTGATTTATATTAATCAGTAAGAGTAAATTAAAGAAGTATTGGAACAATAATCAATTAAATCTATACACATTTTAAAATGGATTTTGTATTGTTCTGTATTTTCATATTTCAAAGTTTCTTTGTAAAGTGTATAGCACTTCAAAATGTTAATTAATTAAAATTAACATGTTTTATTCATAGATGCTGTATTGGAGGTCTAATTTGTGATGGAAATATGATAAATGGCTAGAAAATTATACTAAGTAATGTGCCTTTATCATTAACCACACCTTTGGGATATTCAAAAATCTTGGTAAGTAGAACAAAGCGCAAACCTTATTGTCTACTTAGTAGACATATAACCAAAGCTCATGTCTTATACTGTGGAAATAATGAACACTCTCATAGCCATCAGAGTTAAGAAAAACATTTTATTTATATAGGTGCTTAACCAACATATTGATGGTCTATTATTCATGAGCACTGCTGAATGTTGGCTCTGCACAGTAACGAGGTCACAAGAACCTTATATGAGTTCACTATTCATCAAGGAAGCCACTCTGAAGCACAGTATTATCATGCCCACTGAGGTACTCTCATCTCCATGAGACTGCACCAACCCTTACATACCCCTGTGGTAATGGTTGGGGCATTTTCTTCCTAGAACATGCTTCTTCCTTAACTATATTAGTTAATGCTTAATTGTTTTATCCAATTTTTCATTTTTAACCTTAGAATTGTTAGCTGACCAGTTTCCCTGCTAGAGCATCCAGGAAGATGGTGTTTTGTCCACCGCCCTTGTCTTATCTTGCCTATAGAACAGTGATGTCTAGTAGAAAAGAGCATCAGAGGAGATTTCTAATTTTTGATTATATTGAAATATTAAATCATATTTAAAATTATTATTTATAAACTTAGTCATTCAAACTTGCCTTCATTGACACAGGGTCTCACTAGGCAGTCCGGACTGGCCTGAAAATTGCCATGTAGATCTGGCTGGCTTCAAATTCTCAATCTTCCTGCCCATGTCTGCCAGGTTCTGAATTAGTTCATCCTTACCATGCCCAGTTTTGAGCTTATTCACTTTTTATTGAACTCTGAGACTTCACCTTCAGCCTGCTCACTTGACCTATCCCATGACTTTCTTGTTTTTGGAAATGTATCCTTGTTATCTCACCTCTGGATAGCATCACACTATCTTCTTTTGTGTTCTAAGGGCCCTTGGAATCTAAGCATTAGCATGCTAATCAATCAATGACGGACTATGCTTACAATATGGCTCCTGAAGTTGACAACTCCAAATGACATTGTACCTGTGTTAATTTGTGTAAAGTACATTTTATGGTATTCACAAGATGACAAAGTTGCCTAATGACATATCTAGGAATGTGGCTAATATATGCTTGTTCTTCACAATTTGGATTCACCTCTTACAAGGCTTTCATGCAAACTATTGGCCTCTATCTCCATTGTTGTCTTTTGTTTGTGTGACAATGTACCTCAGGAGCCTATGTGAGTTTCTGTTGAAGCTTTCTCATTAGGACTGATGGTTTTGTCAAGGAACAACATTGACAAGGAGCTCAGAAAACACAGTTCTACAAAGAGACACCCTGCATCAAAGGCTTTTTTTTTTACTGTTTAGGTTTAAATATTAATGAAATTTGTATCTCTACAAATTAGAATACAAAACAAGGTGGGGAGTGCTTCCTAAATCTCTTGAGAAAAATCAAGCAAGAGAAAGTGCTTTCTTTCCCCATGAGACACAGCTTAAATTTCTGCCCTCACAAATATTTAAAGGGAGCCTAGCAGCAGTTATTCCTAAAGAAGAATGACAAGAATCTTCCTATGCAGAAAAAAAATGAAAAAATTTCAGGGAATGTTGTTAATGTAAGAAGGATTCTTGGCATGTTGGGAAGGAAGGTACTGAACCATGGTAATTCTACCCAAATGAAACAACTAGGACAGCGCCTTCAGGAGGTGCGCAAATAAAGTTTGACCATGCATGACGTAATAGCTTTTCTTTTCTGAGACAAATGATCATGAAAAGTAACTCAAGGAGAAGAATATTGGTCTATGGGTCCAGGTGCATCTGTGGACTAGCAGAGGAGAAGGATATTGGTCTAGAGTTTCAGACCCATCAGCATATTAGCAGAGGAGGTCAACGTATGATGACCAGGAAATCTAGAAATAGAGTGACTGTGCAGCCTGGTTTTCTCCTTCTTTCTTTTCATTATATCCAACTCTTCTATTACCATCACTTCCCCTTTTAATAAGGGCTATGTCTTGTACATCTGTGCTTTCTGGATTCTTTTCGAGCGCAATCCTGTCTAGCCATTTCAGCATAGGCTACTTGGAGACTACGTGGTATGAAGACAACACACATCCTGGGAGAGTACTCATTTCAAGAAGAGATTTGTGACTTGTTTAAGTTCAGACTGTGAAGGAAATGGTGCCACCACATTCAGCATGGTTCTGCCAGCCTCAGCCAATTCTCCTTTGAAATGTCCTCACAGTCTTCCCTCCACACACGTAGGCAGAGATGCCCTTCGCCAATCTCACAGACATTTCTCAATCCAATGACGTTGACTATTGAAATTAGCCATCAACATTAGTAAGCATGATTTACAAATTCATTTCTGTCTTATTTATTCATTCACACATTCATTCTGATACAGGGCCTCAGGCTCAGGTTGGCCTATAACTCACTGTACAACTGAGATGGTGTTAAAATGACCTACCAGCCTCTACCTCCCCAGCACTGAGATTGCAGGTTTGTGATACCAGACACAGGTTATGTGGTTCTGGAGATCAAACCCAGAGCTTAATGAATGCTAGGAAAAATTATTCCATCAATTTCCTGTCCTCCATCTCAAACTCCTTTCTTTTCTGTTACTTAGTATCTATACATTTCAGTGTATACTTTAGAGCCCTTGTGCTCAGGAAATTGAGTGTTACCCAGAGGAAGAAATTTTTCGAGCCAATGCTGCTCAAAAACCAAAATTAATGAGGAGAGTTACTTTACAGCTAAAGACATTTACCATTCCAGTTCATGCCTGAGAGTAAAGGACAATATAATGTCTAAACCACATTAATTAGTTGAATTTCACAGTTATTTAAAATGTTATTTTAACACTTTGAATTCATGAAAGAGTAACTATTCAGATGGAAAAGGTTGAAAAAGTTGTGATATAATTGTCTTCAAAGACCAAAGGACAAAAGGAATTATTCTCATATCTATTCCCAGCAAAACAAAGGTGCATATGTAGCCCAAGACAAGACAGTAAATGGAGAAGAAGATCTCAGGGGTGATTGACATACAAGAATAAATAATCCAGAAATATCTAGACGAATCCATCTTCATTGCCATATTTATGTCATAAAATTTTCTCACACTACAATTATAGTGCAGAATCATATAAAAAAGGCTTGCAGAATAATACTATAAAAAGTGAATACCGTTTACAAAGATACATACTCTCAAAACTTGGGCAAATAGTTCTTGCATACCTCATATAATGTAATATGATAATATGCAATTGCTAATAGTTACCTGTCATATCAGCAATCGTGTGTGTTTACATATCAGCAATATCTCTCTTATTCTTTTTTTCTTCTTGTCCTTAATTTTGTTGCTGTATAGAGTAAGAGAACACAGACTGTGGAACCACTTCAGAATATCTGCATCTGTCCTAATCATTTGCCTAGTGATAAACTTTTCTGCCATTGCCATTTGCAGGTGCATACCAAAAATTCTGCAGTGACCATTTTCATGCTTTTACATGCAAATGTGAGAATATTCCTCTAGGAAAAAGCTTCAAATAAGAATGATTTCAAAAAAATAATTGACATTCTAATACCGAATTATGAATGGTGTGTCCATTTCTACACACGCTCACAAGTGTGTGGAATATTACAATGTTGAGATAAAGGGGTACTTTTTGCTTCTCTATTTTTACTCCTTTTCTTTCTTTTTCTTATTAGTAGTTTTTCTTTTTCTTATTAGTAGGGTCTCTTTCTTAGTGTGGATTAATATCACTTCTATTAAGCATTGCTTAACAGCATTGTTACATTTTACCTTGACTAAGTTAAGCCATGCAGTTCACTCCAATTCACAGGGACATCACAGGTTTAGATCTTCCTTCCTTTCATTACTCTGCCCTCAAATACCCCTTCATTCTAATGTGAAGATGGGAAAGTACGTTGTCTAACATTTCATCTCTGCCTAGCCTACTCTTAAGAAGCTACCAGAAAGTGTCCAGCCAATATGTGTAAAGAAACAAGAAAATATGTAGAATTCAAGCCAAAATGAAGGCAACACAGCCCATATGCAATGAGCAGTCACAGTTCTATAAGGAGGCAAATCACCAGAAGACACGCATGACCACGGTCACAGCCACCAACTGACTTGTCTCCACGAGGGAAAACAAAACTAATAAATTACCTGAGATAGTGTCTCATAGTGAAGAAAGTGGTACACTTTTTATTCCAGATTTAGGGGGTTAATAATTTATAATCATTTGCATCAAAATAAGCACAAACAAAAAGTGATAATATAATCGTAAGATATTGGGGGTGGTCTTTTTGTCAATTTTTTTACATGTGTGTAGTATGTTTGTACATCACATTTGCTCTTTGAGTCCAGAAGAGGGAGTCACAGCCCCCAAGACGGGAATTACAAACAACAGTCAACCACACTTTGGGTGCTGGTAATCAAACCAGGTCCTCTGGAGGGGAAGCCAATGATCTTAGCCACAGAGAAAACTCTCTAGCCAGTTCTCTTGAGGTGTTTTGACACAGGATTTCACTATGTAGTCTTTGCTGGCCTGAAATTCACTACGTAATAGACCAAATTAGCTTTTAAATTACTGTGATTTTTCTGGTTCTACCTCCCAAGGGCTGATATTTCAGTTAGGAATCACACCCTCATCCTTCAGAGTTTTTTTTTTTTTAATCATGAAATTTTAATTTTTTACACCCAAATGGAATATTCCAAACATACTTAATACATTTGAAATTTTAGATGAAAGGCACAAAGCTATAGAAAATATCCTTTTAGAACTGACAAGGGAAAATAATCTTAAATTCTAATAATTATTGAATAATTCCTAATAAATCAAATTCATTTTTTAAAGTGTTTCTCATAGAAAAACTAAGGAAAATAACTTATCTAGGTGGTTCCTACATACCAGGAAAAAATAACTTCAAAAATATCTTATTCAAAAGTCTTTTAGTCAAAAAATAAGCCTCAAACTATTTTATGAGGTTAGTACAACCATAAAGGGCCAGCCTATTACTTTTCCAGTATGTCTATAAATATTAGTGGAACTACAGACATTTGTATGTTGTATGCAGTGTGATACAGAAGTATGTAGTTGTTTTAAAAAATTAAAAACTGGGCTGGAGAGATGGATCGGTTAAGAGCACTGATTGCTCCTCCAGAGTCCTTGAGTTCAATTCCCAGCAACCACATGGTGGCTTACAAACATTTGTAATTGGATCTGATGCCCTCTTCCAGTGTGTCTAAAAACAGCTAAAGTGTACTCATATACATAAAATAAATAAATATATCATTTTTAAAAATTAAAATCTAAGGTTGGAGATATAGCTCAGTAGCAGGGTGCTTTTATGCTTAAGTTCTCATGTCCAGTCTAGCACCACAATTAACTTTCAAAATGAATAAAAAAAATACATACACATAGAGTGTAAGAGCGTTTTAGTTCTATGTGATTCAATGTTAATAGATGTTTTCCAAGTTTGGAATAGAAATAAAGAACCTAAGTCTGACAATAGTATCTATCTATAACACATTATCAATTAACACATCTTTAAAAATAAGTTACTGAAAGGTTTTCTTTCTGGTAACATAATATAAAGTATATAGTTTATCATATTTAATATTGTACTTAACATTTTAAAAAAATGGGTATAAGAACTGACAGAAGTGTAAAATTCTAAGTATCTTCAAATAACATAATTACATATGGAAGAAACCTCTAAACCCCTAGAAATAAGCCACTGAGACTAAAATTAGGAAGGCCACTGTTTCAGGGGTGACTTAACACAAGAACTACACAAGATCCCTATCCTGAAAAACTCAAAATAGAGATAGTGTAAGTTTGGAAGATGCAACAATATAAAAGATCACTTCTCTACAGACTGGCCTATAAAATCAGTTTAATCTTCTGAAAATGCACAGCAGTGTGTGTGTATGAGAAGGAAATTAATCAGCTACTCCTAATACTTGTGGAAACTATTGAATTGATAAAGTAGTCAGATGTCTATCCGTGTAACAAAATACCTGGGATAAGTCAACCAATAAGAAGTAAAAGGTTTGTCTCCATCTCTGGTTGATTTACTTGGCTTGAGCCTGAGGAAAGGAGGTATACCGTGTGCCACAGGAGGAAACTCCACCTCAGGAGTAGCCAGCACTCCAGAAGAGTGGTCCCGGGGCCCAGTCCTAACTGCATGACTCCACTTGCCAGTAATACTAAGGGATGCTAATCAGGCTTTCAAGACAAGAGCCTTTGCGGGTACTTTCCTAAACCATAGTAGTTAAGAGTAGTCACACATTCTCCCTACAACAGAAGAGAAACCCCCTGCATTAGCTGTTCATACACTCACGGTAATTAATAGGGTGACTTTACCAGAACCATTGATATTGTGAAATTACCAGAACCACAAATGCATAGTTTCTGAGCTAATAAGGAGGCCAGCAATGCAGAGAAAGGGGCTGTCTTTTCTGGACCTGACACTGGATTCAACACGGATATTTATATGGAAAATGATTCAACTTTTCTCTCATCTCATTCCAACTACCATGGCTGTAGGTGGGTTGCAGATCTAAATGTGAGAGGAAGAACAAGTTTTAGGAGAAAAAAAGAGGCTGTCTTCGTGACCTTGAGGAGGGCAGATGGTTTTCCAATAGGACATGAAGATACTTTAGCATATAAAACTCTTATTGTCCTTAGCGAGATTGTCTCAAAGGCAAACCCAGAGCAGATCCATAAATCTGCCCTTCATAAACCTACCTAGGAACTAGTACCTAAATCAGCCCTAGAAATATGAAGGCTCAGAGGGGCTGGGGGTCGCCCCTCTTCCTGTGGTCTTGAGTTTGTTTAGCTCCCTCAGCTGCTCAGTTGTTTGGGTTTCCAGAGTTTTCTTTCCCCTCTGCCAGGGTTCAAATCTCAACTTCGTCACCCATCAGCTTTTCTGTTCCTCATGCCTCCCCATTCTCACCTGGAAAGCAGGTATCCATCCACTAAGAGTCCTGAATAGACTTAAATGCCTTTGGTGATTTTGCTGTATTGCTACAAATGTGAAAACCCAACTAACACCCTAGTAAATGAAGTCTAGCAATAAAATAAACTCATAATCGACTGTAAACAAGTAGAATTTATTCTCAACATGCAAACATATGTCCTCACTAGAAACAGACATTATGCATTGGGAATAACAGTGATGTTTATGGAATAGGTTACATTGACTATCTCAGTACTTGGGTGGTCATGAACATTGCTCAATACACCATGTTTTCACAATTTTTTTATTCTTCTTATTTTAGATCAAAGGTAAAATGTGAGCATCTAGAGGAAACCTAATCTCATCATAAAACCTAATGGCTTTTCGTCATTTAAACCATGACTTCTTATAAGTTCAAGGCAAGAAAGAAGGTAGTAAAACAAAGCACAGCTATGCAAAAACAGGAGGCAAAAAATCATATCAACTAATGAAACACTGGCAGGATTCAGATTAGCATCCTAAGGCCCCAATCCAAGGACACCTGTTATCACAGCTAGAATGTAACACTACTTAGTGTTAATGTCAATGACTCAATAAGTCAAGAGGAGGATATAAGGTAAAGATATCTGTGAGTGAAATAACTCATTGTTTGTTACTAATCCATTTTCCTCCTGAAAAAAGCAAAACAAAACTAAACCAAACCAAACCAAACTAATGCAAAAATAAAACACAACAAGGAACCCAATTAGTAATCCAATCTGCTAAGAAGCCTGATGGTAAAAGGTAGCTTTCCCTACCTGCTAAAAATAACTGATAAGAAATTATGGAAGAACCAGAGCTCTAATCTGTAGCACGAGAGGTAAATACCCTCAAATGAGACGGAAAGAGCAACGAGAATAATTTTGGAGTCACAAGCTGCAGCATGCTGCTCAGCAAGAAGATTTCAACAGATGCAGAAGGTTGTCTCCCTGGATGAGAAGTGTGGCCCACGCTAATTGCATATAGCATGCTTAGAGAACTACTCATAGGCCTTCTGAGGAAACTTTCAAAATTATAATGAGAAGAATGTGGCACTGTGAGGGACATTGCTCTATACACCACGAAGAGAGAGGGAGTAAGACAGGGACTTCTGAGGTTAATTTTAGGTCTTAAAAATCATGGGGTGGGGGGGCGGCATTTCTTTTAAAATACCTTTTAAAGTGCTCTGAAATTTTAACAGTAAAAATACTTGAGGACAGGGGTTCCTGGTCAGAGTCTCTTGTACCTTTTCAGATTCACACCATAAGAACGGACTCATTTTCATACTTTTCAGAAAAGTGTGCCACGGAAGGAAGTAGAACTGGACGATCGCATCATCCTGTCAGACGGCGTAGCATTTATTTGCCTGTCTTCACACGCCCTACATCAGTATCCACGGGGTTTTGGTCTGTGCGGTTGATAATATACTCAATAATAAATTCTCCACAGGACGTGGAGATTATGCTCAATGCTGACCTTTATATCACACAACAGATCTCGGCACTGTGTTTTAGCACACAGTGTAATTAGTTAGTGAGGTTATATTCATAAAGATTTGGTCCAACCTGGAACTATGCTTCCTTTAAGACACTATCCATCCAACGTTATCCTCTCTGGTGCTGGTTAGCTGAACTAGATCTGTGCACATCCACACACATACATACTTACAAGACCACCTCTCCCACATAATTTGTGGATTTAGAGTAGTAAAAGCTAATTTTTCCATGGTAGAAAAATGTCATAAGATTCAAAGGCAGGGGAAGTTCAGAACTTTGATAAAGTAAAAAGAAATGGGCATTTATAGGGCCTGACTCGGCAAACTTTCTTTACAGTTACTTTTAAGTTATATTATGATTGTCTCACAGAGGATCTAGTCAAACACATTCTCCATATCCAAAAGCAGTATTCAGAAGTATCATTTCTGCTTCACTGACTGTTTTATTTTGACAATGTAAGGCATGAAGAAACCATCTCCTGATAGAAAATGGCAAAAAGTTCTTATTGGTTGTTGGTAGAAAGTTTCCCTTTATATGTTGGCATACTAGAATGTTCCTACTTGAAGCATATTTGAAATGCTTGAGATCAAATGCGTTTGAAGAATTTTTTTTATTTTTTCTTTCATTGGATTTTTTAAATTTACATTTTAAATGTTATCTGCTTTCCCAGTTTCCAGTCCAGAAACCCACTATCCCTTCCCCCTACCCCCTACTTCTGTGAGGGTGCTCCCTTATTAAACCACCCACTCCATCCTGCCTCACCAACCCTGACATTCCCCTACAATGGGGCATTGAGCCTTGACAGGACCTGACAAGGCCATCCTCTGCTACATACATGGATGGAGCCATAGGTTCATGCCTGTGCTCTTTTGGAATGGTGTTTTAGTCCCTGGAAGCTCTGGGGGTCTGGTTGGTTAATATTGTTCTTTTTATGGGTTGTAAACTTCTTCAGTCCTTTCTCTAACTCCATCATTGGGGACCTCATTTTCAGTTTAATGGTTGGCTTCGAGAATCTGCCCCTGTGTTTGTCAGGCTCTGGTAGAACCTCTCAGGAGACAGCTATATCAGACTCCCATCAGCAAGCACTTCTTGACATCCACGATAGTGTCTGGTTTGGTGTCTGTATATGGGATGGATCCCCAGGTTGGGCAGTCTCTGGATGGCCTTTCCTTCAGGCTCTGCTCCACACTTTGTCTTCGTATCTCGTCTTGTGAATATTTTTGTTCCCCCTTCTAAGAAGGACTGAAGTATCCACACTTTGGTCTTCTTTCTTCTTGAGCTTCATGTAGTTTGTGAATTGTATCTTGGGTATTCCGAGCTTTTGGGCTAATATCTGCTCATCACTGAGTGCATACCATTGTAAATGTATCACATTGTCCGTGTCCATTCCTCTGTTGCAGGACATCTGGGATCCTTCGAAATCCTGGCTACTATAAATAAGGCTGCTATGAACATATTGGTGCATGTGCCCTTGTTATATGTTGGAGCATCTTTTGGGTATATGCCCAGGAGTGGTATAGCTGGGTCCTCAGTTAGTACTATGTCCAATTTTCTGAGGAACTTCCAGACTGATTTCCAGAGTGGATGAATGAGCTTGCAATCCTACCAACAATGGAGGAGTGTTCCTCTTTCTCCACAACCTCACCAGCATCTGCTGTCACCTGAGTTTTTGATCTTAGCCATTCTGACTGGTGTGAGGCAGAATCTCAGAATTGTTTTGATTTGCATTTCCCTGATGACTAAGGATGTTGAACGTTTCTTTAGGTGGATATTGGCCATTTCATATTCTTCAGTTGAGAATTCTTTGTTTAGCTCTGTGCCCCATTTTTAATAAGGCTATTTGATTCTTTGGAGTCTAACTCTTTGAGTTCTTTGTATGTATTGGATATTAGCCCTCTGTAGGAAAGGATTGGTAAGGATCTTTTCCTACTCTGTTCATTGCCATTTTGTCCTAATGACAGTGTCCATTGCCTTACAGAAGCTTTCCAATTTTATGAGGTCCCATTTGTTGAATCTTGATCTTAGAGCATAAGCATTGGTGTTCTGTTCAGGAAATTTTCCCCTGTGCCCATTTGTTTGAGGCTCTTCCTCACTTTCTCTTCTATTAGTTTCAGTGTATCTGGTTTTATGTGGAGGTCCTTGATTCACTTGGACTTAAGCTTTGTACAAGCAATAACAATGGATCAATTTGCATTCTTGTACATGCTGACTGCCAGTTGAACCAGCACCATTTGTTGACTATACTGTCGTTTTTCCACTGTATGGTCTTAGCTCCTTTGTCAAAGATCAAGTGACCATAGGTGTGTGGGTTCATTTCTGGGTCTTCAGTTCTATTCCATTGATCTACCCGCCTGTCTTCATACCAATACCTTACAGTTTTTATCACTATTGCTCTGTAATACTGCTTCAGGTCAGGGATAGTGATTCCCCCAGAAGTTCTTTTATTGTTGATAATATTTTAACTATCTTGGGTTTTTTAAGTGAATGTGTAAATTGCTCTTTCTAACTGTGTGATGAATTGATTTGGAATTTTGATGGGGATTGCATTGAATCTGTAGATTGTTTTTGGCAAGATGGCCATTTTTCCTATATTAATTCTGCCAAACCATGAGCATGGGAGGTTTTTCTGTCTTTTGAGATCTTCTTCAATTTCTTTCTTCAGAGACTTGAAGTTCTTGTCATACAGATCGTCACTAGCTTGGTTAGAGTCGCACCAAGATATTTTATATTATTTGTGGCTATTGTGAAGGGTGTCATTTCCCTAATTTCTTTCTTAGCCTGTATATCCTTTGACTAGAGGAAGGCTACTGATTTGTCTGAGTTAATTTTATATCCAGCCACTTTGCTGAAGTTGTTTATCAGCTGTACAAGTTCTCTGGTGGAATTTTGGGGATCAATTAAGTATACTATCATATTATCTGCAAATAGTGATATTTTAACTTCTTCTTTTCCAATTCGTATTCCTTTGACCTCTTTTTGTTGTCTCATGGCTTTAAATAGGAATTCAAGAACTATATCCAATAGGTAGGGAGAGAGTGGGCAGCCTTGTCTAGTTCCTGATTTTAGTGATATTACTTCAAGTTTCTCTCCATTTGACTTCCTGTTGTCTACTGGTTTGCTGTATATTGTTTTTGGTTTGTTGTTGTTGTTTTGTTTTGTTTTTACTATGTTTAGGTATGAGCATTGAAATCCTGATCTTTCCAAGACTTTTATCATGAAGGGGTGTTGAATTTTCTCAAATAGTTTCTTGGCATCTACACATCTTGGATCATGCGTTTGTTTGTCTGTTTTCTTTGAGCTTGTTTATTTAGTGGATTACATTGATGGATTTCCAAATATTGAATCCTGCATTGCTGGGATGAAGCCTACTTAATCATGAGGGATGATCATTTTGATGTGTTCTTGGATTCGGTTTGCAAGAATATTATCAAGTATTTGGGCATCAATATTTATAAAAGAAATTGGTCTGAAGTTCTCTTTCTTTGTAGGGTCTTTATGTGGTTTATGTGTAAGTGTAATTGTGCCTTCACAGAATGAATTGGGTAGTGTTCTTCTGTTTCTATTTTGTGGAATAGTTTGGAAAGTATTGGTATGAGGTCTTCTATGAAGGTCTGATAGAATTCTGCACTGAACCCATCTGATTCTGGGCTATTTTTGATTGGGAGACTTTTAATGATGGCTTCTATTTCTTTAGGGGTTATAGGATTGTTTAGATGGTTTATCTGATCCTCATCTAACTTTGGTATCTGGTATCTGTCTAGAAAATTGTCATTTTCATCCATATTTTTCAGTTTTGTTGAGTATAGGCTTTTGTATTAGGATCTGATGATGTTTTGGATTTCCTCAGTTTCTGTTATTATGTCTCCCTTTTCATTTCAGATTTTGTTAGTTTGGATATTGTCTCTGTGCCCTCTTGTTAGTCTGACTAAGGGTTTATCTATCTTGTTGATTTTCTCAAAGAACAAAGTCCTGGTTTTGTTGATTCTTTGTATAGTACTTTTTGTTTCTACTTGGTTGATTTGAACCGTGAGTTTATTTCCTGCCTTCTACTCCTCTTGGATGTATTTTTTTCTTTTTGTTCTAGAGCTTTTAGGTATGCTGTCAAACTGCTAGTGTATACTTTCTCTAGTTTCTTTTGGAGGCCCTCAGAGCTATGAGTTTTCTTCTTACAACTGCTTTCACTGTATCCCTTAAGTTTAGGTACGTTGTGCCTTCATTTTCATTAAATTCTAAAAAGCCTTTCATTTCTTTATTTCTTCCTTTGACCAAGTTATCAGTTAGTAGAATGTTATTCGGCTCCCATGTATATGTGGGCATTATGTCATTGTTGTTATTGAAGACCAGCCTTAGTTCATGGTGATCTAACAGGATTCATGGGATTATTTCAATTTTCTTGTATCTGTTGTGGCCTGTTTTATGACTGATTATATGGTCAGTTTTGGAGAAGGTACCATGAGGTGCTAAGAAGAAGGTGCATTATTTTGTTTTAGGATGAAATGTTCTATAGATATTGGTTAAATTCATTTGATTCATAACATATTAGTTTCACTGTGGCTCTGTTTAGTTTCTGTTTCCATGATCTGTCCATTGGTGAGAGTGTGGTTTAAAAGTGTCCCACTATTACTGTGTGAGGTATAATGTGTGTTTGAGCTTTAGTAATCTTTCTTTTATAATGTGGATGCCCTTGCATTTGGAGCATAAATATTCAGAATTGAGAGTTCATCTTGGTGGATTTTTCCTTTGATGAATATGAACTGTCCTTCCTTATCTTTTCTGATAACTTTTGGTGGAAAGTCGATTTTTTTTCGACATTAGAATGGCTACTACACCTTGTTTCTTGAAACCATTTGCTTTGAAAATTTCTTCCCTGACTTTTACTCTGATGAAGAGTCTGTTTTGACAATGAGGTGTGTTTTCTATATGTAACAAAATGCTGGGTCCTCTGTATGTATCCAGTCTGTTAGTCTATGTGTTTTTTTTTTTCTTTTTTTTTTTTTTTATTAACTTGAGTATTTCTTATATACATTTCAAGTGTTATTCCCTTTCCCGGTTTCCGGGCAAACATCCCCCTCCCCCCTCCCTTTCCTTATGGGTGTTCCCCTCCCAACCCTCCCCCCATTGCCGCCCTCCCCCCATAGTCTAGTTCACTGGGGGTTCAGTCTTAGCAGGACCCAGGGCTTCCCCTTCCACTGGTGCTCTTACTAGGATATTCATTGCTACCTATGGGGTCAGAGTCCAGGGTCAGTCCATGTATAGTCTTTAGATAGTGGCTTAGTCCCTGGAAGCTCTGGTTGCTTGACATTGTTGTACTTTTGGGGTCTCGAGCCCCTTCAAGCTCTTCCAGTTCTTTCTCTGATTCCTTCAACGGGGGCCTATTCTCAGTTCAGTGGTTTGCTGCTGGCATTCGCCTCTGTATTTGCTGTATTCTGGCTGTGTCTCTCAGGAGCGATCTACATCCGGTTCCTGTAGGCCTGCACTTCTTTGCTTCGTCCATCTTCTCTAATTGGGTGGCTGTATATGTATGGGTCATATGTGGGGCAGGCTCTGAATGGGTGTTCCTTCAGTCTCTGTTTTAATCTTTGCCTCTCCCTTCCCTGCCAAGGGTATTCTTTTTCCTCATTTAAAGAATGAGTGAAGCATTCACATTTTGATCATCCGTCTTGAGTTTCGTTTGTTCTAGGGATCTAGGGTAATTCAAGCATTTGGGCTAATAGCCACTTATCAATGAGTGCATACCATGTATGTCTTTCTGTGAATGGGTTAGCTCACTCAGGATGATATTTTCCAGTTCCAACCATTTGCCTACGAATTTCATAAACTCGTTGTTTTTGATAGCTGAGTAATATTCCATTGTGTAGATGTACCACATTTTCTGAATCCATTCCTCTGTTGAAGG
The DNA here is from genome assembly GCF_021556685.1 of Rattus norvegicus. Taxonomy (NCBI): domain Eukaryota; kingdom Metazoa; phylum Chordata; class Mammalia; order Rodentia; family Muridae; genus Rattus; species Rattus norvegicus. The sequence continues at coordinate 36,141,482 of NC_141540.1, read as the reverse complement.
GCATCTGGGTTCTTTCCAGTTTCTGGCTATTATAAATAAGGCTGCGATGAACATAGTGGAGCACGTGTCTCTTTTGTATGTTGAGGAATCTTTTGGGTATATGCCCAAGAGTGGTATAGCTGGATCCTCAGGCAGTTCAATGTCCAATTTTCTGAGGAACCTCCAGACTGATTTCCAGAATGGTTGTACCAGTCTGCAATCCCACCAACAATGGAGGAGTGTTCCTCTTTCTCCACATCCTCGCCAGCATCTGCTGTCACCTGAGTTTTTGATCTTAGCCATTCTCACTGGTGTGAGGTGAAATCTCAGGGCTGTTTTGATTTGCATTTCCCTTATGACTAAAGATGTTGAACATTTCTTTAGCTGTTTCTCAGCCATTCGGCATTCCTCAGCTGTGAATTCTTTGTTTAGCTCTGAACCCCATTTTTTAATAGGGTTATTTGTTTCCCTGCGGTCTAACTTCTTGAGTTCTTTGTATATTTTGGATATAAGGCCTCTATCTGTTGTAGGATTGGTAAAGATCTTTTCCCACTCTGTTGGTTGCCGTTTTGTCCTAACCACAGTGTCCTTTGCCTTACAGAAGCTTTGCAGTTTTATGAGATCCCATTTGTCGATTCTTGATCTTAGAGCGTAAGCCATTGGTGTTTTGTTCAGGAAATTTTTTCCAGTGCCCATGTGTTCCAGATGCTTCCCTAGTTTTTCTTCTATTAGTTTGAGTGTATCAGGTTTGATGTGGAGGTCCTTGATCCACTTGGACTTAAGCTTTGTACAGGGTGATAAGGATGGATCGATCTGCATTCTTCTACAAGTTGCCCTCCAGTTGAACCAGCACCATTTGCTGAAAATGCTATCTTTTTTCCATTGGATGGTTTTGGCTCCTTTGTCAAAAATCAAGTGACCATAGGTGTGTGCGTTCATTTCTGGGTCTTCAATTCTATTCCATTGGTCTATCTGTCTGTCTCTGTACCAATACCATGCAGTTTTTATCACTATTGCTCTGTAATACTGCTTGAGTTCAGGGATAGTGATTCCCCCTGAAGTCCTTTTATTGTTGAGGATAGCTTTAGCTATCCTGGGTTTTTTGTTATTCCAGATGAATTTGCAAATTGTTCTGTCTAACTCTTTGAAGAATTGGATTGGTATTTTGATGGGGATTGCATTGAATCTGTAGATTACTTTTGGTAAAATGGCCATTTTTACTATATTAATCCTGCCAATCCATGAGCATGGGAGATCTTTCCATCTTCTGAGGTCTTCTTCAATTTCTTTCCTCAGTGTCTTGAAGTTCTTATTGTACAGATCTTTTACTTGCTTGGTTAAAGTCACACCGAGGTACTTTATATTATTTGGGTCTATTATGAAGGGTGTCGTTTCCCTAATTTCTTTCTCGGCTTGTTTCTCTTTTGTATAGAGGAAGGCAACTGATTTATTTGAGTTAATTTTATACCCAGCCACTTTGCTGAAGTTGTTTATCAGCTTTAGTAGTTCTCTGGTGGAACTTTTGGGATCACTTAAATATACTATCATGTCATCTGCAAATAGTGATATTTTGACCTCTTCTTTTCCGATCTGTATCCCTTTGATCTCCTTTTGTTGTCTGATTGCTCTGGCTAGAACTTCAAGAACTATATTGAATAAGTAGGGAGAGAGTGGGCAGCCTTGTCTAGTCCCGGATTTTAGTGGGATTGCTTCAAGTTTCTCTCCATTTAGTTTAATGTTAGCAACTGGTTTGCTGTATATGGCTTTTACTATGTTTAGGTATGGGCCTTGAATTCCTATTCTTTACAGGACTTTTATCATGAAGGGGTGTTGAATTTTGTCAAATGCTTTCTCAGCATCTAATGAAATGATCATGTGGTTCTGTTCTTTCAGTTTGTTTATATAATGGATCACGTTGATGGTTTTCCGTATATTAAACCATCCCTGCATGCCTGGGATGAAGCCTACTTGATCATGGTGGATGATTGTTTTGATGTGCTCTTGGATTCAGTTTGCCAGAATTTTATTGAGTATTTTTGCATCGATATTCATAAGGGAAATTGGTCTGAAGTTCTCTTTCTTTGTTGGGTCTTTGTGTGGTTTAGGTATAAGAGTAATTGTGGCTTCATAGAAGGAATTCGGTAGGGCTCCATCTGTTTCAATTTTGTGGAATAGTTTGGATAATATTGGTATGAGGTCTTCTATGAAGGTTTGATAGAATTCTGCACTAAACCCGTCTGGACCTGGGCTCTTTTTGGTTGGGAGACCTTTAATGACTGTTTCTATTTCCTTAGGAGTTATGGGGTTGTTTAACTGGTTTATCTGTTCCTGATTTAACTTCGGTACCTGGTATCTGTCTAGGAAATTGTCCATTTCCTGAAGATTTTCAAGTTTTGTTGAATATAGGTTTTTATAGAAAGATCTGATGATTTTTTGAATTTCCTCTGAATCTGTAGTTATGTCTCCCTTTTCATTTCTGATTTTGTTAATTTGGACGCACTCTCTGTGTCCTCTCGTTAGTCTGGCTAAGGGTTTATCTATCTTGTTGATTTTCTCAAAGAACCAACTTTTGGTTCTGTTGATTCTTTCTATGGTCCTTTTTGTTTCTACTTGGTTGATTTCAGCTCTGAGTTTGATTATTTCCTGCCTTCTACTCCTCCTGGGTGTATTTGCTACTTTTGTTCTAGAGCTTTTAGGTGTGCTGTCAAGCTGCTGACATATGCTCTTTCCTGTTTCTTTCTGCAGGCACTCAGCGCTATGAGTTTTCCTCTTAGCACAGCTTTCATTGTGTCCCATAAGTTTGGGTATGTTGTACCTTCATTTTCATTAAATTCTAAAAAGTTTTTAATTTCTTTCTTTATTTCTTCCTTGACCAGGTTATCATTGAGTAGAGCATTGTTCAATTTCCACGTATATGTGGGCATTCTTCCCTTATTGTTATTGAAGACCAGTTTTAGGCCGTGGTGGTCCGATAGCACGCACGGGATTAATTCTATCTTTCTGTACCTGTTGAGGCCCGTTTTTTGACCAATTATATGGTCAATTTTGGAGAAAGTGCCATGAGGAGCTGAGAAGAAGGTATATCCTTTTGCTTTAGGATAGAATGTTCTATAAATATCTGTTAAGTCCATTTGGCTCATGACTTCTCTTAGTCTGTCGACATCACTGTTTAATTTCTGTTTCCATGATCTGTCCATTGATGAGAGTGGGGTGTTGAAATCTCCCACTATTATTGTGTGAGGTGCAATGTGTGTTTTGAGCTTTAGTAAGGTTTCTTTTACGTATGTAGGTGCCCTTGTATTTGGGGCATAGATATTTAGGATTGAGAGTTCATCTTGGTGGATTTTTCCTTTGATGAATATGAAGTGTCCTTCCTTATCTTTTTTGATGACTTTTAGTTGGAAATTGATTTTATTTGATATTAGAATGGCTACTCCAGCTTGCTTCTTCTGACCATTTGCTTGGAAAGTTGTTTTCCAGTCTTTCACTCTGAGGTAGTGTCTGTCTTTGTCTCTGAGGTGTGTTTCCTGTAGGCAGCAGAATGCAGGGTCCTCGTTGCGTATCCAGTTTGTTAATCTATGTCTTTTTATTGGGGAGTTGAGGCCATTGATATTGAGAGATATTAAGGAATAGTGATTATTGCTTCCCGTTATATTCATATTTGGATGTAAGGTTATGTTTGTGTGCTTTCATTCTCTTTGTTTTGTTGCCAAGACGATTAGTTTCTTGCTTCTTCTAGGGTATAGCTTGCCTCCTTATGTTGGGCTTAACCATTTATTATCCTTTGTAGTGCTGGATTTGTAGAAAGATATTGTGTAAATTTGGTTTTGTCATGGAATATCTTGGTTTCTCCATCAATGTTAATTGAGAGTTTTGCTGGATACAGTAACCTGGGCTGGCATTTGTGTTCTCTTAGGGTCTGTATGACATCAGTCCAGGATCTTCTGGCCTTCATAGTTTCTGGCGAGAAGTCTGGTGTGATTCTGATAGGTCTGCCTTTATATGTTACTTGACCTTTTTCCCTTACTGCTTTTAATATTCTTTCTTTATTTTGTGCGTTTGGTGTTTTGACAATTATGTGACAGGAGGTGTTTCTTTTCTGGTCCAATCTATTTGGAGTTCTGTAGGCTTCTTGTATGTCTATGGGTATCTCTTTTTTTAGGTTAGGGAAGTTTTCTTCTATGATTTTGTTGAAGATATTTACTGGTCCTTTGAGCTGGGAGTCTTCACTCTCTTCTATACCTATTATCCTTAGGTTTGATCTTCTCATTGAGTCCTGGATTTCCTGTATGTTTTGAACCAGTAGCTATTTCCACTTTACATTATCCTTGACAGTTGAGTCAATGATCTCTATGGAATCTTCTGCTCCTGAGATTCTCTCTTCCATCTCTTGTATTCTGTTGGTGAAGCTTGTATCTACAGCTCCTTGTCTCTTCTTTTGGTTTTCTATATCCAGGGCTGTTTCCCTGTGTTCTTTCTTGATTGCTTCTATTTCCATCCTCAATTCCTTCAACTGTTTGATTGTGTTTTCCTGGAATTCTTTCAGGGATTTTTGTGTCTCCTCTCTATGGGCTTCTGCTCGTTTATTTATGTTTTCCTGGAATTCTTTCAGGCATTTTTGCGATTCCTCTCTGTAGGCTTCTACTTGTTCTCTAAGGGAGTTCTTCACGTCTTTCTTGAAGTCCTCCAGCATCATGATCAAAAATGATTTTGAAACTAGATCTTGCTTTTCTGGTGTGTTTGGATATTCCATGTTTGTTTTGATGGGAGAATTGGGCTCCGATGGTGCCATGTAGTCTTGGTTTCTGTTGCTTGGGTTCCTGCGCTTGCCTCTCGCCATCAGATTATCTCTAGTGTTACTTTGTTCTGCTATTTCTGACAGTGGCTAGACTGTCCTATAAGCCTGTGTGTCAGGAGTGCTGTAGACCTGTTTTCCTCTCTTTCAGTCAGTTATGGGGACAGAGTGTTCTGCTTTCGGGCGTGTAGTTTTTCCTCTCTACAGGTCTTCAGCTGTTCCTGTGGGCCTGTGTCTTGAGTTCACCAGGCAGCTTTCTTGCAGCAGAAAATTTGGTCTTACCTGTGGTCCTGAGCCTCAAGTTCGCTCGTGGGGTGCTGCCCACGGGCTCTCTGCAGCGGCAGCAACCAGGAAGACCTGTGCCGCCCCTTCCGGGAGCTTCAGTGCACCAGGGTTCCAGATGGTCTTTGGCTTTTTCCTCTGGCGTCCGAGATGTGTGTGCAGGGAGCAGTCTCTTCTGGTTTCCCAGGCTTGTCTGCCTCTCTGAAGGTTTAGCTCTCCCTCCCACGGGATTTGGGTGCAGAGAACTGTTTATCCGGTCTGTTTCTTTCAGGTTCCGGTGGTGTCTCAGGCAGGGGTCCTGCCGCTCCTGGGCCCTCCCCCACGGGAGCCCAGAGGCCTTATACAGTTTCCTCTTGGGCCAGGGATGTGGGCAGGGGTGAGCAGTGTTGGTGGTCTCTTCCACTCTGCAGCCTCAGGAGTGCCCACCTGACCAGGCGGTTGGGTCTCTCTCTCACCGGGTCTGGGAGCAGAGAGCTGCTGCGGGCCGGGATCCGCGGGTGTGGGACTTCCGGTAAACACAGAACGTGCCCGGTCCTAGAGGAATTCTGCTTCCGTGTGTCCCAAGCTCACCAGGCAGCTTTCTTGCAGCAGAAAAGTTGGTCTTACCTGTGGTCCCGAGGCTCAGGTTCGCTCGTGGGGTGCTGCCCAGGGGCTCTCTGCAGCGGCAGCAACCAGGAAGAGTCTATGTTTTTTTATTGGGGAATTGAGTATATCGATGTTGGGAGATATTAGGGACAAGTGATTGTGGTTCCCTATTACTTTTGTTGTTAGAGGTGGAATTATGTTTGTGTGACTCTCTTCTTTTGGGTTAGTTGAAAGAAGATTACTCTCTTGCTTTTTCTAGGGTGTAGTTTCCCTCCTTGTGTTGGAGTTTTCCATCTATTATCATTTGTAGGGCTGAATTTTTGGAAATAAACTGTGTAAATTTGTATTTTTGTGTGGAATATCTTGGTTTTTCCATCTACAGTATTAAGAGTCTTGCTGGATATAGTAGCTTGGGCTGGCATTTGTGTTGTCTTAGGGTCTATATAACATCTGCTCAGGATCTTCAAGCTGTCCTATTCTCTGTTGATAAGTCTGATGTAATTCTGATAGGCTTGCCTGTATATGTTACTTGACCTTTTCTCCTTACTGCTTTTAATATTCTTTCTTTGTTTTGTGCATTTGGTGTTTTGACTATTATGTGACAGGAGAGACTTCTTTTCTGGTCCAATCTATTTGGAGTTCTGAAGGCTTCTTTTATGTTTACGGGCATTTCCTTCTTTGGGTTAAGGAAATTTTCTTCTATAATTTTGTTGAAGATATTTTTTGGCCCTTTAAGTTGGGAATTATTGCTCTATTCTATACCTATTATCCTTAGGTTTGATCTTCTCATTGTGTCCTGGATTTCCTGGATGTTTTGGGTTAGGAGTTTTTTGCATTTTGTATTTTCTTTGACTGTTGTGTCGATGTTTTCTATGGTATCTTCTGCCCCCGAGATTCTCTCTTCTATCTCTTGTATCCTGTTGGCCATGTTTGCATCTTTGATTCCTGATTTCTTTCCTAGGTTTTCTATCTCCAGGGTTGTCTCCCTTTTGTGATTTCTTTATTGTTTCTATTTCCACTTTTAGATCCTGTGTGGTTTTGTTCAATTCCTTCACCTGTTTGGTAGTGTTTTCCTGAAATTCTTTAAGGGATTTTTGTGTTTCCTCTTTAAGGGCTTCTGCCTGTTTACCTGTGTTGTCTTATATTTCTTTAAGGGAGTTTTTTTTTATGCTTCTTAAAGTCCTCTAACATCATTATGAAATGTGATTTTTAAATCAGAATCTTGTTTTTCCAGTGTGTTAGGGTACCCCAAACTTGCTATGGTGGGAGAACTGGGTTCTGTTGATGGCAAGGGGACTTTGTTTCTGTTGCTTAGGTTTTTGCACTTGCCTCTCACCATCTGGTTATCTCTCATGTTAACTGATCTTGCTGTCTCTGACAGGGGCTTGACCCTCCTGTAAGCCTGTGTGTCAGCATTCTTGTGAGACCAGCTTTCTGCCAGTGGGATATGGGTACTGAGAGCTATGGCACAGGGTCAGGTCCAGGCACAGAGGGAAACCAGAAGCATCCTGTCCCAGACTGCTCCTCGGTTCCTGTGTCCTGTGGACTCTGTATGGGTTCTTCTGAACAGAAGTGTTAGTCTCCCCTGTGCTCTCCATTGTTTAGGCACTCCTGGGAGACCAGCTCTTTCCCAGCAGGATCTGGGTACAGAGAGCTGTGGCACAGGGTCAACTCCGGGCACAGATGGAAATCGGAAGGATCCTTGCATTTGCAGTATTTTAATAAGGTTTATTTTCCACTTAGTTCTACATAACACTTTGACACCTACTTCTGTAGGGCTTTCCATTCAGATTGGTCAGTTTTACAATATTGTCACAATGTTACAGAAAAGGAGATTTTAATGAAGACTAAGTATTTGTCAAGTATCAAAAGAGAGAATAGAGGGCTTAGACCTGAGTGCTCTGAGAGTAAGCACCGATGCCTTTGTTCTCCACCACATAATGTGTCAGCTTTTTCTTCCAAACTCACCAATATTTCTGCAGTTATTGCTCTGTGAGTCTCAACATTGCCAGGAGCCTATCTCAAACACCACATAGCTCTACCCCTGGAAAGGAACAGCTTTATCTTTAACTTTCATGTTCACAAATGATATCAACATCCCTTCCTTGTTTTCACTGCTCTCGGTCAAGCACTTCTATCATGGTACCTCACTTCCATCCATTTCCTCCCTAGCCTAACTCAGAAAATGACTATGATTTGTCTGATGAGCTGTCACTCTGGCTCTGAATGAATACGTTTTACATGGAAACACGTGGTGCAGGACATATAGAACTCTAGACATTGACTCTTCCAAACATTTCTAAAATCTCTTGTGAGTTCCAGTAACACAGAGATCAAGTTATGTACCTGAAGAAAGAACCACTAAGGGTTCCACTAAGACCAGGTTTTTGAAAGTTGGCTTATGAAATAATGAATGTTTTTCTTTTAGTTAATTTTAGCTAATCTGATTCAGAAATCTTGCACCAGTTGAATTTTTATAATTGTGTCACTTTAAGATGCCTTGTTTAAATGGATACAGAGAACATTCATATTACGTTTTCTTTCTTTTGATAATTAGTTTCATAAAGCCTGTGGTCATAAGATCTTTCAGTTTCTAATTAGTTTTGGATTCTTGTTTATTGTTTTGTTTTTCTTGAACAGAAGAGTTAATTACATTTCACAGTGCTTGAGTATACAGCACTCAATCTCTTTTATCCAACTGTAAATTTAACTGTGCGTTGGGAACCTTTGACCCTAAGCTCACAACTCCAGCTATGGGGTGGCTTCAAACTATGATTTCCACAGTGTAAAAACCAGTTGTCAGGATATATTACCTTTTAAAGAAAGAAAGTATAACATGTTGAAAGTTAATACCTGCAGCTTGGTAGCACACATCTCTTGGATTCCTATGCCACACACGAATCTACTCTGGCAGAGTAAAAACGAGGCCAGTGGCTGGTAAGATGAGGCAGCTGTGACATCTATTTTCCTAATAAGCATCTTCAAATAGACAGCCAGCCCAAGAGTTTTCATATTCTGAATTGAAAACATTTTTTTCTAATGGTTTGAGTGCCCTATAGTCTGTAAATAGGGACTCATTAGTAAAATAAACTTTTAGGGCTAGGGAGAGGCTTAGAGCTGGTTAAGTATCAGAACCTGAGTTCAGACCCACAGCATCTACATCAAAATCAGTCTCAGTAGCCAGGCCATATAGCTTGCTTAAGCAACTCAAGATAAAGTGGAACCAGAAGAGATAGACAATCTGTAAATTAGAGACCAGTGTAGTCTACACAGTGAGTTCCAGGACATCAAGGGCATTGTATGTAAGGGGTAAAGCTGATTGTGATGAGGCATTTTTAATAACAACACTCAGAAGGTAGAGGTAGACAGATCACTGTGAGTTCAAGGCCAGCCTAGTCAACTTAGTGAGGTCTAGCATTACATAATAAGACCCTTTTTCTAAACACACACACAACCACCCCCACCACCCACAATAACAAAAATTATGCATGAGGTTGCTTACCACAGCTTTCTGCTTTGTTTTCCTTCCACATATATATTCAAAACCTTTTGTCCTTAAGTCAGCAGCAAACACATGAGCTCCAATGCCAATGAGCTTTGATTCAAGCTCATCAAAATGGAGCTCATCGTTCTTCCAGGCCTGTCACCCTCGGCACGTGGTACAGTCATTTCATGACTTCTCATCATTTCAGTAGATTAAGTTTCACAAAATGAGTTTTTTGTTTCTAAGGCTTAAGTAGGCATGCATTTTTATTTACTGCATGTCTGAAAAGCTTGGTAAAGTGGTACATCTTTAAATAAACACAATTTTTGTCTTCAGTGACAAGCTAATACATGTTACACCAGGGAATTTGATCTCAATTGATTTCTGTTTGTGGACCAGAATAAAGCTGCTATGTTTATTTCTCTATAAACTTTAGTTCATGGAGGAAGGGATAAAGAAAAGATGGATTCTGGAGTGGTCCTAATTATCAACAGATTACAACAACACTGACATTCTGTAACAGTAATGGGAAAGAATATGTTTCCGTTATGTAATGACGGGGTACAGTGAGCTCAGGACCACCGAGCTGGTGAGTAAGTCCGTGGTAGAAGAGACTCGCAAGGCAGTAGCTGATAGTCGAGCATTCCTAGACTGGGCACAGCCTGAAATCAGGGCAATCATCGGAATAATTCTCTGCCAGTCTCCAGACCCAGAGCTGATCAGAGCCAGCAAATCATCGCAATAGGGACCGAAATGGAAGCACATTTCCTCAGCGGGGAATATGCTCTTCTGTGCGACAGTAACAGCTGGGGGGGAACAATCACATTTTGGTCCCAGGAAATACATAAAACATATAGAAATAGCGTTTTGCCTTTTTCAGCCGAAAACAGGTCATCCGTCCACAGACACGTGGTTTGCCTCTGATTTGTCTTCATGCTGTATACAAGGATACAGAGTCGGAGTGAGCATAATCAAGGAACATTGAACATCGAAGCAAGAGGGAGAAGAAGACGACGACATAGTAACACGGACAAGTGCGGGTTTTGGCGCGGTTTGGGCTCTGATAGCACCAGGCCAGGCACTGCTCTCACTGAGGAGTGCTGAGCTGTCACAGGACAATATGCCATAAGGGGACGCACAACCTGTCTCCCTCTGTATTACATTTTATTAAAGGGCCTTCTGACATTCTCTTTTGAAATTAGTGCAAAAATCCAAATCTCATTGCCCTATAAAATGAGCCAAACAGATGCAAATTTCAATGTGCTAAATACTATTTCTAACTTATTTTTTAAATGGCTAATATTCAGCATTTCTCATTAGATCCGTGGTTACTTCAGGGTAGTCACTCTCAGGATAGAGCTAAAAACTGGGGGGGAGGGGCTCTGCTTTGCTTCCAAATCATCTCGCTTTCCCTTGCTTGATTGTGATATAGCTAAAACAAATATAGTAAAAAGATGGAAAGTGGGAAAATCTTATTTGTGCATTCCTAGCTAATCCTGTCTAAAACTATGGAAATGAATAATTGAAATCATAATGTACACAGAGATAATTAAAGAGGTCTGATGCCTCTGTTAAAGAGTCAAGATCAGCAACCAGGATGTGGCAAGACAACTGGCAGAAGGAGCAGCGGCTTTGCACAGTCCCTTCCTGGGGAGATTGATGGCCTCCCTGGTCATTCTGAACTAAGCAAATTGTCTGAACGCTACAATATTAAAACGTTCAATACCCGCAATTTTCTACGGAACATAAATCTGGCAAAAATTAATTCTCTTAAATTCAATGATTACATTTCAGTAGATCTGGATATGTAGAGAGTCCCATAATAGAAACGCACAGAATACAATAAATCACTTTCTATTTCCACTCTATAATAAGGTAATAATAACTCGATAGGCTAATGCTTTGTACTTGGTATGTGTCGGGCTATTTTGTGTGCGTTATCTCATTTGATTTTCTTAACAAGCTCAGGAAGCAGGTTAAAGGAGCAGAACTTGCCCAAGCACAGTTGTATACACCTGTTAACCCACAACCTGGGAAGTTGGGATTTGAGTATGGAGGACTCAAGGCTACATAGGAAAAGTCTGTCTTGAAACCATTGCTCCTGAAAGAACAGACTTATGGTGTGTAATTATGGAGGCCCCTGTCTGTTGCTCGTTATTTGCACAGTGTCTTTGTCTTCAGTGTTCTAGAAGCTGGGAAGGTCCAGAATCGGGTACAGGTCAACTCTGTGTCTTTTGAGAGCTGCATCCTCCGGAGGGAACAGTGCAGGGTCCTCACACAGTGCAAGGAAGCTAAAGAGGTCAAAGGTGCTTAGCCAGCTCCCTCAGCCCATTTATCAGGTACTGATCCTCTCTTTCATTTCCATCTATGTTCTGATCACCTCATAAATGTTGAATTGAGCTTCTACATGAACGTTGACTATGCTCATCCAAACCAAAGGGAAAGAGTTCTTCCTGCCCCCCCTCATGAGATGCCATTGCACATGGCAGTTTCCCTGACATCTCTCAGGGAAGCAACACGCCACAGATTCTTTAAACAGAAAAACATAATCACACTTTTGGCATCTATAGTATCCAGAAGGCCTATTGGAAGTGAAATCTATTTCTTTCCAAGCCCAAGGACTTGAGGTTTACATGTGCTAGACAATGATAGGCCTCTTCACTACCTACAGGCCTATAGAACAATGTCTAAGCGGGTCCTCATAACTAAAAAAGACTTGTAAATCCCCATCTGGGAGCCAATACTTATTGGCTACAAAAGTCTATGGTTTGCACACGTTCTAAGGATTTGTAGCACAGTGAAACTCCAAGTATATCACATGCTGTTTAAGAAGTAGAACATTCTGTGTGCTTCCCTAATCTCTTTGTCCAAATTCGCTTTTTGGGGACCTATGGCATGCTATTCCTATACTACTTTGCTGTGTAAACAAACTACAATTGGTTAGTCCATTCTATTATTAATGAACATTATGCTTTTAACTAGCATTTTTATGTTGATTACTGAGGTCTAAAGCTCTTTATATATTTGTTGCTCATTCTTAAACTACATCACCATTTGTGTATTGCACTACTAGATTATTTAATTTTCTATTCTCTCTTTTTCTCTTTGCAGATAGACAGACAGCTGGGCAGACATCTAGCTCGGATCCATTAAAATTTATGACTGTGGATAGCATCTTCCAGAACTAGCTTTTCATTTGTATTATGGCTTTTGTTGATAAAGACAGGGCCTCCAAACCCTACACAATTAAATGCACTGGTGATTTCCCTCATACATTTTGTTTTCTCAGTTTGCTTAAGAAATTGTCTTCATTCCAAGGTTGTCCGTTTGTTTTTTCATATTGGCTTCTAAAAAGTTTTATAGTTTTGTCTTTTACATTTAAGCTGATAATCCTTGTGGAATTGATTTTTGTGTATGGTTTGATATAAAAAAGTCATTTTTATCCATATGGATGATTCTCTTGGTACCATTTATCTCCAGAGCCCTCCGTTCATCACTGCTTTGTAATGCCAGCCTCTGCTGTCAGTTCTTCGTGTCACTGTGAGTCAGCCTAGGGAGTTCTGTATCCTGCTCCAGTGGCCCCTTTGTCTACCCTGAAAACAATGACATTTTGTCACTGTTGCTGTCACTTCTTGATAATTTTTACATTTGTATGCTATTCTCTATGTAGTTCTCTTCCTTCTAGAACATTTCGGTTCTAGGGAAGCATTTTGTCTTGTCACTCAATTATTATTATTATTATTATTATTATTATTATTATTATTATTAATCGTTTTACTTGTTTACATTTCAAATGTTATCCCCCTTCCTGGTCTCAACTCCATGAAGCCTCCCACCCCACACTCCTCCCCTTTGCCTCTATGAGGGTGCTCCCCAACCCACCCACTCACCCACTCTCATCTCACCCCTCTAGCATCCCTCTTTTTTAGGGCAGGGCATCAGGCCTCCACAGGACCAAGTGCCTCCCTTCCCACTGATGCTAGATGAGGCAGTCCAATGCTACATATGTAGTGGGAGCCATGGATCGGCCCATGTATACTCTTGATTGGTAGTTTAGTTCCTGGGAGCTCTGAGGGGTCTCCTAAATTGTTACTGTTGTTTTTCCTGTGAGGTTGCAATCCCCTTCAGCTTCTTCAGTCCTTCCCCTAACTCTTCCCCAGGCTCAGTCTGATGGTTGGCTGTGAGTATCTCCATCTGTCTTAGTCAGGTGCTGCCAGAGCCTCTCAGAGGACAGGCATGTTCAGCTCCTGTCTGCAAGCACATCTTGGCATCAGCAAACATTGTCGGGGTTTGGTGTTTGCAGATGGATCACTCGGTGGGGCTGTCTCTGGATGGCCTTTCCTTCAGTCACTGCTCCACTTTTGTCCCTGCATTTTTTTTTAGACAGATACAATTATGGGTTAAAAATTTTGAAATGGGCAGGTGGCCCCATCCCTCCACTGGGGGCCATGTCTAGATTCTTTAAATATCAGTGTGATGTGTGTGTTTATGTGTATATTTGTATTTACAGCTGTACATGTATGTGAAGGTACATGTGTCCATTTGTAGGCTTGCATGTGGAGGGCAGAAATGAGTCTTACATGTTGTTTCTCAGGAGCCATTCATTTTCTGTTTTGAGATAGGACCCTTATTGGCCTGGAGTTTACAAGGTGGGCTGGTCTGACAGGCCAGTGAGAGCCAGAGATCGGCTTATCTCCACTTTCTTAGTTTGGGGCTGTTTATACGATCTTGACCACCTTTTTTGTGTGGCTCTGAGAATCCACTTTCAGTTCTTACACGTATGAAGGAAGCATGTTATTGACTGAACTATCCCTCCTAGACCAGGCCCTCCATCCAAATTCATGAATCATTGTTTCATAGTTCTCATGGATACACATGTTCATACATGCATACATACATGCACACACAAACACACACACAGAGGGAGAGAGAGGGAGAGAGAGAGAGAGAGAAAGAGAGAGACAGAGAGGGAGAGAGACAGAGACAGACAGAGAGAGACAGAGATAAAGAGAGACAGAGAGAGAGACAGAGAGGGAGAGAGACAGAGACAGACAGAGAGAGAGAGAGAGAGAGAGAGAGAGAGAGAGAGAGAGAGAAACACCCTGTCTGGATCATGGTTGTGATGTACTTAGCTTCATATAATCAACTATAATACCATTGGTATCTTCACTGTGGCTTTGCAATGGCTCAGTATAAACAAGCAGAATCCTTGGTTCTTAACTATGTTTTTCAATGTCTTCTCCATTATTATAAGACATTTATCTTTTAAATAAACATATTAGACTTTTCAGTCAACCTCTGAAAATATGATTTGGTTGATATTAAAACACTTATAAAACATGGCTTCCTCCATTGAGAGAATGCGCTCTGTTTTACTCAAGTTCAGAATTGTCTCCATTCAAGTCTTGAGTACTCCTACTTAGTATTCTTTATACTTATTATGTCTGATATTTCAATTTTCATTAATTTTTCTGGTTGTGAATTACTTTTCTAAAATCTATTAATTACTTTCGTTGAGCCATTTCAGTCATTTCATTGAACTAGTATTTTTTTAATTTAATCTTTTCTTTCCTTCCAATCTTCATATCTATATTCCCTACTCACATTGGCCAGGAGATCGAGTATGACCAGTGACAGCATCGGTGAGATCTGACTGAGGATCTTCTTAGTCCTGTGGGAAACTCTGTGCCTAGGAAACAGCCCAGCTTTGAAACCTCACAGCAGGCAACACTGAGAATGGTGACCGAACCTCCACTGTTTACCTTTGAAGGTCTCATTGTGTCTTCATCCATGCATCATTCTGAGGCCACAAGCTACTTAATTCACATCAATAAATATCTATTGATTACCTAATGGAAGAATAAATATTATGCTAAACTATATGTGACTTCTTTCTGAAATTTGTGTTGGGATCTTGTGGGAACACACTCATAGCAACAACAAACTGGCATAAGACTTGCCTTTATGAAACTCAAAAAAAAAAAAAAAAGGAAATGATGACTAGAATGTTCTCAGCCACAAGACTTCCCAAATGGATTGGTTGTCCAGACCTTGGGACAAGAGCGCTGCCACTTTTCAAAGTATTAAATTACCCAAGTAAAAGCACAGCGTTGCTTTTATTGAAAGGTCTTTCCCTTCCCTCGCATAGTAAGGCTTTAAAAGCTCCAAGTTTGTCATTTTAAGTTTGCCCTTCCTTCTGAGTGGTGTTTGATTATTCATAATGAGGAAGCTGTGCTTTTGAAAGTAGACCATAATAGGAAAGAGATCCCTTTAAATTTTCCCCCAGTGACTGAACAAATGAAGGACCTCATTAATCAAAATGATGCTGTTGAAAAGCTAACTTTAGGGTGCACATCGGCACATGCTTGCCACTTCCGTCTTGCTCCAAACCATTTCATTTTCATACATTTGGAAAAAAGAAACAACTTCTCTTCTTTGGAACCCAATCAGAACTTTAAGCACATTGATATAGAGTATTCCAAAGTATCGTTAAGAGAAAAATCCATTCAATAAACCTGGACCAAACACCAACAAAATCCTGTGGTGTTTGGATCGTGTTACAGAAGGCTCTCAGGATATAAAGAGAAATAACATCACTACCTGTCTTCAGAGTCAGAGGAGAGCCACAAAACAAATGGGAACTTCCATATCATATGCAAGGCCTGTGAAGGAGGGATGCTAGAGGACACCCACATAATGTACAACACATCTACCACTGCATAATAGTATTGAAAAACTTGAACAGCTTTGGAACAGAACAATACAAATTTGCTACCAACTAGCTTTGCAGGTCAAATTTTAGGGACTACTCAGATTATCTCCTGGAATCCTAGAAGACCATGGTGGTGACTGGGTTATATATCTGAGACTTGGCTAGAGAGGGGTCTTCATCCAAGTTCACATGGATGTTCGCTGCATGCATTTCTTTATAGTTTGCTATAACGGTGCCCTCAGCTTCTTGCTAGATGGCAACAAGAAAATATTCCCAATCCCCTGCCGGGGCTCTCTGCATCATTATAGCTTGCTTTTAATAAAGATAGAGCAGCTACAGAAAAATGGGCAATGACAACCTTGTATAATGTAATCAGATTGACATAGCTACATATTCTGTATGCCTGAAAGCAAACTAAAACATCTGTGCATACACTAGAGGAAGGGCCGTTCAAGACAGAAATGGGGACAGCCTTAAGACTGTCTGACATTCACTCTGGCCCAAAGGTGATATATAAAACTTGATTGGCTTTCTACACAGCGTTCATATCTCAAAGTGAAAGAGAAAAGACTCCTGAGAGAATTTTAAATACTCATCAAAACTGTCACATTGTAAGGAGGAGGTAAAGGTAGGCTGGAAAGAAAA